>NW_021604688.1:6286846-6312963 GCF_004785775.1 Grammomys surdaster | reverse complement strand
GGAGAGGGGGGAGAGGGAGAGGGAGAGGGAGAGGGAGAGGGAGAGGGAGAGGGAGAGGGAGAGAGGGAGGAGGAGAGGGAGAGGGAGAGGGAGGAGGAGAGGGAGAGGGAGAGGGAGGAGAGGGAGAGAGACCTAGGAACCAGTATAACTTCAAAAGCACACCCCATAAGACATAATCCCTCCAGCTAGATCCCACTTCCTTGACCTTCTCTAACCTCTGTAAACAGTACCACCAGCTGAGGGAAGACCCATACAGGAGTCTACAGGGGCCATCTCTTATTCACACTTTCAGGTTGCTCTCCCACAAAGGCCCTCTGCGTCCAGACCTCAATCTCAAGTGCTAGTCCTTTTAACTAAGCCTCTTGTGTGAAATCCTGTGGCTCCAAGCACGTGCCCTACCTTTTGACATTGTATCATGACACAGTCCTATGAAACTCAATTGCCAAGAACTCAATCACACAATCGTGTTACGAAAGAAAGAAAGAAAGAAAGAAAGAAAGAAAGAAAGAAAGAAAGAAAGAAAGAAAGAAGGAAAGGAGAGATGGAGGGAAGAAGGAAGGAAGGAAAGAAGGAAGGAAGGAAGGAAGGAAGGAAGGAAGGAAGGAAGGAAGGAAGGAAGGAACAGAGAGAGAGAGAGAAGCTGAAAATTGCATAATGCTCTAAATCAATTTTACAGTTCATGTTAGGCTACTGACACAATTACAACTAAGTGGAATTTAGCCCAAGAAGGTTTGTGACAGTTTCAGGCTCTGTGAGCCATGGTGACAATAAGTTTTTGGGAGAACACCGACTCCAACAAAAAATGTCCTCCTTAAGAGTTTTGCATTAGTTTGTCAGTGGGTCCTGACAGGAGTCTCTGAGAAGGCAGCTGTACTTAGTGCCCAGTCATAAGGTTAGAAAACATCTGTGAGTATTAACGACATTGGGCAGCAGGTTAGAGAACCTCCCAGACACATAGCCTGCTTTCTGTGAGCTACCTCGTGGCAGTCACTCACCTATTCCACAGTTGCAATTCTGGAAAAAGAGGACAGGGCCTTTGTGAGTGCAGACAGGGCCTCCTGGAGCAAGTGGGAAATACTGTAGCTTTCAGAAAACGGGTTTTATTGCTACCAGAGGAGAGAAGGAAGACAGGCTTTCAAGTAAAGGAAGCACCCAGGCTAAAGGTCTCTTTGGAAAATTAGACGGGGTGAGGGAAGAGTGAGACTCAGAATCCAGCCTCACCTCCTGGTTTCCTGGAATGGCTTGAAATGTGAGCAAAACATTCCTTACCTGGAGAGTCATCTGCATTGACACAGGTTGAGTTCCAGGTTCCCTGGAACTGGAAGGATTAAGAAGAGGTATGAGGCAGCAAGGACCTGGCTCAAGGCTGTCAGGATTACAGCCTGCCTACAGTGTGGATGTGCTGGTGAAGGATCTGAATTGTAGTCACTTTGAGATTAAGGAACACACACAGCAAGCTATAATCAGAGGACAGACACTTGGAAATCAATGGACTACATACAGAAATCCTTGCCCAGGAGTGGCAGCATGGCTGCCAACTGACCTGGATCCCTAGTCTCAGGAGAAAGTGTTAGGATTGGAAAACCCAGGTCCTCCCTGGGCAGGCACTGGGTGCCCCCAGTGCCCTGTGAGCGTGTGTTGGACAAGGGCTGAGCATCTGTGAAGATGACAGCATCAGTCTAAGGACTGTGGAAGAACTGTGCAATAGTCTGTGAGATGTCTGCCCGCAGCACCTGGCATAGATCTGACACTTGATAAGCAGAGATGTCTTTGCTTCTACTGTGGTCATTACCAATATTACACCAAGTAAGAGAGGTTTGGCTCTACCACCATCTGAGAACAAGGTGGTCAGAACTACATTTGTCTGGAGGTCCTTCTGGTTAGAGATGGCAACTACAGCAGCAAGAGTAGCAAACATGGGCCCAAATAAAAGCCTGTGGAGCAAGCAGGACTTACTGCCCATGGCTAGGCAGAAGAATACTCCAGTTCTTCAGGATAGGCTGGGATGGCCCATCTGGGCTCACCTCTAGGCTTACTTGATGGGGAGGGGCTCTTGAGGTCCTATTAGAGTAGGACAGTGGAAGCCCATGCTATTCTGGATTCACAGGATACTGGCTTAGAGTTTAGCTGGCCAGAGGGAAGAGTGGGTGGTTCAAGGGAAGAGAGCCAGGAGCAGGCCTTCTGGACTGTGTGAGCTGTCACACTTGTGTCTGATGCTCCTTGGTGTATGCTGACTGGGCACTAAGTACAGCTGCCTTCTCATAGACTCCTGTCAGCACCCACTGAGCTATGAACATGCACTCCACCATGGCCCAGCTCAGTTGCCACTGGGTTCCTGATTGGGTGGTGAACAGAGAAGCAATGGAAGACAGTCCATGTGGATATTCTTGCATGCACAGACACACCACACATGAACAAAATGCATGTGTGCACCCGTATGTGGATACGTATACATGCAAAGCTCACAAATGTAAACATATGCTCACATATACTCACACAAGGTACATTAATGTAGAGATGCCAGACTCAGTGCACAGAAACATACTGCACACAGTACATGCACACATAAGGTCCATGCATTCATACATAACATTTACACACAGGCACAGTTACAAGCACTGCACACAGTCACACAGACACTGAATATAGTCACATGCACACACACACACACACATACACACATACACGCATGGACACATACTGAACACAGTCACCACATGCATACAGTTACACAGCACTCAGTCATCCATACAGCACATAGTAACACATACACCACACATAGACAGATCACACATAGTCACATACATGTGGCACAGGAATAGATGGACATGCTATGCACAGGCACACTGCACATACACTCAGAAGGCACACAGGACACACAGACTCATACCCACACACACATACACATGTGTGCTATAGGCAGACAGTTCTGTATGCATACACCCCACACCACACTTCCAACTTTCCGTATTGGGTTCACATTCTGGGACTATCCCAAGTTTACTAGAACTCTCTAGTTACCAAAAGATGCCCATTTGGAACTGATTCCCCTCATCTCTGATACCCAGAAGCTGGCATATACCCTCCTTCCTCTCCTTCCCTGACACTGGCAGATCCTGCTGACAGCTTTGTTCAACACTTCAGGACTTTAGAGGTTTTCTGGAACCCTTCCCTCTCCCTGGATTCGCCCTCCCTCACTGTGTTCCTTCGGAGAGAAAGATGTGAGTAGCTATGCAGTCATAAAAGAAATCTCAACCCAGGCTCACCTTCCACCCTCTGAAGATCCACAGGTGAGGAACGAGGCCCAGAACAGACCCCTCCCATCCCCAACCACTTGGCCATGCCCTCAAGCCCACATTGTGAGAATTCTTTGCCATTTGCTAGGGCTACTCTGGACCCTGGAGGGCCCCAAAGAGTAAGTGGTTCAGTGAAAAGAGCCCCCACAGGCATAGTGACCTCCCCTCCTGCCCCCAGGGCACAGCAGGGGAGTCTTTGGGGAACTCCCCAGTAGCTGTGAGGGAAGGAGGGGAGGTGGTGCCCTGTGGGTCACCTCCCAAGCTAGAAGTCTGTGCTGCCTGGGGGCCTTGGTGCAGAGATCTGGAGGGCAACATTCCAGCCACGGAGATCATCAGGGATCGCCATGGCAACGGGGGTGCAATTAAGGCCCGTTTCAGCTGGGAGCAGCTGTGTGCACTTTATCTGACTTGAATAAGGAGCTAGGGAAAAAAAAAAAAAACCTGGGGAGGGAGGGGGTTGGAGAGGCAGAGGGAAACTGCAGTCCCTCCCAGGCCTCTTCCTGTTGGAGAGAGAGGAGGGAGTGGAAAGAGATGGAGACGGAGCACAGATAGAGACTGTGGGGGTGGGGTGGGACACCCAGGCAGAGGTAGGGCACTATGGCGGTGAGATGTCCCCACAGAGGACTCAAACAAAGACAGAAACAGAACAAACTCCCATGATCAGCGGTCCTGCATAAGCTCTGCTTCGCCATGTCCCCATGTGTGTTTACTCTCAACCTTGTCCTTCCCAACACACACACACAGACACACACACACACACACACACACACAGAGGTACACACTCCTCCAGCCTTGGCTCCCTCAGCCCTCAGCCCTCCACTGCCTATGAAAGACTATACTGTGGACTCTGTCAGGAAGCGCTTAGGTCTCCCGCACTCTAAAGTGACCCTGCCCACACACACCATCTGCACTGGGTTTTGGGTTTTTCTACCTTGGTTGGGCACCCCTACTCACTGCCAGCTTTGCTCAGCTCCAGGAAATGCAGACTCCTTACTGAAGACCTCCTTCATTTGATAAAGGAATAGTGGGGCAGGCAGTGGAGGCTCGCTGAAAGAAAGGGTTCAGACCAAGTTCCAAATCCCAACCCTTCCTGCCTTCCTGGCTCTGTGTGTGTATGTGTGCGTGTGTAAGAGAGACAGAGAGAGAGTTTCCTCTGCTCTCCAGTCTTCACTCAGTGTGTGCGTGTGTGTGTGTGTGTGTGTGTGTGTGTGTGTGAGAGAGAGAGAGAGAGAGAGAGAGAGAGAGAGAGAGAGCATGTATGTGATATTTCCTCTGCTTTCCAGTCTTTGCTCAGTGTGTGTGTGGGTGTGTGTCTGGGGGTGTGTGTGAGTGTGTGTGAGTGTGTGTGTGTGTGTGAATGTGTGAGTGTGTGTGAATGTGTGAGTTGTGTGTGTGTGTTTAGCAGAAGGCACCTTCTTTTGCTCTGCCATCTGGTTAACAGGAGGAACCTTACTTGGGTAAAGTACATTATTTAGGTGCAGTGAGAGCCCTGCAGAAAGGGCTCTGAACAGATCCAGTTGTAGGAAATGAGGCTTGACACCCAGCAGCTCACCTCACTGCATTGGTTACCTGTTGTTTTTCCTGTCGCCAGCCCGGGTCATCCTAGCCCTAGGCCTTTCCACTTGCTGTTGACTACCTGGAAAGCTCTTCTCCTGGCTGTGCATTTGGTCCACTCATTTTCTTGCAGTTGTATGTTAAATGTCCTTATCAGAGAGGCCTTCTGCGGTCACTATACATGAAGGAGCTGGCCCCAAGCTTAGACAAGCACCTTCTCTGGCCCTCACTCTATCTAGTCCCACCCTCACTGGTGCTGTTGGTCTTTCTCCACTAGATTCATGAGGACAGTGACTTTGACTGCTGCCTGTCCCTGGAGCCTGGAACAGAGCCCGTCACTCAGACACTCCAGATAAATTGCTGATTCCTGCAAGAGATTCACTGAGTGGCAGAGCCTTTCTGATCTGCCTGGAGACACACTGCTAGTTTCATAGCAGTGTGGAGGCTGGGCTCCCCATGCATGCCTTCAGGTCCCCTTTCCCCAGGGACCACACAGTCACTGCTTACCTCTCCCATAATCCCACTGCTCTGATCATATAGGTATCTTGACAGCTGAAGTTCCCACAGCCCCATGGCTTAGGATGATATCTCTGAATACTTGAGTCTCATCTTTTCGGAAAGGTCCTGGTGTTTCTTCTCTCTGCCACCCTCCTTGACCTCTGAGCTGGATGTCTTCTCTTTCCAGGGAATGTGTAGGTTATACTGTGAGATTAAGGAGCTGTGAGTTGTTCGTCTGTCTCCACTATTTGCAAGCTATGACCAAGCAAGACACTTCGCCTCCCTGGTGCTGATTCTTGACCACCACACAGAGAGTGTGTTTTGGTAATTTTGATCCTCTGGTGGGGACTGATCTGTTGGCATCTGGCACAGTGTGTCTAGCAATCAGCTTCTTAGGGTCTGTAACTTATTGGCCTGAGAGGTAGGTAGGAAAGCCTCTTCTGGCGTGTGTTTTGGGGAGGTGATTTGATGCATTGGGAAGGGCCAGGTTCAAAGGCCAAGCAAGCTTTCATCCCCTAGACACCAGGCAGCAAGACCACACCCACCCTGAAAAATAGAGACAAGACACTCAGATGCTGCCAGACCATGCAGGCAGCAGGGTGGCTGGATCTATTCCTGGAAGTGCCCTTGAAGGCGGTCAGAGCAGGTTTGTGGCAGTTCCCACCAGCCTCCCAGATGCCATCCCTGTCGGGCAACCAGAACTTGTACAAGATAGAGAAGGTGGAGATGGCTGCCACTCCTCATCTTCAGCAAGACAACAGATGCCTCTGTAGCTGGACATCTCCTAGCTGAGGACACTGAGGGCATGGTGAAGGGAGGGGAAAGCTACATGAACCATGTGGGGCTCAGCCACCAGCAGGAGCCTTATAGTCTGGGAGGCTTGATTGGAGGGGAGGTGGCTAGAGTTGTATGCTAGAGGACGATGACTTGTGGGCAAAGGGGGGGACTTCCTCTGTCCTCTGCCAGTGCCCAGGACTCTGTCCTCATCTACCTCAGCAGGACAGAGTAAACAGACAGACCTGAGATTTTCTACCCAAACCTCAGGCTCTAGATATAATCCATGAGCCCCATGGTTTCTAGTATCTGGAGACTCACTCCCTGGGTTTCAAGGCTGGAAGCAGATGCATCCAAGAGTTCCCTGCAGTGATTTGGCAATGCTCTGTGTGGTTGGAATAGCTCTGTATGGTTGTAATCTGACCACCTGGTGGTTCTGGGTGGTTTTGATATGAGAACAACCAAACATCGCCTAGGCCGACACCTACGGGACTCTCTTCAGAGGAGGCCTGGGAGTCCCAAAATCACCCGTAGACAGAAGCAGAGTAGGAGCTAGGTGTACAGAGGGGTACTTGCTCAGCTCATCAGTCTTTGCTATGTTTTGTTAGAACACATAGCACAACTGAACAATGGTAGGAAGAGGAACTGAAAAAGTAGACATGCATAACTCAAAAGTATACATACCAGGCTTGGGGGTGTGGCTCAGTGGGTAACGATGCCTGCTCTCTAAGCACAAGGACCCAATTTGAAGTCACACTAACCATGGAAAAAGTCAGACATGGCTGTGCATGCCTGCAAGCCTGCATTAAGGGGCAGAGACTTGGGTCCTGAGGGTCCCCTGGCTAGCCTAACCAGAGTCTCTGATTCAGTAGGAGAGCCGTCTCAAGGCAATAAGGTGGAGATCTATAGAAGACACCTGATTTCCTGCTCTGACCTCCATATATGTACATATTAAAAACCAGCACAATACACACACACTAACCTTCATGATATCCTTCATGTTATACACACACACCCCCTTTGCCAATACAAGGCAGATTTATAAGAGAGGAGTGTGTGTGTGTGTGTGTGTGCACATGTGTGGCATCAACATTTAGCTATGTAGTGGATGCTGAGCCTTCTAGTACCCCAGAGTGTTTTGGGGTCCTGGACTGCTCCCTTTCTCCAGCCATCTGCTATAGAGGGTCACCCTGGTGGGGACAATGAGCTTGAAAGGAGTACTGGGCAAGTCTGGGGTTCTTATTCCAACTCCAGTCCAGGTGCTTTCCCTCTTTCTGGAGTGTTGGTAATGGTATGTGGGTAGGATGCAAGGAGTCTGTGCACACAGCCCCATGGAATGAGCATATGACGGACTCTGCCCTGGTGTTGTAGAATCTATGGGTCTAGCCTGAGCTCCTGAGGTCTCCTTGGCTTGGCTGCTCTCACAGGCAGCCGCTATGCTACTTCATTAGCCTCTAACTGATAAAAACCCTGTCTTTTATGTTTCTGGATTGCTTTCACACTGTACTTCTGATACTATTGCAGAATCTTCTATATTCCCTTACTTTTCATAATCTAGCCTTGAACTCTCTATGTAGCAGAGGGTGACTTTGTATTTTTGATCTCCCTGCTTCCAGCACCCAAGCCCTGAGATTATAGGTCTACGCCACTTCACCAAGTTTATGTGGTGCTGAGCTTGCAATCCAGAATATCCTCCAGGCAAACACTCTTATCAATTGAGCTGCATCTCTAGCCCCATTGAAGGGTTCCTAACAGTGAATGAATCCAGAAATGAAGCAAGAGCTCCTTATGTGTAGGTGGTCCTTCAGGGGTTTGTGTTGATCAATCATGGAAAGTGTCCAGTAATGTAATGATGATTCAGGGCTTTCTTGGGAGGGGTCCTAGGAGACAAGGATCTCACAAACCTCTATGACTCTGCCAGCAATCTGAGTGTGAAGAGAGGCAAGGGCTGAGGAGGAAGAAAAGGTAAAGAAGGAAGAAGGACCAAAAAACAAAGACTGATTGATTACTTTAAACATTGACTAATAGGAGTGTAGGCAATATTTACTGTTTGCTGTGTCCTGAGATCCATGCTAAGCTGGTTGTGTGATTTCTCGTCTAATCAAACATCTTGTAGGTGGAAACATCTCACAGGTGGCAAGACTGTCACAAAAAGGTCAGTGACCTTAGCCAAGAACACACAGGTCCAGTGTGGAACAGCCAGGACTCCCGCAGGAGCCTGTTGACAGCAACTCAAGCCTTTACTTCATATAAGGAAAACATGCAAAAATGTCACTGGGAACAACAGGAAATCTGGTCTAAGTTTCAACTGAGTCTATGTCCACATCTTCCAAGGGAGACTGGAGAGGTGACAGTAGCCACTCAAGCTCAGTTGGGCCCAGTCTGGCTTCTCAAGGTCGGAGTTGAGTTATGGTGGGGAGGTCTGTGAAGGAGCTGCCATGCCTGATTAACTTGCATTCCTGGCCTATAGCCCAAACTCCTGGATTTCAAATCCACCTAGTACTTGCACTGAGATAGTGAGGGTTCAAAGATGACATACTCTCAGGCATGAGGGCACCACTCGATCTTCTCTAATCTAAGCACCTGGGAGGGCTAAGATAGGAAGACAAGCAGTTGGAGGCCAGCATGAATCACACTGTGGGAAGAGCCTGTCTCATGTTAGAGAATTGGGGAAGACATTTCTTGCTGCAGTGTTTGCAGAGTCCCAGCCTGTGCCCAGGTCTGCCACAGCAAACCTTCCTTCCTCATATGGAACTTTCTCTGGGATGGCAACAGCAAGCTAGGGGAAGACAGCAGTGACAAAGACATGGGTCAGAAGCCTGGTCCTCATGGCTCCCAGCCTCTTCTTTCCCTTTCTATAGAGTAGAGATATTAATACCTGCCTTGAAGGGATGCTAGGGGGATAAAAGCCTCGCCCATGTGGTGCCTGCACAGAGCAGACACTCAAAGGGTGAGTAATGAGAGGGCGGAGGAGGAGGAGGGGGAGGAGGGGGAGGAGGGAGAGGAGGGAGAGGAGGAGGGCACAGGGATAGAAAGACCAGGAGACAAGCACAGGCAAACAAGCGGACATTCCTCTGCCACAGTCTGTCTCAGCCTCCTCTTCTCTCTTTCCTCTTTCAACTCCTCAGTGGAAGCTCTGAGGGAGACACAAAATGAATTCTTTAATATCTCCCCCTGCTCTCTGTGTGTGTGTGTGTGTGTGTGTGTGTGTGTGTGTGTCTGTGTGTCTGTGTGTCTGTGTGTCTGTCTGTCTGTCTGTCCGTCCTTGTGGTGGCATATGTCTATACTCACTCTTATGTATGTGTAGAGGACAGAGGTCAACTTCAGTTCTTTTCCTGTATTGTTCTTTATCTTCTCTTTGAGCCAGGGTCTCTTGTGAGTCTGTAAGCTTGTTGTTTCAGATAGACTGCCTGGTTATTGAGCTACTTGAGACCCTCCTATCTCTGCTCATTCCCTGGCCTTAAGGTTACAGACACCAACCAGCATGCCAGCTTTTAGCTTGTAGCTGGAGGCCCAAATTCAGGTCCTTACCACTGCACAGCAAGCACTAGAAAAAGCTGCCATCTTTCTAAGGTTTTAGCATTGTGCCTGCCCCTCCCAGTCCCTAGGCCCCTCCTTCTGCCTCTGTCTCCCCGTCTGTCAGTGGGCTCTGCTTTGTCTCCAAATCTCCTCCCTTGCTTAATCATCTTAATCACTATGTCTCTGTCACTCAGCCCAAGGCTGTCTGGAAGCAGCACTGCCCCAAGAGGTGACAACCCCTGAGTCACACACAATAAAAAGGCCCCAAACTGTAAACATTAGGAAAAAAAAAACCTGACATCTGTTTTGTTCCACTGTGGGGCAGGAGTAAAAAAAAAAAAAAATGTGAGACCCAGCACCCAGTATGACTGATCACTGTAAGAGTCTCAGCTCCCACCTCAGAATCTGCTTCTCCTCTCATTGCAATAGGCAAAGAAGGAGACACCAGGTCTGCCTGTCCCAATCTGTCACCTGCTCATATCAGGACACCCAAGACTGGCTAAAAGGCAGGTTCTCAAGATCCCCTCACATTTTAACTGTGTACCCCAAAATTACAGTCACCCACTGCCACATTCTTTGTCCTGCTGGGCTAGCATGGCCAGTGCCTGCACCCTGAAGTCTGCCTTTATCACCCTCCCTATGCTGCAAACCTGAGCCCTCAGCACACACGCTGCGTGCTCCAATAGCACCCTCTCCTGGAAGCTGCTTTCGTTTCCCCAAAGCCAAACTGGGCTACTTTGGGGGATTTATCTAGCAGCTCTGGGGACCTCACTCAGGGATGGCAGAAGGGGTACAGATGGGAATAGAAGCTTTGTAGGGATCGCCTGTCCTGAGCCTGGGGCCACACATAGTGTAACAGTGTGAGAACAGAGCCAGAGATTCAGAAATGGCTGTTGTTACTGTCAGTCTGCCGTGTTTTCCTTCCCCTACACCATTCCTCTGTGTGTGTGTGTGTGTGTGTGTGTGTGTGTGTGTGTGTGGCAGAGAGAGAGAGAGGCAGACAGAGAGAGAGACAGAGAGGGAGACAAAGACAGAGACACACACAGAAAATGAGAGAGAGAGACAGAGAGACAGAGAGAGACAGAGACACACACAGAAAATGAGAGAGAGAGAGAGAGAGAGAGAGAGAGGGAGAGAGAGAGAGAGAGAGAGATTCTCCCAAAGAAGGGCAGCTTTGTTTAGTACAGCTATAACCTTGGCTTTTGGGTAGAGCAAGGCAGTAGGAGTCATTGAAGCCTGGAGCAAAGATTTTAATATTCATAAGTGACCTCACCATAAACCAAGCCCAGTGGCCCGAAGGAGTCACAGAGGATGCCCTCTGCCTCTTCCTGTAGTTGCCTCTTGAGGAGTTCATAAAAGCTACAAACCAACTATTCACAGTGTCTCTAGGACTGTCCCAGGTTTGTGTCTCCCAAGCTACAGTCCAAGAAGAGACTTGCTTAAAGGAACCTGCCCTACCAACACAGGAGTGCATCAGGGTGTGTGAGCATTGAGTGTAGTCAAAGGGGATAGACCCAAACTCTCATATATAATGTGGTCTGAGAGATAATAGGTTCTGGCCTAGTATTTTTCCCTTTGGTGTGTGTGTGTGTGTGTGTGTGTGTGTGTGTGTGTGTGTGTATGTATGCATGTTCACATGTGTGCACCTGCCTGTGAGACCAGACCAACCTTGGTTTTTTTAAAACAGGGCTTCATTGGCCTGGAGGGCCCTTAGAGTAGGTTGGGGCTGGCTGGTCAATGAGTCTCAAGAATCCACTTGTCTTTACTTCCCAAGAACTGGTATTAAAGCACAGGTTACCATGGCTAGATTTTTTCAATGAGTTTTTGAAATTCAAACTCAGGTCCTCGTGCATGCATAGCAAGCACTTTACCAACTGGGCTATCTCACCATCCCTTAGAGAGGAAGGCAGTTGAGACAGGGTCTTGCTATAGTTCTACCTAGGCTCTGACTTAGTATGTGTAACCCAGGTGGCCTTGAAGTCACAGCAACACTTCTACCTCAGCCTTCCAAATGCTAAGGTCCCAGGCCACTGTCCACCCATTCAGTGACTGCTGCCTCATAAACAGAGTCTATTTACTGACTCATGATTACAGTGTTCCCAGTCCTGCCTTGGGTCAACTATGGTCACAATCTTTTGGTAGCATATTTTAGCATGTGCCCCTAGAGCTTCAACAGAGGGCTACAGGATTTCCTTTACCACCAGCAGAGAGCTTCTATGACAGGGACATGTGCTAGAGTCAGCCTGAGGTCAGGTCTAGCCTGAAGTGGAAGGCAGTCAGGGGACCCTTCTCAGAGCCTGGCATTCGCAATCTATTGTTACAGCAACAGGCTGGAGCCTTTCCTTTCCCATTTCTATTTGTAAAAGAGAACACAGAAAGCCAGGAAGAGTGTGTCCCAGAGACTGGCTCAGGACTTCAGTCCTGAGGAACTCTGAGATCTAGATCTAATGCACAGAAGGCTAGCCCCCATCCCTCCCCCAAGTGTGTCTCATTGGCAGCAGAGCTTGCATAGAGAGATTTTTCACTCTCCAGGGACTCATATCTGGAGAGAAAGAAACTGCCCCCTACCCCAAAAACAAAGCCATGCTTTCTCCTGTGTAGCCACCAAATCGCCAGAAGTGAAAGAAATCTTAGGATTTAGGTCAAACTTTTAGGAAGATTTAATTTTGGCAATTCAGTATATGTATGCAATATATTGTAAACATATTCAACCCTCAATACACTCTTACTCCTTCCCATTCCTGCAGACAATTTTACCCCAACTGGTTCCCCAACACCTTCATGTCCTCTCTCTCTCTCTCTCTCTCTCTCTCTCTCTCTCTCTCTCTCTCTCTCTCTCTCTTTCTCTCTCTCTCTCTCTGTGTGTGTGTGTGTGTGTGTGTGTGTGTGTGTGTGAGTGTGTGTGTGAGTGTGTCTGCGAGCTCGAATGTGTTTGCACACATGAAGATGAGTCTTTTGCAGGTAGCTACAACCATCGTGTGACCATGGTGACACCAGCTTTGTGGTATCCAGAAGACAATGTTTCCCAGATACTCCTCCAGCTTTTAGTGTCTTTCTGTCCCCTTGGCCACAGTGTTCTTGGGTTTTGAGAGAGGAGATGTTAAGTGTCTCATTGAGGGGTGAGCATTCAGTCCCCTATTCTTGGTCCTCTGAGCACTCAGATCATTAACTGCCACCCTCTGCAAACAGGTTGGAAGCAGAAGGCTGTGAGAAATGAGGGCATGAGCAAGACTGGGGGGGAGGAATTTGAGCTCAGTCCTGGTGGAGCCTGGAAAGTAAGTTCTGAGGAAGAGAGAGGCAGATAAGTTTAACAGAAAGCAGCCTTGCCCAGGTTCTCTCTAGAGAATTCTGTGACTCTAAACTTCCTCCCTAGAGTATCTTGTTCATTTTTATGCAGGAGACAGGAGGCTGAGAAGTCCCTCCATAGTCAGGATTAGCCACATGCTTTTTTTTAAAAAAAAAAAAATCTCTTATGTATCACAGACTGGCCTTGAACTTAGAATACTTGAGAGTGACATTAAACATTGTCTTCTGACTTCTATCCACAAAGTCCAGGCTATTAGAGCTATCCTACTGTTCCTCAGGGGATTGAACCTAGGTTTTGTCCATGCTGGGCAATCAGTCCACTAACTGAGCTACACACCCAGCCCCTCGCTAGCTATTTCTTAAATACAGTACAGTGAAGACTGGACTTTTGAACTTGGAAATTGTCAGCTGAAAGCAGCTTTAGAAAACCTGCTTGAGGCTTACTGTGCTTCCAATGTAACACCCCTTATAGCCAGTAACATGCTTTCTGGTGAATATTATACCCTCTCTGCTTCCTAAGGTATCAACACCAACCATGCCTTCTCCTTTCTGAGAGGGTCTCAGGCCCACCCAGCCATTAATTTGCAAATGGACCATTTTCTACTTCAAAGGGCAGATTTTTTTCCCCTAAGATCTAAAGTTTTAAGTATTCTCAAATGGCTCCCCAGAATCGATCTGAGATCTAAGACTTTGGTACATGTTGAGTGTGGATTCTTAGCTTCCATTATGGCAGGACCCAGGCAGCAGGAAGATGACTTCAGGAAGAGGCAGGGCTTCACAGAAGCCTTGTTAGGGTGGTTTTGCTTTGTTTTCCCTTCCACTGAGCTAAGGGTGATTTTTATCTTGCCTGACTCCCTGTACTCCCAAAGCTCCCTGTGTAATTCACTCTGCATCCATACATCTATCTGGGCCCAGTGGCCTGTCTAACTCTGTGCCTGGCGCCAACAGGGAGCCAGAAAAGGGGATGCTGTAAATACAGAGGGACATCGGGTCTTTGTAGCTCAGACTGGAGACCCAGAAGTGTTCAAGGGAAGGAGAAAAGCTCTCTGAGTTATGACTATCCAGTAATGAGGACTCCCCAAGTCAAGCCCAGGAGAGGTGATGAACTGGGCCTCCAAGAACATAGGCTTCCAAGGGCTTAAATCCAGCAGTGAGTGAGAAGGTAAGGTGATATCACTCTCAAAGCCACAGTGACTGTCTTCTGCTAATTCGCACATGCACCGTGCCCCAAAGAAGTGACCTTGTGAGATGGGCAACCACAAAGAGACACCCGGACTCAGAATAATGAACCCTGGGTGACAGGTCATCCATAGGTGGACTGGACTGCCCTGGCCAAACCACCAGGGCTCTCTAGCCCCTCCTTCCCAATTATCCCATTGCTGTAACTAATATCTTCCCATCCAAATAATTAGCCTTTTGAATCTCCTGATTTGTTCTTTCTGGTTCTGAGACCTTAACATTGGAAAACACAAATACATCTGGCATCTGTCTGCGGTCTCCCTGCAACCAGCCCAGCCGTTAATGCACTAAGAGCCCCCACAGGCCAGCTCTCCAGCCTGTTCTACTGCCTCATTTGTTTGCTGTTGTTTTCTTGAGTTACTGTGGTCTAGGAGGCACAGAGGAGCCAGCAACTAACATCAGGAATACTAGGAGGGACCTGCCTGGATCTCTGTATCCTACTTCCTCCAGGATCTGCCCCACCATCCAGGGCTGCCATGACTTCAATGGCGTTGTAACATCACAGGTCCAAGGGGAAGGCATTTTGAAAACAACCCCATGGTAGAAAGGCTTAGCTATCCACAGTGGCAGGTGCAGCCTGAAAGGAGCAATATTGAGACACTGACAAGACAGTCCTGCCTAGAATTTTGATTTCTTATATTGCTTTAGAAATCATCTCTGGATTCATCTGATCTGTTAAGCCTTGAAGATCAGGGGAGAACTCTTGTCACCATTTGCATTAGGGAACTACAAGCTCAGACAATGAATGGGTGGTGGGAGGTCCCTGGAGAATCAGCAAGTGGGTGGCAGGTTAGGCATGTGGGTAGATGAGAAGATATTTGTTAGATGGCTGGGCAGTTAGCAAGGATGATGACTTCAGCTGGTTTTGCGTCTCTCCCTCCAGGCCACTCATTGAAGTAATCACCTGCCCCATAGGATGCAGTTGGTTGTATTTTAAATTGAGCTGGTACCATTCACTAATTATTCCCCGCGGGTCTCACCTCCTCAGTGGAAGGGGAAACAGCTTTTTCCTCTGTGACTTCCATTACTCCGTGACTGTATTTTTGGAGCTATAACTGGGGACATCTGGTCTGCCAAGGAGGAAATGTTCCTCAGACAGTAGAAGTGAAATCGGAGCCACCCTGGGATGGGGACGTGAGGTTGGATACTGCTCCTTTGGGCCCAGCACAAACTGGGCATGCAGCCATAGCCTGAAAGGCCTAGTGGGCTGAACAGGAGGCAAGGACATGCCCGTCCTTCCTCCTCAGTTCTCCAGGGGGAGAATGCAGCTCGGCGTCCCCTCCTCCCCACCTGGTTATTTCCAACACGTTCCCCTCCACTAAGCCCCCCCCAGCCAAGGCTGCCTGGAAAACTCCACCGGGATCGTGTACAGGACACCTTGGGTCTGATGTAACATTTAATGCTCACGTCTCCCCAGGTGCCTGCATTAATACACAACTGTTTTACTGCCTCTAACCAGACAGAGTCAATGCTGCTAATAACTCTAGGACCCAGCCTAGGCAAAGAGGTGATGAAGGCAGCAGGACGATATCTGCCCCTTGCTGTGACCTTGAGTGGCAGAGGACATGAGGACCTGTGTAGTCTTTCAGGGTAGAACTCTGTCACATTCCTCTGGATGCTCTGAGATCCTAAGGCAAGGGAGTATGTCTACTAGGCATTCAGTACAGGGCCACTGAAGGAGTATGCAAACAACTGGGTCCCTGTAGACTTACAGCACAGGGGTCCTGGAAACAAATACTTCTCCAGAGAGTTGTAGAGACAATAGCACATGTAGAATGTGACACTGTCCAGCCATAGTGACTGAACCCAGTCTCCCACAGCAGCCTGTCACTTGTACCTCACCTGGGAGATCCAGAGACAAGAGGACAGGAGAGTTATTAGGGAAAAGCTTCCTAGAGAAGATGGACTGAGCCAGGGTTGGAAGTCCCTGTGGGGTCCAGGATTGTCGCTGTCCCCAAGGTTATCAGAACCTGAAAAGGAGTCTCGGGGGACGGGGGAGGGGCAGATAGTATATTGTGCCAGGAAAAAAACCCTAAAATACAAGGACAACTGGGTACTGGACAATGGTTATGACCACCAGCCCAAGATTCATTGGATGTCAGTTATTAAAAGCAGACACATGGACACATATGCACAGAACCAGAAAAAGATCTCCAAAACTCACCACATCTGGATTCTCCTTTCAGAATGTGGAAACCCCATTTCCATGGAGACTGAGGGGTAGGAGAAATTGCTCCTAGCCAACCAGGGCATCCAGATCCCTCTCTACCTCTCTGTCAAACTCAGGATGAAATGGAACCAGCACTACTGTAGCCCTCCCTGAAGTCAGACCCCAGGTGAAAGAGGTCTGCTTTCACCCAGCAGTGCAGGCTTGCCCCAGTGACCTCACTTCCCCAAGCCTCAGTTTTCTCATCTGCTAAATGAAGAGGTGGGCCCAGGGAGTCCCCAAGGCCTTCTGCAGCTCCAGCATCCAGGCTTTGGGACTGGGAGGCATTCAGGTGGAGGCAATTTCCCAGATCACTGAGCCCCACCTGGACACCATTGTCAGAGGGGCTCCCCTGGGCATTAGCCGTCTGGAAACATCGCCATCCATCTTTCTGAATATCTAGTTAAAACACTCACCTAATCCTAACCTAATCCTTTCAATTTGGGGAGAGAATTGAAGAAACACACACACACACACACACACACACACACACACACACACACACGGCAGCCTGAAGCTAACAGATGGGTAAAAAGTATGTATAAATTACACCCGCTGCTGTCAATTCAGGCTCTCCAGATGAAGTGATATGTAAGGTGTTTCATTTATAGGGGAAATTAATTGCCAGCTGTATGACTGGATGGTGTGAAGAAACCACAGCCACATGATGTGTCCCATATATTTTTCCTGGCTTGATTCAGCACCTCCCCTGCCAAGGGCTTCGGCTCTGCTCTCAACCCAAGAGGCATCAGGGTAAACATGGCCCTGAATCAACTGTTCCCAGGTTTTGATTCAGCCAAGGAAGCTATGTACATGGTAGGGGGAGGCCGTGTGGTATAATGAAGTAGGGTACCTGCCCCTTCTACCACCAGCCCCAAGTTTATGGGTCTCAGTTTCCTTGTTTGTCAGGGCAGCTGTTTAAAATTTGTTCACTCTACAAAGAAATGCCTTCTAGTTTGTTTGCATCCTAGACCAAGGACCACATCTTACCTTCTCTGTATTTGTACCTGCCTTGCCAAGTTCCCCATGAGCACTCAGACTACATCAGGGGTAGCAGTGACACCTGGAACCTCAGTGACATCATTAACCTGGGAACAGCTCACTCTGTCCCCTGAGTCAATCATTCAACCTCCCAGGCTTGACCTTCCATCTGCAGATGAGGCTGTCAAAGCCAGATTCTATATACTGGCTTCACCTGCAGACTTATTTCTCATAGTTCTAGATGTTAAAAGTTCAAGATCAAGATACCAGCAGATTCTATGTCTGGTAAGGGTTCTATTCCTAGCTTACAGACAGCCACCTTCTGGCTGTGTCCTTGTGACGAGAGAGACAGAGAGAGAGAGAGAGAGAGAGAGAGAGAGAGAGAGAGAGAGAGAGAGAGAGAGAGAGATCTTATTTCTTCATCTTCTAAGGACGATAACCACACTGTGAAAGCCCTACCCTCATAACCTCATCAGTTCCTAATTACCTCCCAAGGGCCTTACAGTTCACTAGTATCAGACTGGACTTGGTACTTGGATGTGTTTACTGAAAGTGGATGATCATGCAGTCCACAGCAGAGCTAACGTACTGGAAAAGCCACCACTCATTCTTGCACTGGGATGGCATCTAGTAAATAAGCCTCCCTACATCGTTATTGTTGTTTCTATAGATCAAGAGGCTGAGTAAAACAATCCTGAGAGAGAACAGGAATTAAGGACAAGGCCTCTGCCCTGTCCCAAAGTGTCCTCACCATGGCCTGCTTTCAAGAGATGTGGTGTTCATCACAGGAGCAGAGCCATTTGATGCCTTACCTTAATTACTGGGGACATAAGTGAGTGGAGATTGGAAACTGGATGTCAGCAAAGCCAACCTTACCAAAAAACTCTGGATAGTTGGGTGCAGACATCCTCCCCAGAAGAGCCCACTGAGATGCTGACAGCCCTGCCAGCTCAGACCACCTGTGCCCTACAAAACTGAGAAGCTAGGCAGGGTCCTCTTGCCCTGTACTCACCCACTCTATTCCAGGACAGCAGGGGAAGGGCTCTCTGCAGCCTCCAGCTGAGAAGCTGACTGCCATCTCCTACTAAAGTTGGGCAGGAGGTGGGGACTTCATGCTTGCAGCCTCTTGTGCAGCTCTAGGGCCTAGAGCCTGATGTCTCCTATTCATTGCATGTGCCCACCTCACTGGCAGCTCACCAGAACCCAAGCATGGAGATTTTCCCTGCCAACTGGTGGGCATGGTGGTTGACAAGTGGGAGCATTTCCATCCCATATGCACCCACCTAGGCAGGCATTTGTCAAGACTATTAAAACAATGAGCTAATATTCTATTCAGATTTAAATAATAAATTAATCTACGCTGTACTAAGGAGGAATGAGAGGGACTTACTTATCTGGTATACCTCAGGGTGGGGATACAGGTTGGGACTAGTGCTGGGATAGGATCAGCTGAGGCAGACATCCAGAAGACAGCCCTGAAGGGATCTGGCAATACTGCCCTCAGCCCAAATTCCCTCCAGCACTAGAGTAGAGGGCCTTCCTTTCTGGCCATTCTTCCAAGACAGCCAACAGCATTTTTTTTCTTTTCCCTTAGGTGTTTTGAGACAGGATTGTATTCTTCAGCCTAAACTGGCCTAGGACTCACACAATCCTTCCCTTAACTCCCAAGTGTCAGAATTACAGCTGTACCATTGCATCTGCCTCAGGAACATGGTTTTTCATGTTGCCTGACCTCTGTGCCCCCAAAGAAGCTTTGCAAGCTCCCTTTGGTAGTCAGAGCTGTCTCTTGGGAAGTGTTGGGTATGTGGTCCCACCAAGCAAATGACACTAAGAGAAGGTGCCAGTGAGGCCAGCTGGATATTACTGGAGAAAAGTAGGGATTTTATTTTTCTGTGTGTGGCTTTTGGCAGCTGAACAGATTGATCAGAGCCTCAGTTTCCACATCTGTAAAATGAGGGAGTTATCAACCGTGTTGTGCGCCACAGCAGGATTAAGTGCTTCTAACACAGCTCCCGGAACAGGGAGCTTTCCCAACAGAAAAGCCGTACTTGGAAGTCTGATTGTGGAGTGTTTGAGATTGCTGTGGCCAGCCCCCTCGAGTCCATGGTTGTGTCTTAAAGGACTAGAGCAGTGAGAAGCTCTGGGATTTGTGCTGCCTTACCCCCCACCTGCCACCCACCATGTTCTTTTATTCCTCAGCCAGCACTGGGCTGTGGTTAATGTTTTTCCCTGGCTGATTCATGCTGCTCTCTGGAAGCCAGCTTTTCACACCCTGAGCCAGCCTGCCTGAGAGAGAACTATTTTCAGCCCAGCAGCTACAACAACAAAGATATGAAGTCACAGCTGCCTGCCCCCAGCCATGAGGGAGGGGAGTATGGAGGCAGGGAGCAGGCTGGACTGGCTGTTGCTCTGGCTTGCCTGCTCCTCATCCTCTCTGATTTCCTCCTCCTGCTTCACAGATTCTGGCTAGGTTTACAGTGTGGCTCTGTATCCACGGGCTGAGGTTCTCCAGTTCTGCTCTTGCAGGAATCTCAGGCTGATCCCCCAGGAGCCCATGGCTTGCTGAGTAAGGTAGGACAGATCAAAGGCACCTGAGTGATGAATCACTGGGGAACCCAGGGAAGTGGGTGGTGCTGAGATCCTGCGCTGATCATTTGTTAAGTTCAAAACCTGTCAGTTGTTTCTGTAAGTTCTGCAAAGAAAACTGGTGATCAGAGAGCTTCCTAAGGAAGGAAAAATTTGGTGGCCAAGGGAAGAAAGGTCTTAGAGTAATGGCGGAAGAAGCCAGAAGGGGCAGCCTCCTCCTAGATCCACTAGAACATAGCAGGACAATGAACACACACACACTCACTCACCAGCTAGCAATGGGGCCAACAGCTGGCCACTCACCACAAGTTTCCTTCAGCAGAATTCCTTCTAGTCTCCTAGTCAAGCCAAGATGCAGGGTCCTCTGTGCAAAATTGTAGATAGATCCACATGGTCCCTATTCCCTAAAGAGCAACTCAAGAAGTACAGACAGAGCAATGCAGCCCAGGCACACACAGAGCCAGAGCAATGGCCAGTCCAGCCCACTCCTTGCCTTCATGCTGCCATCCTTTGCCCTCCAGGGTTTGGGAGGAGATGCTCAGGAGGCCTGAGTCTCCCCAATAACAAAGATACTAGTACTCATTTTCTTGCCCTGAAATTTTAAAACCTGATGTGGCAGGCATTTAAGGCTGGTTTTAGTGCTGTTGTGACAGCCAAGCATTGAAGAATTAGGGGAGATGGCTTAGTCTCCCACCCTGCACTGAAGGATAGGTGCTCTCTCATGGCAGCCATGACCTTCTGACATCAGCTGACCACCTACTACAAAGGCATCACTAAAGGGCACAATTATGAGTCTTCCTGAAGAAAGACTTTGACTCCGGGTTCTGCTCCTTCTTCAACACACATGGGAGGGAAGTAGCAAGGTTCCCACTCTCCAGTCCCACTTCTCCAAAACACATTTTGCTGACACAACAGAGGAGGGTAGGACACAGAATACCACAGTAAAGCTCCTGCCTTTAGGGACAGGAGCACAGAAGGTGTGCTCCACAAAGGTGTTTGGCTCAGGCACGCTGCCCCCTTACAGGATGAGCTGGATTCCCACACGCTTGGTGGGTTCTGCCCCATGATCCTCACAGTCAAGTCCCTGTGATCACGTGGCAGTTAATAGAGTTTCTGCTCTTATCCTAGGCACGTAGCACATTGTATATGATTCAGATGTCTTAGACAATCAACTAAGATCAATCTCTTCTAAGATTTCCAAACTCTGGCTGAATGGGTTAAGTATTCGCTGTGTAAGAATGAGGGCCTGAGTGTGGATGCCCTATACATCACATAGAAAGCCAGGCATAACAACACATGCCTGTAACCCAGCCCTGGGGAAGTGGAGACAGGCAGACTCCGAGAGCTTGCTGGACAACCAATCTAAAACCACCAAGTCCATGTTTAGTGAGAGACTCTGTCTCAAAAAAATTGAGGTGGAGAGGACGGCACCTGAAGTTGACCTCTGGGCTCGAGACATTCATGCTAGACTGGCCAGCACGTCAGCTCACATATGTGCACACATGCATGCACCCTACACACACATAAAAAGCAAATAGTAAACAAACAAAAAAACTCTCAAACTCTGTCTTTTTCAGGATAGCTTATCTCAAAGCAAACCGGTTTAAGAGGCCCAGACACCATCCTCCAATCTTCAGCTTCTCTTACTCTCCAATGATAACGGTAGAATGTCTTAGAGGTCCACTCTCACACTGGCTACAGGGGTCTTCTTCATCTGTTGTGCAAAGAACCATCTTTGCTTGAATGCACCTTCCACAAAGCCCCCCAGTATCCAGCCTCTTCTTTATGTAGTAGCCGATGACCACAAGGAGCCCCAAGGCAGAGATGATGGTAACTACCACAACTTGACATTTTGAGATCATTTCCAAATGCAAACAAAAAAATAGCTCTTTTGATAATAGTGTTGTTTGCCTTATGTGTGTGCTGTGCTGAGCTAGATGGGGTAGGATACTGACAGTGTGAGATGAATTCCTGTCCCTAAGAAATATTTGGTCCAGTTGGAAGGGCTACACAAATGTCTATAGAAAGAAAGAAGAGAAGGCATCAACCTTCGAATTGTATTGGCAAGAGCAGGGTAGCAGACAGCAAGCTACTGTCCCTGGTCCTGGTTGCCAGGACACCTCTAGCACAGAGCAGCCTGAAGTGGCTCCTTTGTAGGCAGGTGCTCACTCTTCTTCTGCAGTGGGCCCAGATGTTCTGCAGCATGCTTTCAACTTTTCCCTTCCCAGAACACTGCTTCTCCTTGGACAGTGGGGAGAGGGGACCATCCTGGAGGAAGTGAACTGGCACACCCCCGACCATCCTTCCTTCCAGCTCATTCAACTTATTCATGTCGTATGTCAAAAATGTGTCCGTGCCAGGAAGATACCTACACTGAGTGTACCAAGCTGAGGCAGTAGCCCGGGCATTAGAAAAAAAAAAAAAAACTTGGCAGACCTTGCGAGCTCCCTTCTCACCAGAAGCAAATCAAAAGAACATAAATACAGAACTTGAAGGCGCTCAGAGAGTGGCATTGTTAATAAAAACCACTTCAGGCCAGAGCGGGGACCCATGATGGCTTCCTCGATAAGGAGAGTTGGGGATCAGTATAAGACAGATGAATGAAGTGTCTTTGTGGCAGCAGAGCCCATCTCTCTGAAGAGCTGCCACTAAGTAGATTCCAGTGGCTGTCCTCATGGGGTCATGCAGAGGTCAGATAAGTCCCTGACCACTGTCCCTGCAACTCTGTCCTCATATGTAAGATGAACAGGAGGAGGGTCTTTGTAAGGTCATGTCAGCAAACCATATGAGTGGCAATATGCTGTCTTCGCTAACATGTTTGGTGTGGAGTGTCAGACACGCTTTGTAGCTTGTTGTTTCCATCTGTAGTCGCCTGTACATGTGTATGTGTACATGTATGTGTAGTCCCTCCCCCCTCCTCCCTGCCCTGCTGCATGGAGCTCTCCCTGCCCTTCCTTACAGAAGAATGAGCACCCTTGCCTAATTATTCTTATTTCTTCTCTTTTAAAGTTGGTCTTTTAAGTAAGTCTGTAGGACAAATTAACCCTCCCTCATCCCATTCCTAATCCCCTGCTTCTGTCCCAGATGATTGGGAGGATGGTCCAGATGCTTGGAGAGAAGGCCCAGATGCTTAGAGCTATGCTTGAGGAGATGGCCTCTACTCAGATAGGAGTCTGTTATGGCAGGTTCTAGAACTTCTTCACAGTCAGTTCCACCAGGCCTTGCTGCTTCTCGGCCACTGTATGAGCAGAAGTTGAGGACCCTGCAGGAGGGAACCCAGAGAAAGGAGGGAACCAGATGAAGTTGACTGGCAGAGGCTCTTGTCCAGGGTCAGAGGTACTGTTGCAGGCACCTTTCATGCCCCTCATTCCTTCAATCAACAGAAAATCTAATTTTCAAGGTGGCAGACCTTTGATTCTGCCAAATATTTTTCACAAAATCCAAGCCTGGTTCATGGGGGGGTGCTTAACTATGGTTCAATTTCATTTCGGTAGTTGTAGTTCACTGAAGTCGCTCTTCCTCAGACTTCAATCAGTCAGCTAGTTTGGTTTCGTGGTGCTGGGGATGAACCACTCCACACACATTCCATCACTGAACTACATCCCCAGCCCTAACTGGCCAGCTTTAAATAGATACCTACTGTATGCTAAGGAGTGAACTTGATCATAAGTAGGGGGTCGACAAGGGAATCATGGAAAGAAGATGAGCTGTCCCATTGTCTCCTGGCTCACTCATGACACACAACCAGAATGGTGTCTAGCATGTCTGATTCAGTGGCTTTATGTAGCCAAGCCTAGGGACAAATTCTTTAGAGCCAGGGTTTAGGGAAGAAGCTAGCAGTGGGAAATGGAGAGAAATCTCACTCAGAGACACTTAAAGCTATAAAAATCTCTGACCCCATCTTCAAATGAGGTGAGAGCAGCTGATGTGAGCTCCAGCCTCCACCATAGATAAGTAGAAGGTGCAGATACTATCGTCCTGAGATTGGAATATTCTAAATGTCCTACTGGGAGATCAGTAACCAGAGAGCACCTGAGTGACCACTCCCTTGTCTTCAGGAAGGGCTAGAGGGGATACGAAGCCAATCAATACCTACAGTGAACACAGGGAATCTCTTTCTCACAGCCTAAATACGGAAGCCAAGGGTATCAACTGTTTGCACAGTGCTTTGAGAACCAGGCCTTATACAGGAACTAGCCAGCCAGTTTCCAAGAGGATCTTGTTGTGCTGGCTTCAGGTTCTGCCTAAAGCTTCAGCAGGCTGGAGCTTGTCCTGTTCCTCTCCATCCTTATAGCTCCAGCCCCCACACCAGGCATGTGTGGGGTGGGGGTGGGGACCCACTGCAAGGCTGTTACTATATTTGCATTTATATGAGGCACAGACCCCAAGTCTCAGGTCTCTGGGTGCCTTTACAGCCATGTGTATACATAATTTATTTTTGTTGCTATTTAATCAGTCTTTGCAATGAGATGAAAAGTTTCCAGGGGGCTCCAGGTTATTATACAACTACAGTTCCACCTGCATCACTGAGTGTATGGATTT
Source organism: Grammomys surdaster (assembly GCF_004785775.1). NCBI lineage: Eukaryota > Metazoa > Chordata > Mammalia > Rodentia > Muridae > Grammomys > Grammomys surdaster. The sequence goes on along the minus strand of NW_021604688.1, from coordinate 6,288,462 downwards.
CCCAGACCATGCTTAGCTGTAAAGGTAGAGGGCAGGGACTGGACATGGAGGCCTTGTGTACAAAGGCAGGTCAAACTGAGGCCTATGTCAGGGTACCAAGCCATACCTCTAAGGAAGTGAGCAGTGACAGCTGCCTTGACCTGGGAGGGTAACAACAAAGAAGTCAGGGACTGAGGCAAATGGTGTGGCCAGAAGAAGCTGCTGTGCAGGAATGGATAACTGGAAGCTGGAACTGCAGGCGAGTCCTGGACTTGAGTGATGGATAGAGAAGACCCACCTATAAGGACTTCAGTAGAAATCAGTCTGAAGAAGAGATGAGTCTGGCCTGGGTTCCTGGGGTAAGCTCAGAAAAAATCCCCAGCCCTTAGCCAAGGCAGGCTGGAGCTTACCACGCTGTCCCTCTCCAGTCATTCCTGGGACACCATGGATAATAAAACAATAACCAAACACAAAGGCAGTTGTGTGAGCTGAAGCCTTCAGATCTGAGCAGTCCCCGCACGGTGTGCCTCTGTCACATGGCAAGTCTGAGTCCCCAGGCAGCAGATGCATACACTGACATGTGCACACACATGTGCATGCAGACAGGCAGGTATGCAAAAAGACAGATACAGACAGGCATGCTTCCACACTCACTGATATGCATGCACACCTACATGCATAAACCTATGGACACAGACTCGCTAACAAATACGAGCTATGTGCAAGCATGCAGAGAAGCAGAGCACACACCAAGGTACGATTACCCACTCTCTGACACAGATTGACTGCATCTTCTCGGTTATCAGACTCTTTCCTCTGTTGGCTACACCCGTGGGATGAAGAGGCCATATTACTAGAAAAGTGGGGTCAGGTCTGAAACCGGGAACTATAAAGGAAGCTTACGATGCAGGACAAGGATCTAATGGAAGGACACTACCTAAGCAGCCACTGATATCATGGCCCCTGCATCATAGCATCCATTAAGACAAGAGCAAGTGCTCCCCTGCATGTTGCCCATGAGACATGGGCACCCAGGCCCACATAAGGACTCCTTTGACAAAACCTCAGCAAACATCTGCCAGGAACTTCCACACCAAGTCCTAGGGGCTCAGAGGGATAAAACACAGTCGTAATCCCAGAACCTCTGGATGTTCAGCACCTTCTGCATGTCACTATGCGGTTGAGGAGGAACAAAGATAGTAAGCCAAGGCCTCAGCCCTCATAAGCCCAAGCTTAGCTTGAGGGATTGGGCCCTTTCCCACCCGCTACACTACCACACACAAACTTTCAGGGTTCATTTTCTGACCATCCTGTTCCACAAACCCACAAACCCCACAGACATCAGACACCTTTGAGCAGAGATTTAAAGCTACTCCCTACTTGTAACTAAGGTCTGGAGTGATTAAGTGTGTTTTGAGAAGACAGAAAATGTGTGTCCTTATGGGAGTTTAGGGACAGGCTAATTGCTTAATCACACTGGGGTTGAAAGCTCCCGTAGAACTGTGAACTCTGATCCAGCTGCCATTGGGTGACACTTTGGAAAGAACCATGCCTGGGGGACACACTCACGTCCAAGACTCCTTCTGTTTTTTCCTTCCTTCCTTCCTTCCTTCCTTCCTTCCTTCCTTCCTTCCTTC
>NW_021604688.1:6285923-6286836 GCF_004785775.1 Grammomys surdaster | reverse complement strand
TTCCTTCCTTCCTTCCTTCCTTCCTTCCTTCCTTCCTTCCTTCCTTCCTTCCTTCCTTCTAGCCTGGAGAGCATTCCTGGAGACTCGTGCTTCATTTTACAGAAAGGGGCTGGCATCTAGAGCAACAATGTGGTCACCTTTGCAACTTGTGCCCTCCTAACCTTTGGCAGATTCAAGCTGGGATCCACACAGCCCTTCCTCCCCTGCCCAGGATTGCTTAAGACTCAGCCACTGGCCAAATCTTTTATTTTCCTCTCATCACCCTGATTATTCCCTGTTTAATTAAAATTTGTTTCAGCTAATAGGCCTTAAATTAGTATTTTCAAATATTGACATCTACAGGACCCTCATTCGTTATTTTCAAAAGCTCTGGGGCTAATTGGTTTATCACCCACCAATTAATTGCTCATTCACTGGACAGGTAGCCACTGCCCCCAGAACATGGGTGAACATATTCTCAAGGAGTCAGCACTGCATATAGAACTATGCACACAAACGCACAAGGCTGCATCTCTCTCTCTCTCTCTCTCTCTCTCACACACACACACACACACACACACACACACACACCTTTTCTCGGCTGAACTCAGCACTGGGAGAGCCTGATTAAGAAACCAGGAGGGAAGCAAAGGCTATCCTCACTCCTCTTGGGTAGCGCTCTACCCTCCTAACCCCTCACCCCAGCCCATCTGTCATCCACATGGACAACAAGACAGTCAGACCTGGATATTGCAGGTCCACTCGTCTCTGCTTTGTCCTCCGCACAGGAAGCAGTATCTCTGAAAGGAGGTGTCCAAGACTAAGTGTCCCAAGGGCATTCACTGTGCTGTTGAGCCAGAGCTTTGAGAAGAGATCATCTGACACAGAACTCAGGGAATTATGTTCCCATGGACAGTGGCATAGCAGTCACAGG
>NW_021604688.1:6268668-6285913 GCF_004785775.1 Grammomys surdaster | reverse complement strand
GAGAGAGAGAGAGAGAGAGAGAGAGAGAGAGAGAGAGAGAGAGAGAGAGCATCAGAGTAGAAGAAAGGCTGTAGCAAGGTGGGCAGGGCTATCCCAGGAGGACAATGGTTAAGCACCAAGTACCAAGCCATGTTAACTTCCCCCTACAGCTCCTCAGAAGGACCCAGCTGTGGATATCGGCAGATCTAGGAAGGTTCTGGAACAAGCTACAAAGCAAATCAAATCTCCCACGCATCCCTGGGGGAAACTAGATGTCCATCTGTGGGAGTCCCTCGGTAAGGAGTCCTCGGTAATTCCCAAACAGCCTTCTGTGTTCATAACTGCCCAGAACATTAATTGAAAGAGAGGATATTCAGAATATGTCCCAGAACCCCTATGGCCACTTTCCAGACCCTGAGTCACACACAACCACCTTGAGTTGGAGAAGGTGGTAAGAGGACATAGCAGACAGCAGGAGGAGGCCTCCCCAGAAGGACCTCCTCCCACAGAACCCTGCCTTGGTGCCCTGGAACGTGAGCTTTACTCAGGGGTGCCCAACTCCTTTGTCATGTCCCTGCCACTCTGAGCATCGCCAACCTCTGCTTCTCAAAGTGGCTGCAAGGCCACAGGCCTTTGATCAACAGGGCTGGGAGTCAGACCAGCCCCCTTGAAAGGCTCTCGGCTCCGATTTTTCACTCCTTGTAAACAGTCTGAGTGATTGGGATTAAAGTCTCTGCGAGTCGCCCGTATCGCTTTTCCGGAGAGCCGAATAATCCACAGGGATTAAAGAAGCAGCGGTGCTCATCTCCCACAAATGAATATCTGTCAGAGGCACTGACCTGTTAAAATAATGAATTTAACGTGCAGCAAACTGTACGCAGCAGCGGCGATGCAACGTGGCCGGCAAATTGTTTTCCACGTCTTCTGAGGAGGCTTTCAAGGGAACAGGGCCTTTGGGCAGGTGGCCCCTTCCCCAGCCCTTTGTGCACAGACTCAGGTCCCTCCCAGATGAGATAGGTGCTGGTGTAGCAGAACCTATCCGCCCTGGCCTTGGCTGTGGTTTCGCTAGATTCTCTGCAGGTTATCATGGGCTTCGTGTGGCGTTGATGGCTTCCTCCAGTGGCTCTCCCATTCCTTAGCTCCAGAGTGGCTGTCAGTGAGTTAGGGCCCCCTGTGGCCCTAACCTTTTATAAGGCTCTGTTATAAGACACTCTGCCCCCTCCAGCCTCTGGGACAGAACTGAGGGCTTAAAAGGCAGACATTCAGTCTTCCTCTCGAGTTTTACATAAATGGAAACTGAGGCACAGCGAGAATACCGCATCTACCTTCACCATTACAATGTGCTGTATAGGGTACAGAGGACCAGAGTCCTGATGGCGTCTTTCCTACCCATCTTTTTCTCTACTGCCCCCTCCTGGATACGTTTAAAAATGACAATCTGGGCTTATGACCGACCGCAGGAATCTAGTTACTCAGAGAGAATCTCATCTAGGAAGGTGAGAGAGAAGTAACTGGAAGCCAAGCAAAACTTGCTTGACCCTCTGATGACTAGGACCCTTGCTTTAAAACAGATCTTGCTCGGGACCAAGGAGCCCAGACATATGCATACCCAATGTAAAATCTATCTTGACCCAAGGCAGGAGCTGTGTCCCAGTCTGGCTTAGCCCCCAGTAGCCACTGAAATGTCCTTCCATGTGTCTTCAGCTCCTCAGACTACTGTCATGGTGGCTAAGGCAGAGGACCCTGGTGTGTCATTGTAAGGCCCCCCTCCCACCCTAGAGAGCCTTGTTCCAGCCCCTGTCTGAGACCACAACGACCAAAAGTGCCCTCAGCAAGCAGGTCTCTTGATGGTGACATGTCTGTCTCCTAAGTGTCCCCAAGGTGGCAAATATGGTGGCCTGGGAATTTTGCCAAGAGGTTTCCAAGAGCAGATAATCAGGCCTGTGCATAGAGGCACTCCTGGCTTAGAGACCTCCTGGACCCTCTGTTCTTTCTTATTCTCCATGAGATTTGTCCTTGCCCAATACTTGCTGTGTGCCTGCTCTAATGCAGTGATCAGTACAATTCTATCCAAGGATATATGCAATCTCTCTTTTCTCCTTTCTTTTGTTCTGTTTTTTTTTTTAAATAAGCTGCTTGAATATGAGTTTCTAGGTCTCTAATGTTCTAATCGAGTATGTATTCATTCACTCACTGTTCTGTGTGAGGAGAGAGTCTTTCAGCAGCAGCTCAGAGACATTCCCCCTTAGTCACCCTCTCTGGGGCTAAATGTCTCTCCTTACCCCTATAAGCATGGAGAGAAGGGGGAGGCCTTCTAGGAGAAGCTCCTTGTCCTCATTATTACAAAGCAGAGGTGGTAGCGGACACGTAGACAGTATTCCCACTGTAACCTGCAGGCTGCAACTGTGTCACCAGCCCACGCACAGGGCAGGTGGCATCACGGTCAGATAGCCCGTCACAGCCAAGTGCCCTCAGGTTGCGCAGCCCCAGACTTGGCAAGATGGGAAGCCCAGAGATTAGAGTAAGTTATTTCTGTCCTCCAAAGTCCCAGAATGCACTGTGGAGTCACACATTCACACAGGACAACTGAGTCCCACCGCAAGACAGGATATGGCCAAGTGCCCAGAGAGGGGCACAGGCTTTGAAAGACTAAAATCATTGCCAAGACAAGAACCTACTTTGTGTTTGATAGGATGAGAAGACACTCCTGGGGGTGTAGGGAGGAATCTCTGGGTTTGAAAATGCAGAGGAAAGAACACCAGGGTGGCAGAGAGAAGATGACGGGTTTGGGAGTATCAGCCACTCACCTAGACTTGGGTGAGGATTTTATCATCTTCTAGCCACAACAGTGGGCTCTGAGAAGAACGGGGAAAAGAAACAGCCAGAACTAAGGGCCAGTAAGCATCTGGCTAAGGCCCTGCACAGGAGGTCAGATTTGTGTCATCATTGTCCAGGCCACTTGTCCACAGTGTGACACAAGCAGACCCTCAGTGCAGCCATAGGCGTTGCTATCCAGCATCCAAGACAGCTCACCCCGGGTTGTAGTCTATTCTTACAAGCCTAAGCAGTGCATAAGGAAGCCTGTTGACTCATGCCCTGGGTAGTCATGCCAGGCAAGATATGCTTGGGCTGGTCCTGACTAAGAGCTTCTAGAACAGGATAGAACAGAACAGAACTGGTGTTGCTCACCTCACCAGGAAGACTGTTGAAGCAAGGACAGGAGCCATGCAGGTCCATAGCCTTGGTCCACAACGCACCCTCCTAGTATTTTCTACACAGTAGCAATGGGTTTTGCTATTCTGTCTACAGCTGAAGAACTAGCCTGTAGGGTGGAGGTGAGGTTCATTCTAACTGGAGGAAGTGAAGCATGGTTAGGAAACAGTGTCATCCACCATTCCAGCCCCATCAGGCATCAGAATAAGTGGGGGTGGGGTGGGGTGGGCACTGTGCAGGTCTTCTGAACTGAAGAGGAGTTGGTGAATTACTATACCCCAGGCAGACTGGGGGCAGGAGCGCAGTGGGTCATCTTTGCTGGGGAAATTAGTCAAAGGATGACCTAAGCACTTTCCTTCAGCAGAATAGGCTGGGAACTAGCCAGGGCAGCTGGATAAAGGCAGTGTCCCATTGACCCAAACCTTCCCACGCTCTCATCTTCAATACATGGCTTGCATAGGCACAAACACACATGCATGCATTTACATGCATATCTGCTGCTTCACATGCACTTTTACCCACCACACACACAAAATTCCCCCCCCCCTCTGTCTGTGTGTATGTGTGTGTGGTGTGTGTGTCTTTCTGTCTGTCTGTCTTCTGTCACTGTCTTTCTCATCTCTGTCTCTCTCTGTGTGTCTGTCTCTGTCTCTCTGTCTCCCTCATGTCTCTGTCTCTCTGTCTCTCATCTCTCTCTATCTCCCTCACTCCTTCTCCCTCTTTTTTATTCTTCTTAGGTCCATGCCACCCCCCTTCCAGGCTCTAGGTTTCTCCTTCATTTCTATACTTTTTTTCCCACCCCTTGCAGATGGATCTACCTCTCCCATGATACATTGGAAAGAGTAGGTGTTTGGGAGTCAAAGCTACAAGGAGCAAGCAGGGAGCTCGGAGACAAGCAGGAAGCATTCTCTATCCGTGATAAATGCCTTGTCTGGTCCTTGAATGTTTTACAGACTTCATAGCCTGGTGGAACAGGGATGGGTATTGTTTTATTACTGCCCCCCACACAAGAAGTGCCACTGGCTGATCATGCCAGGAGTGAAGCATACTGCAAGCCCTCCCTCCCCTTCACTGTCAATTAGAGGAGGGGAAACTCAGTGTGCCATGAGGGGTCTGCAGTGACACCCTCTCCCCCCCCAGCCTTGGCCCTGTGTGTGACTTTGAGGAAATCACCAGTCCTTATACTCAGTTACCTCACCTGTTGGTGCAAATCCAAAGGTGGTTACCTGCAGTATGGCAGCCCTTATAGCAGGAGGGATGTAAGGTGGAGATAGAGGGCTGGCTTTTGAAAAGGAGCCAACCTCCAGGAATACCTTTTTTACTGAGTTTGCTCACATTCTGCCGCTTTCTAAACAGCTACCCAATAGGTGATCAGACAGAAGTGTGAGGATTGCCTTCCAAAGACAATCAGGCCATGCTAACCAGCACCAACTGAAGAGGGCTATAGTTCACGTCAAATATTTCATGACACACACTGTACAGACTGCATGTGACTGTCTTGGGACTGAGTGACCCTCTGTCCCACAAGCCCCTTCTCTACAGACAGGGCAAAAGTCGAGCTCTGTCTTCCTCAGCTCTGAATCTCAGATCTGTTTTATCTCTCCACTGAGACCCACTCAGTGCACAAGACATGGGGCTCCAAAGAGGGGATTTGCAGCTACCAAGGCAGGCAGTAGGTCACTGTCTGGCTGGGAGACATGACTCACACATGACACAATTGAGAGCAGGGATGCCATTAGTCAGAGCAGGAGCCTGCCAGCCTGGTTTGAGAGGCTCTCTTCTGTGGAAGGCTGCAGAACCCATAGTCTCTACAGCCCAACAAAGAGAAGGAGAGAAGGCAGTTGGCCTAGGGAAGCTTTGGCCTGGGAGTTCGGAGACCTATGCTTGAGTTATACAGTTCTGCCTGTCACATTCTTCATGTTCAGCATAGCTAATCTGCAGTTTCCATTCTGCAAACAGGGAGATGGAAGGTTATCCCTCCCCACTCCTTTTAGGGAATACTGGGACTTTTGGAAGTATATGGGTGTCCTGAGAGAAGATGAAAGAAGGGGTGGACTCAGAAGCAGAAGGGTCTGGACCAAAAATTGTGTAGAAGAGGAGGGAAGGAAAGGAGGAGGGGAATGAAGGGAAGCAAAGGAGACAAGGAGAAGTAGCAGAGGGGGGAACCTTGGCTAAGGAGACTTGGGGGACCCAGGCCCAATGTCACTTCTTACGGGAATTAGAACAGGACAGTATAGATAGCATCGGGCTGTTACTAGGAAAGGAGGAGGCATGTGGTCCCTTGAATCTCCCAGGTAGACCAGGAGGCAGGCTCCCAGAGCCAGGCATCTCTGACCCAACACCTAGAGGGAGGACCTGAAGAGACCTCCCAGAGGTGGCTGTGCCAGATGGTACTCAGAAAGCCCACTTCATGCCATGAGATGCTGCCTATTTAGTAAAGCCATCACACCAATAGGTATGTCTGAACTCCTGTGCTCATGGAGCAAGCGCCTGTTGTCAGCTTTCCAGCAGAGGCTGAACTGTCTGTCCTGTGTGCACAGCCACTTCTGGCCAAGGCCTCATGGGCAGAGAACCCTTCTGTTACCCCCTCCCAGCATTCCCAGCACGAGTCACACCCACACAGTCAGCACGCTTTTGCTCACACAGTTCCACACACTTCCCGCTCTCACCCACCCAGTTCGAGTCCCACCTCCTACACGAAGATGCCCGAGACTGTTCACAGCCATTCTCGGCAAGTGCGCTCACTATTTCATTCACACCTGTGAGGCGAGAGCTGGCATCCCCGTCTACCGCATAAGGAAACTGGGCCACCCAGACTGGAGGAACTACCCTGACAGAGACTGGTGAAGAATGGGGCTGGGAGATGTGCCCCTCGGGGTGCTGCCCTCTAATCAGGAGGCCATCGGGGCATGGACAGGAGTTATTCCTGCCACCCCTTCTAGCTTGAGGGTCAGACTTACCTCACATTGTGGCAGGCCTTGGTGCTGTTCTTCCTCCTTCCTGATCCACAAGCCTCCCAATTAGATGTCAAAGACATATGGCTTAATGTGTACCTTCACGTAGAGTAGGTAGGTCTCATGGTGACTGGGTGCCAGTAGCCATGAAGTGGCTCCTTTGCAGAGGACACCCCTCCTGCCAACACTGGTCCACTGTAAGACCATGTTTGTTCCCAACAGCCTGACTCACTGAAAGGCACCATAGCTAAGGTCAAGGAGTCTTAAGAGGTGTAGGTGATCCAAAAACAGGGGGAAATTATTCTCTCTGTGCCCTAACATCTTCCTGAAGCATCCCTCCAAATGTAGAGTGGTCCCTATATTCCCCTGGGAAGGATATTTCAAAACCTGGGGGTGTTCCTGGAGGTCTGGCTTCTCCAGTGACCACCAGAATGAATAGAACATAATCAAGGCCACTGCCCTGGTCACCTACCCTGACCACACCCAGACAGAGAACCGTGGGCCTCTGTCCTGAAAAACTTTAAAGGATCTTCTCACTAAAGCATACACCTTGAAAGAGCAGGGGGTTTGGAAGGTTTCTCCCACCTTCCAGGAAATCAATAAGTCCCTTCTGACCTCACACCTGTTTACACCTTGGCCCTGTTCAAACTCCCATAAGGCTTGAGCAGGACTGAATAAGAGATTCCTGGAGGGCCAGATACTTCAACTCTCTCTCCCCTTCTCCTTCAACTGATACCAGTGGCTTCCTGAGTTCTAGAAAGATTAAAACTCATCCCTGATACATCTTTCTTGATTTATATGCACAAAATTACTTCTGGAATAATTTTAAAGACAATGTAGTTTCATGCCTAAGAGAGATAAATTTATACAATCAAACAGAAAAGTGAAACTAGCAATAGTAGTGGGCTGGGCATTCTGTAGCATCACTAAACTTAACAGGATGATAGACCCTGCCTTAGGTGTTGGGCAGACAAAGACTCGTCAGCACTGAAGGAAGATGGTCTCTCCACCTCACGAGCTTTGCCCCTGATCCTCATACCAAAGTGACATCCAAGAAAGCCAGTGATCTTTCCCATGTTGTTCCCTGAAGTGCCTCTACTACACACTTGCACTGCTCAAAACCCAAGGCTGCATGAAGCATCAGCTGAATGCTCCAAAAGGAATTGTGAAGCACAACACACCAAGCCCTGCTCAGACAGAAAACCCTGGTCCTCCAGGGACTGCATGCTGGCTGACAAGAGACACTCACTGAGTTGAGACTCTGTGAGCCATGGGCCTGTCCTTTGGTTTCTCTGATCACTTGCTTCTCCTAAAAGCTTGATCACTGGCCTTTACTTTTATCTGAGCAGTGACACATGGTATTTTTATTATCCTCAGCAACTCTGTGACTCACGTTATCTTGGAAATGAGGAAAATGTAAGAGGCCACATAACTTGACATAGGTCATAAAGCGTAGGAGGAACAGACCCAGATCCATTCTTCTTTATTCTTCTTCAGTGATCTTTCCAGGGCCGGATCAGGTGGCCCCCAAGTCACCATCATTTTGAAAATGCTAAAACTTAATAGAATTGAGGTTGGAGTGTACACATTGTCCAGATTCATCAAGATCCTGTAGCTACAATTGGAGGCTCAGAGGGGTTGGGCTGCCCCTAAGAGTGCAGAGCCATTGGGAAGGCAAGCACCAAGAGAGAGCAGTGCAGAGGTTCTGAATGCTGATAGTTTATGACGGCACCTAAGTCAGACCTGCCTGTACTTGACCAAGGTTGAAACTTCCTTGTTGCATAGTAATTAGATTTTTAGACAGTGTTCTCCCTTTGGTTTATTTATCTAACGGTAATTACTGCCTGCCGAGCTCTGTAGTGGGACTGTTAGCTTCCCAACCACATGGGTTATAAGCTTGTTGGGGGAGACAGGAGTTAAAAGATACAGTGAAGCCATTTTTGTCTTGCAAGATAGGCAGGTGTCTGTGGTGCCCTTCAGTGTATTTTCAGGCTCACTAAGGGAGTAGGCAGACACTAGCCTTTGATCTGAGGGTCAAGAACAAGTATTTAGGAATCAGGGGCTCAGTTGGCCCCAGCATGTCCTTCGAGTCCATAAGCTATCAACTGCATGACACAGTGTGAATAGGGAGTATTTCTTAACCCATGGGCCACGACTCTGAGCGTTCTTTGCAAGGAAGCTTTACTGCCCAGAGGATGTAAAAACAGCTATAGTGTGTTTGCATAGGGTTGGTGGCCAGGAGGTAGGGAGACTGGGACTCTGCTGCCCCAGAAAACACGAAATCTATAAGCCTATCTTATTGGCTCTGTTTTGAGAAATAGCTTCTTTCTTCCCTCCCTTCTTCCCTCTCCCTCTTCCTCTCTTTCCTTTCCTTCTTTCTTTCCTTCCTTCCTTTTCTTCTTTTGTTTTTAAGGAGAATTTATCACTCTTCTTTTTCTTTCTCTTTTTTTCCTTTCTATCTTCATTTCTTACACCCCTTCTCCTTCATTTCCTTCTCCCACATATATTCCCTTCCCCTCCCTTCCTTTTTGTTCAGATCCCCAGGGAGACTCTGTCACGCCCTAGAATTTTCAGCTGCCATGCTCTGAGGTTTCCTGATTGCAGAACTGCACTTCCATCCCCGCAGCATGAAGAGGCTACAACAGGGCTGTGTGAGTTAAGGAGAGAGGCCACCACTCCATCAAACAGTCTTATACATATTGGAATCCTCCAGCCCCTCAGCATCCTGAAGGCCAGCCCTGGGCTTGAGGCAGAAGACGGAAGACCTTCCTAGGCTAGCTAAGCAGCATACACCAGAATTCCCTGAGTTCTGTTTTTAAAAGATGAAGTCCAATGCCCCAGTCCCAGAATTCTGCCTCAAATTGTCTGGGGTAGAGCCCAATCGAGTCTTTTACAAGAACCTTACTTGGTGAGGTGCAGCAGGGTACCAAATTACTCTGGAGAACTGCAGTCCAGGCAGATACAGCCCTTATATGAAGATAGTTTGGCTAATGGATGGAGACTTGTGGGATGGAGGGCTAGAAAGGCTCTCTAAATAAAGCAATGAAGCTTTAGTCTGCCAGAGAAGGGTCTGTGGGGGTCACCAGAGGATGAACAATTTAAAATATCAGAAATGTATCTGAGTGGTACTTCAGGAGGCAGGTAGTATGCTGGATGGATGGACAGATAGCATCAAATAATCCCAGAAGGTCACTGAACTATGCACCGCTCTGGTGTCTTAGAAGTCTGTGACTTTATTGGAGCAGGGCTGAAACACACCCCAGCTATAACTCCTTTTCACTCTGGGCTGCCTTTCCATACTCTCAAAGAGACTAAACAGGCACAACCTCTCTCTGCCCCACCCCAGGCCCAACATTCAGAAAAGAGTTAAATGACAGAGCCTCGTACTCCTGTATAAATTAATAATTGATTCAGTAACAAATCACTAATATTGCAGGAGTCGTGGTGAATAAGATAATGAATGTGTTCCGTCCAGGGAGTGTCGTGTTGTGAGGACTCAGCTGAAATTATTCATCAGTGTGCTACCTTCCTCATCTCCACTGCTGCTGGGTTAGCTCCTCCTTTTAATCTTCCCGACCTGTCACATTCAATGGTGGAACTCCTCAGACTCCATATACAGCACAATATTAAGGGAGAAACACCAAAGCATCATGATGAATTCCAGTAGGTAAGGGGAATAGTGCCTAAGGACACTCTTCTGCTCCCCAGGAAGCTAACAAACACTTTTCCGGCTGGGCTCCTTATCTTACCACTGGGAAGAGAACCCCAGATTGAGGAGTCAAGAAACGTGGGTTGTGATCCCCATCTTGCCAGAAATGTGCTATGTGTCTTTGGGCTGGGTACCCAACCATCCTTACTGAGACAAAGTTTTATGTCTCAATAAGGAGGGGTGGCCGTGCTTCCTTTTCTCTTAGAGGTGATAAGAAAATTATGAGGTGACAGGAAAAAAGGAATTTTATCAAATAGCTGGGTTAGGTTCATTTCACATTCCCCCAAGTCATAGAACTTTAGCCTTGTTAGGTGCTCATGGTTCTAAATATGTCTTTCACACACACACTCATCACTGGGAGCCCCCTGTTCTTCCACTCTCTTTGTCTCCTTCCTTCTCCCTCAGACCCACCTGACCTCTTGGTGTGAATTCAAATAACCAACTACTTCATGACAACTTTCCTGACTCTGCCTATCAGATATGGCCTTTCTTCCTCTGTGCTGTATGGATGGATGGATGGATGGATGGATGGATGGATGGATGATAGATGGATGGTGGGTGGGTGGATGGGTGGATGGATGGATGGATGGATGGATGGATGAGTGGATGGGTGGGTAGATGGATGGATGAATAGGTGGATGGATGGATGGATGGGTAGATGGATGGGTGGATGAATGAATGGGTAAGTAAATGAACAGAAAGAGAAGTGGAAGAATATGAAATTGAAGACTGAAGAGGTGGCTCAGCAATTAAGAGCACCTGCTGTTCTTACAGGCAACCCAGGGTTCAGTTTCCAGCACCTACATCAGGCAACTCTAACAGCTCTAACTCCAGTTCCTGGGAATCTGTCGCAGTCTTCTAGCCTGCTTAGGGATCTTCAGTCACTTTGCATGACACACATGCACACATACACACATGCAGGAACAAATACCTACACATAAAATAAAAGTTCTAAAGTCCTTTAAAAGATAAGAAGCAAACCAAGTGTGGTGGTGCATGTCCTTAGTTTCAACGCTAGGGAAGCAGAAGCTGGCAGATATTCAGGGACAGCCTGGTCTACAGAATGAGTTCCAAGACAACCACAGCTACACGGAAAAACCCTGTCTTAAAAAAAAAAGAAGGAAAGAAAGAAAGAAAGGAAGGAAGGAAGGAAGGAAGGAAGGAAGGAAGGAAGGAAGGAAGAAAAAATAAAATTGAAACTGACCTCCTACTGTTTTCAGTCAGTGATCAAATGGCTGTGGAGTCCTGCCATAATTTGGTTTTATCTCTGCTGTACCAGACTGTAGAGCTGAAGTGTCAATGATATGACACAGGCTGTGCTTAGAGCAGAGTGACAGTGATGAGACTGGATTGAAAATGAGAGCCCATGACATCAGAGCTCGAAGACCCTTCAGATGGGCCTTTTGGGGGCCTCCCATCAAGGACCAGAGGTTGTTGATCATACAACTGGCTGGAGGCAGGACCCACTCTCCCATCTTAAGACCGTTCTTCCTTCACACCAAAGGACAGCACAGAGAAGGGAGATGAGAAGGTCCTAGGTTCTACAAGGTTGAGAGACTTCTCTTGGAAAGAAAACACTGTTCCAAAGGGTCAGAGCTGGGTTTGCCCAGAGGTAGCATGGGGGAGAGGGAGGACCTTCCCTTGGGATCCAGATGCCTTCAACCAACTGGGAAATTTCCCACAATTGATCTATAACTCCTAGATTAACAAGAGACCCAAGAACAGATGTCCCAGAATCAGAGGTTATAGAGGAGCAAGAGTAAGAATCAGCCAGTTTCCCCTATTGTGTCTACCTCTCTGGACCCTCTGTCCAAATAGTCCCCAATCAAATCAACTCTTTCCCACACAAAAGCTTACCCAGCCTTCACTACAGAACTCTAGAGAACATATTGGTGTTGTTCCCCCCTGGTGCACACAGATGCTTGTGAGCACAGGTGAATACATCCACAGATGCCCACACCCGTGCGGAGACACTCCACATAAGACACACAAGCACATGAAGACAACAGGCATGAGGCAACACACATGCTCATCCAAGCCTTCCTTCTGAGTAAGTTATTAAAAATGTAGACATCGCTGGCTCCCAGGGTCAATATGTTGTTTTTAAATTTAAACATGAATTTCCATTTCATTGAGCCTCCAGGGCTAACAAGATGCGCTGTGACAGGAGCAGCTAGCTGGAAAAGGCATGATTGAAGAGCCAGCCAATAATGTGTGTGCACAGCCTGGGTGGGGAGGGGAGCCCCCTTGCTCAGCCCCCGTAGCCTGGTGGGAGTTTCAGGCAGGCAACACGAAGAGGGTTAGTCCTTCTACTAACCCTCCTCACAACTGACCCAGTTGACTAGCCCACATTTCCCAGTCTGAGAAAGCAAACTGAGCTGCAGCAGTAAAATCACCCCTTCATCTACCCACGCATCCACACATCCCGATTCGATGAAAAGCAACACCTGGGGGACCATGGCAAGGAGAAAGTGCTGCCCCTGTACCAGGGGCAATTCTGATTAGAATAAAATATGTGTCTCTGAACACTTACTGAGGGGCCTTTTGCATACTCAGACAGTGGCAGCCGCCTGCTTTATGACCTGCTGTAAGCAATCTCGCCCCCATGAGTTGTAACTTCTATTACACAAAGCATCATATCTATCTTGTCCAGAGTGAGCCCTGGGCACCTAGCTGCTGTGGGTGTTCACTGAACACTGGGGAACTTTACTGGGACTGGATTGAAGTTAGAAGACACACACAGAGGTTTTGTTTACTGACTGGAAGCTATATAGGTAGTTCATTGACACAGAGAAAGAAGAAATGAACACTGTGCAAAGAAGTGGTCCTTAGGCCAGACCTTGTGGTGCATGCATATCATCTGGCACTTTAGAAGCAAGGGCAAGAGGATTCGTGCAAGCTTGAGGCTAGCCTGAACTACACGGTGAAAGCTTGTTTCAAAAACAATTCTAAATGCCAACCAGTAACTAAATTTCTTCACTTACCAACAGGGTAGGGGGTGGAGGCAACAGTGACCCCACCATACACAAGTGGCCCAGTCTTCTGGAGACAACATGGCTAAAGTTCCACTGTTCCCGATACTTTGAACATGTATGTGTACACACACAGGTGCCAATGGAACCAAGAATCACTGACTAACAAAGGTATCAGGATCTGGCAGACTCATGTAGCCTCACCAATGCAGTCTTGTGTGCATGTGTGCACACACGATCATCTTTTCCCTCCTCTTCTACACTTCCTAACTCAAAATAAAATCAACTCTTAACAGCTGGACCCTTTGGCTTCTGTCCCTGGGAGAGAATAGCATCCTTTCTCTGGGATGCTCATGGGAACCCTCGAGGAAGCAGAATTCCAGGAAGGATGGTAGCACTCCTGCTGGCTAAGGGCAGTCCTCAGAACCTATGATGAAAATGTCTTGGACCACACCCACCTCATGGCACAGTATGATCAGGGATGCCCACTCAAAGATGTGTGTCAGTTGCCATTCATGGTAGCCTGAGGTACTGGCAGCACCAGATGTGGATGGGTAACTGGGCAGGGACTGCCCACTGGCATGCAGGCCCAGACCTTTAATATATTAAGGAATGGAGGCCTGGGCCTCTGGCCCTTTAAACATTCATTTAAAGTCTTACTTCTCAAATAAGTCAGCAGAGGCATCAGCCAAAAGGGCACAGTCTCCTTTCCTTGTCTTTAGAAGGAGGAGAAAGAAGGAGACAAGGTAGAGATAGATTTATTGGGGCTAGAACTAGAGACAGGACTGTGTAAACTGGGGCTTTGAAGAAGGCTGGGCAGGGGGAGGAGGGGAAGCAAGGGGAACTGGGGGAAGCAGGGGAAGGAAGGAGGAGAGAGGAGAAGGAGAAGTGGGGGAGGATGGGGAACACAGGGAGCATGGGGAGCAGGGGGAGCGCGAGGAGCAGGGGGAGCACAAGAAGCAGGGGGAACATGAGGAACAGGGGGAGCACGAGGAGCAGGGAGAGTGTGGGGAGCAGGGAGAGCACGAGAAGCAGGGGGAGCACGAGGAGCAGAGGGAACATGAGGAGCAGGGGGAGCACAAGGATCAGGGAGAGTGTGGGGAGCAGGGGGAGCATGAGAAGCAGGGGGAGCACAGGGAGCAAGGGGAGCAAGGGTCCATACTTATTTTTGCTAATATCCTCCTTCTGTCTTTTACATGTGATGCTTCCTCAAGACCCTGAGACATATCTAGTTGTAACTGTCTTGTCAACACTTGGAAACAGCCTGCAATGTGAGCCAACTCAAGTTAGACAGATAATGGTCCTCAGGCTTCATCCAGTGGGCATGTGTGGCCCTAAGCACTGTATGCTAAGGGTTATTTTGTACAGCAAGTTCTGCCTGTGCTGTCCAGAGGATATGTGGTCTTGGCCAGGGTTGGGCAAGAGCCAATCTGTAATTCCCTCCTGCTCTCTCTTGGAGTGGCCCTGGCTGGAGATGGGAAGGACAGAAGGACAGTGAGCCCAGACTCTATCCATCTTCCCAAGGTTTCCCTGACCCTGTACTGTAGCCCTTCTTGGATGTAACCTCCACTCCAGAAATTTCTTTGGGGAACTAAGGTCTGACCAAGGGTCTACCCAGTCTATTAGAAAGGCCAGATCCAAGAAAGACAAGAGTTCAGCTAAGTGTGAAGAGCTTGCTGACAGCAGGAGTGTCCCACCATGTGGCAGCTTCCTGTGAAGGGACCATCTGTCTTCCCTAAAGCATCCTAGAGGAGACTACAATGTCCACAAGATCCCTTCCAGCTCTGACACTCTGTGAGTCACCTCTAGGGCCCAGTTGGCCTCTCTACGGGAACTAGTGCCTCCTGGTGAGAGGAAACCTTCTCACAGCCTGCCCCTGGCTCTAGTTCTCAGGACAGCTAACAGGGTGAGAGGCGGCAACCTTGTTCACTGTGTTGGTCCAGTCCTCTAAAAGAGCCACTGGGAAAGTGTTTCTTCATGTGAGAAATCACATCACTGGGGAGAGCCGCATTTCCCAGAGATGAGCTATGTAGGTCAGGCTCTGGTTGCTTCCACATGACCGACCTCTGGACAAGTGAGAAGAGTAAGCAGGCTGAGATTCTGCCCACACTCCCTTGCCTTCACTCATAATCACTAAGTCAGTCCATAGGGCCTGGAGCCTGGGTCCAGGAGAGCCCACAGAGAGTCCCCCAGACTCCCTGCCTGCTGGCTAAACAGTGATCCATAAAGGATCTGGCTTGCAGCTTCTGAATACCAGGGCTAGAGTGGGTCATCGCACAAAGATCCCTCGTATAAACCACAGGGCATGATGCTGTGAGGGTCTTGTGCTAGGAAGGGAATTAACAGAGTGGAATTGGCAATCCAAAAGCTTCAGGGCAATCGTGGCTTGTGTCCTTAGGCCCGTAGCTCACACACAGACAGTGACATAGGAGTTCCTATCTTGGTCTCCCTCTCCCTTCTATGAGAATAACCATGACACTTCCTGGTAGAATCAAAGGCGGGGGTTAGCACTGTATCCATGAGACAGGGCCTGATATACAACTGGGCCTCAGATTTGGAAAAGAGATGAGAGAAAAGAGCTAGAGATTGGGTCATTCCAGTCTAGCTCGAAGTCAAGGAACTGAGAAGAGTGAGAAGAGAGTGTGAAACTGCTTGCTCTTCCAGCCTGTGTGGCATCTCCAACTCCCCTCCTCTCACCAACCCCCCCCCCAAAAAAAACTACAAAGACAAGCCATTCTGACTTTTTCATGACAAAGGTGAAGGAAACCAGGATCAAGATTCCTGCACACTGGGAAGTTGGGTGCATGGCCCCTTGTAGTTCTTTGAAAGAGATGGCTCTGTATCTTCTTAATACAAGGCATGGGCTTCAGCTACACAAAGGGATAGGATGTATGGGATAGGATTTCCACAAGCCTCTCATTTTGTTTATTTTCTTGTTGCAAGACAGAATCTTCCACTGGCTACATAATTCAGGTCCGGCCTGCCTTGAACTTACAAACTCGTCCTGCCTCAGCCTCCCAAGTGCTAGGATTACAGATGCATGCTACCATGTTCAGCTGACAGCCATGCTTGCTAATGGGAGGAGTGGTCTGGTGGAGCTGGCTCTCTAATAGACAGTCCTTAGCGTGGGAGAAAGGAGAGAAGTGGAGTAGAGAGGAGGGGAGGCAGGCGGGTAAAGTCCCAGAAAGCAGTTCTTTCCTCCATTCTCCTGCCCCTCCGGCAGCATCCTCACTGAGTCACATTGTTGACACACTGCACAGGGTCACGTTTCAGTACACACGGCATGTGCCTTTTTAAAAATCCTTTTTTTTAATATAAAAATATTCTGTAGTACAGAGCATATCTGATTTAAAAGGGGGAAATGTTGCCTGAAAAATGTGCCCCCTCAAATTGAGCTAATGGGGATCTCATTCATTATTTAATCTCCTGCTTATCAGAACAGGACCAAACTGAAATCTAATATAGCATGTGCATAGTGTTGTTCTGGAGAGTAGACGGAAGGCAGGGGACAGGGGTGGAGCTGGGGGAGGGACAGACCAAGTCTTGTACTTTTGCTTCATATATTAAACCAGGCTGCAGGCTCTGAACAATATTAATAACAGTAGTAGGCCTGAGGATTCATACACATATACACACACACACACACACACACAGAGAGAGAGAGAGAGAGAGAGAGAGAGAGAGAGAGAGAGAGAGAGAGAGACTCACATACATATACACACATACATACCTAGTAACTATTCTCATACCTTACACTGTGATTCATAAACTGTCACATAGCTAGACTTTATTAAACACAAATGAAATGTTTCTTCTCCACAGCAGCCCAGGAAGTGAGGGGGCCAAGGAATGGCCAGGTGGATACTGTGTCTTGCTCACTTACATGGCTCTGGCTAAACCTGCCTCATTCTTCAAAAGTCTTGGCAGGAGCTGGAACAAGCACCCAGTAACTCTCTCCCTAAAGTGAAATTGGTGCATGGCAAAGAGTGGCATCTTTGACTGGCACCTCCCATGTGCCCAGGTCTGTGTATATTGGTGCCTTGAATCCTCATAGCAACTCTGAAAATAGTAGCACCATCCTCGACTTACAAAGGAGGAAACTGAGGTACAAAGAAGCAAGGAAACTAGCCCAGGTCCAAAATAATACTAAGCAACAGATCTACTCCACCGGCTAACTCGTTTTCCTTTATAGCTAGACTCTGCTGCTTTCTTAAAATACTGTAAAAATAAAATCCACATTTCAGGCATGTGTGGATGGTGGGGTGGTGATAAATGCATGGAAGCCCTCTCAGCTTTTCTTTTGTTCAAGATCATTTCTATCCCTCTCCCATGCGGCTACCTTGAGGCCCTGACTCAACCATTTCTGCACCTTTCTGCCCCTAACTCCCCCACCCTGCACCTCTCTGCCCCTAACTCCC
>NW_021604688.1:6227916-6268658 GCF_004785775.1 Grammomys surdaster | reverse complement strand
ACCTCTCTGCCCCTAACTCCCCCACCCTGGCCTTCTTATCAAAGTCCACCTCTTTTTCCTACATTCTCTCAAGTCCTTCTGCTCAGTACAAGTCCTACAGGACCAGACTCTCTAAGGGCCATGTTGCATGCAACATTTGCCTGTGCTCTTTATTTTTATCCCTGCTCCATGCTAGAAAATATTCTCTTGGGCCAGCAAGATACCACAGAAGGCAATGATATTTGACCACAGGACGGATGCCTGAGTTGCCAAAAGTCACATCGTAGGAGAGAGAACCAACTCTTACAAGTTATCCTCTGACTTCTGCACACACACTCACACAGACACACAGACACACAGACACACACACACACACACACACACCAGGACACAAAAATAAATAAATGTAAAAAGAAGAAGAAAGAAAATACTTCCTTCTTTTAACAGGTTCTGCAGTCTTGGTATCCATCATGCCAATTGTTCTCAGCAGATGCCCACTTTCTGAGTTCCCCATCAGCACAGAACTGACTGTGTAGGCTCCTGGCAGTTATGCTATTTGAGTTCCTAGGTAGCCCATCCTCCCTCCCTATAAGGGTCAGACTAGACCAGAGTAACAGAGGCATATGTGGGCAGCAAAGAATTCTTTTTTTTTTTTTTAAGCAGTGTTGGGACGTGTCTCCTCCTCCCCACAGTCCCACAGCCCAAATCCAGATTAACACGGGGTGACAGCATGGAGAGGGCTCCTGAGGACCAGGTGAGATGAGCATCGTCATATCTTCCCTAACTTCTTCCCTTTCTCCATGACAGCCAGGGATGGCTTTCTTTACTCCTCATCTCTGTAATTCAGTTTGAGCTATAAGGGAGTTTAAAAAAAAAAAAATGAAGCAGGCCACCAAGCAGCCTACAAAACAAGTCAGCCAGGCAGTTTCTCCTGCAGACCCACGCCTTATATCTTCGGTGACAAAAAGATTTATAGCAATTTTTTATTAAAAAAGAGAGAGTGTGTGCACTGTGGATAATCAGATCTGAGACGCAGGAATGGAAGCGTGGGGGTGTTGGACATGTAAGTTATTTTAAAATATACGCTAGGTGCCTGATGAATTCCTCCACTCCCTGCTGGAGGGGCCAGCTCTCCCCTTCCCCTGGAGCCTGGCCTAAAGTGATGGAATTGATGTGTAAAAGAAAAAGACAGGATACAGACTAAGAAGGCAAGACCATCTATTGTAGCATTTTTTTTCCAGGCAATATCTCTCGAACACCATCCCAGGCCACCGTCCTTTTCTTCAACAGGTAGAAAGGGGGCACCTGCTGCCTGCTAAAGGGCAGGATGGAGCCATAAGCTCTTGACCATCACAAGACCGGATATCTTAAGAACATCTTAAGACATCCCGTAAGGGACCTCTCCCTACTATAAGCTTTCAGCCTTGTTTTTACAAATGAAGTACATGCGGGGGTAGGGGGCTGGGGAAATAATTTAGTTAGTAGAGTGTCCACCTCCCATATATAATACTCTAGGTTCAACCCTCAGCCACGCATTAACACGGTGTGGTAGTATGTACCTGTGATTTTAGCATGTTGGAAGTGAAGGCAGGAGGATCAGAAGTTCAGGCTCTTCCTTGGCTATATTTGGTAAGTTTAAGGACAGCCATGGATACATGATACATTGTCTCAAAAAATGGGTGGGGGAGGCTGAGAGATGGCTCAGAGGTTAGGAGCACTGACTGCTCTTCCAGAGGTTCTGAGTTCAATTCCTAGCAACCACATGGTGGCTCACAACCATCTGTAATGACCTAGTGCCCTCTTATGGTGTGTCTGAAGACATTGTCAATGCATATATACATACATATATATACAATCTTTTTTTTTAAGGGGAGATCAGGGGGAGACCAATGATGCTGGTACAGAGAAAGGTTCTTTGCTGGCCTCAGTGACAAGGCATATGTGCTTCTAGTGTTAAGCTTACATCTACTTCTAGTCCTTTAAACCTTTTTCACCTCCTTGGTCCCAGCACAGAGCCCCATTCACAGGAAAAAGAGAGGGGTATAAACTTGACTATCGCTGCACCTAGGCAGGCCTGTGCACAGCTGGGCAAGTAGAGATGTGGTACACTGAGGCATCCCCTTCCTCACATGGTGACCTAACACCATGGGACCTACAGACAACACTGTCAACTGCCCGGAAAGACGTTCAACAATTAATGAAAATGGCAGGATTTGATGCAGAAGAGATGTCCAGAGAACGCATTCTAGCAGCAAAGGGTGTTGGGAAAGTGTGAAGTTACCCAGCTCACAGCAAGGAGGGGCCTTACAGAGAGAGAGAGGAGTTTCGTGGTTGGAGCAGAATGAGTGGCAACTGTAGGCTGGAAGAAACATGGTACAAAGCATGGACAGTACAGAAATCCAAAGTGAGGTGCACCAGACGGGGAATGAACCACTACAGTACACTGGTGGACAGGACACTTGAGGGCTGGAGTCTTCCCAGACTCACAGATAACACTGAAATGGCCCCCACCTTTTTCCTGACCTTGGCTGTAAGGTCTGGACTCCTCATTTGAGCTCCCGGGACTTTCTGGAGACTCCTGAATCCTTTGAGCTAAGTTTATTAAGAATGAGATTCTGAGAGCAAGAAAAGAGTCACGTCCAGGTATAGGCAGTGTACAGGAGTACAGCTCCAGTGGAATTGAAAGGGCCCTGGCCACAACGTGGGCACACATCTCCTTCCCTCGGTCCCACCCCACCAATTCAATAATCTGAAAATTAACCTAAATACATCCAGAACTGCCTCAGGCAAGGAAGTCCCAGATTTTGAATACAAGGGTCCTCGTCTCTGGGGTGTGGCATCAAGGACTCAGAAGACTTCCCCTTGCACTAATAAGCCCACCAAAAGGAGCATCAGGGACTGGTTTGGTGACTGCTCTGTACACTGCAGACACTTGCTCTGAGGTCTCGAAGTTATGATTGTCTTAGTTGTAACATGGAGTTAGTTCATAATAAGCTGTTGGAAGGAGAAAGTAAAATGACGTAGTCCTGGGTTAATCTATGAATGACAGTCCAAGATCCCACCTCAGGTGGAAGCTGTTGGCTCTCAGCCACCCCAGCTGCCTGGTTAGGACTCTGCCTCATGGACAGATGGCCTCATAGCAGGGGGCAGGGCCAGGACAAGGCCAGCCATCAGCACCTAGACTGAGGTAGGGAGGTGGGCCTCCAAGAGTAGGCCAGACTGGGTGAGTCTGTGTACCACAGTCATCTCAGAACAAGAACTGTTTCTTAAGAGCAGTACTGGTCCAGAAGGTCTGTGTATTTCTGTCTCTTCTGCAGTATCCATCTGTCCTTCTGCTTCAAAATCCTCAATCCTTCACACTGATGGAAATGCTGACACCTGTCACTCATGCTGCCAGAGCCAGCCTTCAGCCAAGTTAGAGCACACACAATAGAACATACACCTGTATTGTCACACCCTGTCACAACACACACACACACACACACTCACATATGTACGCACACATACAGAATCTGACTTCCCTGAACCATCACATACCAGAACACAGTCCTTTATCCAATGGCGTCACCTGCCAGTGCCTCTACACTAGCAAACTGCCCCCAAGCCCTCCTTAAGGGCTTTGCTGAATTGGGGGAAGGGGGCTGTGAGCAGCCGGAGTGGCCTTGCTTTCTCGCCTTCACAGAGGGTGACTCCTGGCGTTATTTTTAAACATTCCCCTCATTTGCTAAATGAGGCTTTCCACTCAGGCTTCTTTGAAGCGGCTGCTCCTTTCCCGGCGGGGGGCGGGGAGGCAGTGGCCTGGCAGATGCTTAAGAAATTATGGGTGAAATTTGCTGACTCAGGCCCCAATTATTTGCTGTCCCAGGACTGTATTTAGTCCTGTAAGTGCTTTGGGCTAGCTCACCCCTTCCCTCTCTGATACCCCCTCCTCTTTTTTTTTCCCAGCCTTCTTCTCTCTCTACTCTTTTCCTCACTCTGGCTGTTTGATCCCAAGCACTGCCACTGCTCTCCCTTGGCTGAGCGCATCCAGCCGCTCCTGTCCTGTGTTCCGCCTGCCTGCCCCAAGAGGGAAAAGAAACCACACAGCGGAATGATTTCCCAAGGGACCCCATAAGCATTAAGACCAGATAATTGTAGAATGGGTGGTTCCCGTAAAGCCCCAAAAGGTCCTACAGAAGAGGAAGAGCTTGACCTAAGCCTGAAGGAGACCTTGAGTTTGGTTTGTGGTAGGAGAGCTCTTGGCTGGCAAAAGCTCCAGGCAATTCTAAAGACATACTAAACTCAACAAGGGCCTGATGGCAGGACATTTTGTACAAGAAGAAAGAAAATTATCTTTTCATTTACCTATTTTATTTGTGTTGGGGATTTGCATACATGAGGGTGTCAGAGGACAACTTGCAGGAGTCAGTTCTCCCCTTCTACCATGTGGGTTCCAGGGATAAAAATCAGGTTGTCACCAGTGGAGCCATCATCTTGAAGCTCTGAAGGTCTCCTTGGTTTGAACTTATCTTTATTCTTTTCTTTGTCATCTTTCTTCTTCACCCATTCCACATCCAGACCTTGGCTCTTTGCCGAAGGAAATGACAAAGAGCTTCTACTGCCGCCGACCCCCACATCCACTCGCCATCTGCCTTCTTGGAGCTGGATGGACTGGGAAAGACAGGAAGAGGGAGATCCCACTAGGACTGCAGGAGAGGAAGACAGGGTTCATATGGAGGGCAGCGGGAGTGGCAAGGACAGTTAGTGCCTTGGAGGGACCCCTCTGATCCCCTAGCCCGAGAAGGAGAGATGTCAGTGGATGGAGACAGAGAACCAGTGTACACTCTAGACAGGAGCCGTAAAAGACACATTTAGAAGCAGGATCCTTGGGGCCCAGATGCTTCTTCTCCCACGTGGGCAACGTTAAAGACAGATAGTAATTAAACTTGAATGCAAATTGAAATGGTTCAAACCAAACACTTAAGAGACTCACCTCAGCGCCTCCTTGCTTATTCCCTCTTGATTGTTTGTTCCACAGCCTCAGCGGCAGAAGCAGGTCTCTTCAGTTGGCCCGAGAACATACAAAAAAGAAAGAATGCTCAGAGATAATGGGGCCTGGAAAGGTACATTGATCTGTCCCAGGTGACCAGCAAATAGGCGGCACATTTGGAATTCTCTTTGAAGACCAGATTGAATCAGGGAAATAGCTCAGTGGTAAGGTAGAGAGGCCTAACAATCTGAGTTTAATCCCTGGGACCTAAGCAAAAGTAGGTGAAAACTGACTCCATAAAAGTTGTCCTCTGGCCTATGCACATGTGTCATGCACTCACGCCCACACATACTATGCACACATGAATAATAACAATAATAATAGTAATAATATTAATAATAATGCCAGACAACTCCAAGGAAACAGTGAATCATGGCCAAGAACAACACAGCTGAACAGATGGTCTGGCCCCAGGCCTACTTATGGGCACTCTAGCCCAGGTCATGCCAAGTTAAGACTGGAAATGCTAGGCCTCTATCTCCTTTTTAGAATGAGAGACAGTCTCAGGATGGTGAGAAATCCAATCTGTCCATGTTGGGCAGCATAACGGCTTATTTTCACTGTCAACTTCACTCGATCTACAGTCACCTAGGAGACACACATCTGGTTGTGAGTATGGGGATGCTTCCAGAGAAGGTTAACTGCAGAGGGATGGCACACCCTGAATGTGAGTGTCACCATGCCATGAGCTAGAGCCTTGGACCAAGTAAAAAAGGGGGAAAAGAGGGTCAGAGTAAACCCCTACTCCTCCCTTAAGTTGCTTTTGTCAAGGGTTTTCTCATAGCCACAACATAAGTGCATACTTGGCTAGATCTGAGAGTAGTATGACTGTGACATCCATCATCCCAGGGATCTCCAGGGTTGATGAGGCTGATCTAGCTGGGTAGTCATGTGATCCCTTCCTCTCTATTTGCTCCACACGCATCCCTCCCAGAACTGTCTGCTCTGTCAAAGATGATGACCTTCCCTGATACAGGAGGACCACTGTTTGGTCACAGGTATGGGAGTAGCTACACTCTCCTGCTAGAATCTCTAAGGAACCTGTTGAGATGGGCTAGAGGCAGGGTTTCTTCCTCTTTCTCCTCACTCAAATACAAGACTATATTGAATGATATAGTTCTGAGCCCCCACTGATCCCTCTTGCATCTCTGTGCCATTGGATGATAGACATAGCTTGCACTGGGTGGGATCTATGGCTTACTAGCTAGAAACTACTAATAAGTTCCTGAATATCCTTGTATCTGAAGGACTGGCTCCTCCGCTTGTTCTGAGGACAAAATACAGAAATGCGTAGCAGCCCAAGACCCCCATACCTTTACCAGGAGTTAATGCTAGTACACAGATATGAGACCCCTTTCTATGTCCCTCTCCTACCCAGAGAGCTCACACTCTCTTCTATGATACCAGTGCTGATCAAGATGACAGGATAGGGGTTCTCTCATTAGTGGCTGAGAGAATTTACCCATTGTTGCATGTGTCCCCTGAAAACAAAGGTGGCCACCAGAGAGAAGGCAGGTGCAGAAAGCGCAGCAAGGGTGAGCATGGCACGCCCACTCTTGTCTTTTCTGAACAAAGCAGTACCATCCCCCAAGATAGACACAGTCCAGCAGGGGCTCAGAAAAACCCAGACATCACAGTGTCCAATCAAGACCTTATCAAGCCTGGATGAACACATTCAGAACCAGTAGAGTTCCGTGAAGAAAGCCAAGGGGCTCCAGTGCCCCTGCCAGGCCCAGTGCTGTGTCAGAAAGGCCCAGGACCCACTGAGACCAAGCTGTTCCAACTGTGGAACACAAATCAGCCGCCCTCGGCCCTGCCATTTGCCAGAACCAAATTCATGAGCCTCTGATAAATAATTCAGGCTTCTCCATCTGTGGAAAAGTTGGATTTGGCCTAATTTCTCTCATAAACAAAGAACATCATCTGCTCAGAACAGTCAAGTAGGCACCAGTCAAATGTTTCAAAAACTAGAGAGATTCCAGTGAACTGCAGCCATTCCAGGCCTGGGGTCCTGGAATCTGAGAAGCCCTTTTCAATCCGGCCAACAAGGTAGGCTAGGAACATGAAGCTGATATAACAATTCGAGCTGGGGTGTTTCTATAAAGAGTCCATGTTTCAAGTACATTAGTAAATACACCTAAAATGATCCTTCTCCTTTTCTTGAAGACAGCAGACTGATTTGTTTCTTTGTAGTACTTTCTAGAAGAATATGAAGCAGCAAATACGTTTCTCTGGAGATGTTCTTGAGCCAAGGTATATCAGTCAGGGTTCCCAGAGAAAGAAAAAGAAGACAGAAAGGTGACAGATAATAGACAGGCAGGCAAGCAGACAGACAGACAGATGAATAGATAGAAAATAGTTAGATAGATAAATAGATAGATAGATAGATAGATAGATAGATAGATAGATAGAGTTCAACTTTCCTTTCCTGCTGCCATAAGAAAATACCATAAGCAAACACAACTTTCAGAGGAAAAGATTTCATTTCATTTTAGAGCCTATAGTCCATCATTCAGGAAAGCCAAGGCAACAGTCCAAGGCAAAAATCTGGAGGTGGAAGCTGAGGCAAAGACCATGGAGGAGTGCTGCATGCTGTCCTGCTTTCTCTAGTGTGTTAAGTCACCCGCCCTTCCCACACAGCCTGGGCCTACTTGTTTAGGGTTGGCCCTGCCCACAGTGCCCTGGACTCTCCCACATCAATAAGCCACCACGAAAATGTTCCACAGACATGTTCACAAGCAAATCCAATGTGGCAACTTCTTAGCTGATGTGTCCTCCTTGCAGGTATGTCTAGGTTGGTGTCAAGTTTACTAAAACTGTGACACACAGAGAGAAGAGATGGATGATAGATGACCTGATTGGTTTCTAAGAGTACACTAATGTTGACTGAATCTGACTTCTATGGGACAGTCCACCAACCCAGAAAAGTATTAGCCACAGACTGATACCATAATTGTCTTGAGGCATAATTTCCTCTTCCTAAGGGAAAACTCACTTTTGTGTTCCAAGTCTTTCAACGGATTAGATAAGGTCCACCTGCATAATATAGAATGATCTCCTTTATTTGGAGTCAACTAACTGTAGCTGTCAATTATAAATGTGGCTCTCATGCATGAAATTCCATCAGAGGACCACCTGGACCACCATTTGAGACTAACATTAAACACCTCACCAGTTTGCCTTTGGTACGTGCTATTCCCTGGAGATTCACTCTCCCAGTCTAGCCTGTTCCAGTAAGGCTTATCTTCACAAGTAAGAGGCAGAGTATATGGAATAAAGGAAACTGCATAAAGAGTGTGTTTGGGGATATTGACGACAAAATAGCTAAACTGGCTTGTTCAAGTTCACATAGCTGGCTGGATGGCAAGGGTCACCCCAAGTCAAAAGCACAATATTGTCCCTGTAGGTACTGTCACCCTGCCTTCCTGCTATCGAGTCCTTAACAATGTCCTGTAGGGCAGGTGTGCTACTATGTTGTAAACTGATCTTAGACTAAAGGATTGGTTTCAGGCATCTGTTATTTCTGTTATTTGAGGCCTTCTATACTGACTGTTGTCCCAGTCCATTAGTAAAAACAATGTGTTGGTAGTCAGAATTTGTTTTGTTTGGTGTGTGTGTGTGTGTGTGTGTGTGTGTGTGTGTGTGTCAGAGACAGAGAGAGACAGAGACAGAGAGACAGAGATCCTGGGGGCAGGAGATTGAGTGCATGCATGAAAGCAGTGTTCTTAAGGAAGCCAGATAATTACTTTCTGGTCCTTTACATGGGCCCTGGGTGTCAAACCCACTGAAAAAGAGTATTGTCTGCTTAAAACAGTCAAATGTTTAAAAAAAAGACAGAGAAAAATTCCAGTGACCCACAGCCATTCCAGGCCTGGAATCCTAGACTCAGGAAGCCTTTATGAAGCCAGTGGACAAGGTAAGCTGAGAACCTGAAAGTCTGATTCAATTGCTTGATGTGGAGGAATCTATCAATTGTTTGATTCAGGGAAGAAGAGGCCAGCACATTCTTTACCCACTGACCCATCTCACCCCTTCCAACAAGTATTTCTGATTGAAAAAAAAAAAAAACACAAAGCAACATCATCAACAACAACAAAAAACTGAAAATCTTCTGTGATTTTTTTCACCTTGGGACCCAATGACCCTTCATGGTGTCTGTCAATCATTCCTATTACTTTAGGCTGTGCCAGCCTCCCCTTTACAGGCTTTCACCATGTAACAGTGAGACAGATCTGTTTATGACTATGACTTTGGAGAGAAGAAATCCCCCTGCATGACCTACTCTCCCCACACACACATAAACATCATGTCATGCCTGACCCTGTGGGAAGGGCTTCCAGACAAACCACAGGCTCCACAAAAGGACATCCTTCTGAATCACAAAGCTGTGGTAAGCCTCCCTCTACCTTAGCCTCTTCTCTGGACATTAGGGTCTTCACAAGTAGACCTAGGGGAGCAGGGAACCAACAACAGGCATCCATCCTACCGGCTTGAGACTTTCACTGTCATCTGGCCCATTTGTCCCTTACTCTAGAGGCTGCTCTCAATTACGACTTCCAAATTCCAGACAGAAACAATATGGGGTAGACTAAGGGAAGGAGACACATTGGCCCCCATGGGATGTAGAAGTTCTCCTGACTCCCTCTCCACTGCAGCTGGAGGCAGCTCCTACAGTCCATGTTGCACGTTTGCCTTCTTTGACTCATTTGCCTTTCCCACTAGAGAGCCAAGGGCCTGTTTACAGTCCTACTACCACCACCAGATGCCCCAGGCCTCTGGAGCATGAGCCATGAGACAAAGAAGAGAAGTCCATCCAGTTAGCAGGTCTGAGAGTAGCAAAGAAACAACCATGTCTAAGGAGTCCCCAGATCTAAGAACAGGATTCTTGGTGTATGCTGGACTCTAAGACAAAACCTAGGACCAGCCCCCAGCTCAGCCCTTCCCCACCTACAACTAGACCTCTTCCCTGATACAAAAGCCTAGGTCACTATTCTACAGTATAGCCAATGTTATTTACAGAGTGTTAGGCTACCCTGGGCCTACTTCAAGGATGCATACTTGGGTAGCTATAAAGGAAGCCTCACTTGCCCACTTTCCTACCATGGACTCCTCAACGGTCACTCAGTGTGTGGTTGTGATGCTAATCAATTCTTGCAATATTCACATGAGAAAGGCAAAGCTATAGACTGTGGCAAGTGGCTTCTCAGGGTTCCCAAGACGGCCCTGGCCCTGCCAGCTGGAGTTGAGAGTGGACGCTCTTAGCAGGGACTACAGTCCTATCTAGCACAAAACTTAAGCTTATGTAAGGCCATGCAAATCTCCCTCCACCAAGGAGATGCACCTACATACAGATATGCCCAGGGCTCGGTAAGTGAGGATATGAGAACTTGGGGGCTGCTGGCACTGCAGAGACTTCAAAAACGTCACAGCCAGGGGCTGGGGAGATAGCTCGTCATTAAAACGCTTGCTGTACAGCCATGAAGCCTCAAGCTCTATCCCAGCACCCACAACAAAAGTCAGGCTCAGCGGCATGAATTTGTAATTCCAGGACCAGGGAGGCAAACCAGCCAGCCTAGCCTAATCAGCCAGCTCCAGGTTGCAGGGAAAGGCCCTGACTCAAAAACCCAAGGAAGCTAGAAAGAGCTCAGCAGGCAAAATGCTCGACACAGAAGCCTGGTGACCTCACTTTAATCCCTGGAAATGATGATGGAAAATAGACTCCTGAAAGTTGTCCTCTGACGTCCACATGTGCTTTCTGACACTTGTATCTGCCATCCCTCCCCCCAGAATAATAAATAAAATACAATATAAAATCAAGGTAGACCATTCCTGAAGAGTAACACCTGAGGTTTATCTCTGGCTTACATGTATGCTTGCACACAGACACACACACACAGAGACACACACAGACATACCACACACACACACACCACATACATATGTGCAACTGCACATGTGCGCATACGTGCACACTAATATTACAGGCAGATCCATGCAAGAATCATGAAACAACTGCTAAGTGTCCACACAGAAGAGAGTGCATGGCCTTCTATCTTCTGAGAGGGGAAGATGTGCGTTCTGGGATGATAGGTGGGGAGGCATGCAAGCTGTAACTTTGGAGGCTCCCACACTCACCTCCCTTGTGTGCCCCATGAGGCCCCAAGTGCGACTGCCAGCATAGGCAGACGCGCCAGTGGCTCAGCCAGAATGAAGACATCCATACTCAAGGCTGCACCTTTAGACGCAAGCCTGGCTCTTGCTGCTTCCATTAAGAAAAACAAAAGACATGAGTGGAACATGCTTGCCTGGGAGACGCCTGGGGAGGTGGAGTGGATGGGTTCTTGGCTTGCTCTCAAAGACTAGCTGTGAGGGATATACTTGGTTTAGACATGCTGTCCATAAGCCTTAGGTGTGTGAGGAGAAAAAACCAAATTTCCCACCTCAGAATGACTCCAAGCACTCAGTCAGGATGACTTGAGCTTTGACCATCCTACTTCATCCATGCTGTCTCCTCCCTGGGCACTGACAGGACAGAGTAGCTGCATTCATATGACCTACTTTTACTGAACACCTACTATGTGCTAAGCTCAGAGCAGAAAGCACACATGAGGCATACAGACTCCTTCCCCTTGGGACAGCTACCACCTGATCTTTCAGTTGTTCGTGTCTGTCTGGTTTTCAGCCTCCAAACAGCCTATTCAGAGCCACCATCTTGAGGCGTGTTCTCAATAGCCAAAAATTTACAGATGGGAAAAGGGCAGCAGAGTTAGGACCAGAATTTGGAGCTCCTGGCTTGTCTTGCAATGACATTCTTCGAGCCCTGTGGCACATGCTGTTCTGACGTGGGCTGGCAGGTTGCAGCAGGGGCTGTACCTTGGACAGGCATCAGGATGCTATGTGTCTGCTTGGGAGAGCTAGATTAGCAGAAGAACCTCAGACCTAACATCCCACAAGGTCAGGCAAATGTGTCTCTGAGGGAGTCCAAGAGATATGTCAAAAGTCAAAGGCACTGCCAACTCATACTTGGGGCTGGGAAAAACAAACAAACAAGCCAAAGCACCCATGTAGACAATCCAGGGTCCAGCCATAAGATAATAGACAGACCATACTAAGGTAATCAATGTTAGAAATGCTCAGCAGGAAGGCAAAAGTGGTAGGTGTCCAGGAAGGAAGCATTGGGGGACAGGCTGCAGCAAGGAAGGTAAGCAAGGTCAGCTGAAGGGAGCCAGGACCACAGGCTGGAGAGATCACAGCTGTCACCATATTGCTGGGATCTCTGAAGGGAGAGTGCCTCATGAGGCCAAGGGTGGCATCAGACCTGATCTGGTCCTAATCTGTGCCATTTTGGAGTCCTTAAATTCTGACTGGGCTGGTCAGCATGGCTGACCCTTTCTAAACAAGAGGTCAGTTGACCTGGGCTTTAGCTCCCCCCACATATTGAACGAGCTGTTCCCTCAGGCTCAGGACCATCTCGATGACAGATTCACACTGTAAAAGGCCTACTCCTCACTGACCAGACCCCTCACAAGGACTGATGGTTTACAAGGGGAGCCTGCAAAAGTACCACTGACCTCAAAATGGCAAGTAACGAGTAGTAGGCACCAGGACATTTACGACCTGCCTCTGTATATCTCTAGTAAGTACCTAGGACCTGAAGGTGTGTGTGGACACGGATGGAGAAGAGTAAAGAGACAGTCACTTAAGGAGTGTGTGGGGAATGGCATAAAACCACCCCATCCAGGACCTCGGGTAAAAGTAGGACTTCAAATGGGTCACACCCATTACTACCAAAACAGTGAGTTTTAAATAGGGAATGAGGCACACCCTGTGTGAACAATTCCACTGCAGTGAGGAGCCGGGCTACCTCAGCCATGGTGCTGAACAGACGTTTTGTTATCTTTGATTTTTTTTTTTTGTTTGTTTGTTTGTTTGGCTGGTTGGTTTTGTTTTTCTATTATAATAGCTGGCAATGGGCGTGGATCTGGGTCTGGGAGGCATCGATTGAAGACTGCTCCTGGGACAGGAAGCTGTGAATGGGACGCTGAGGGGGGCGCGATGGGGAGAGGGGAGGGCTGCCATGGCAAACCTACTAAAAGACAATGTTCTGGGTGTGCCCGAGCTGCTCACATTAGGAGGCGGCCACAGCTGCCTTAGGGGAAGAGAAAAACCAACCTCCGGGGTATGAAGCGAAGCCTCCCAGCTCTGCTCCCCACCCTACATCTGTCTGCGGTGGATGGAGGGTACTGAGGCTGCCTGCGGTGGGAGGGCCTGGCACCTCCTTATTAAGACATCTGCGTCTCTAATGAAAAGTTACCCTTTGCTGGGCAGGGAAGAGACACAAATCATTATGAATCAATTTAGCTCTGGCCAGCCATCTGCCCAGGCCTCATATTGGGGGAGCCAAGGGTAAAGCCCCAGTGCTCTTTGCTCCCAGCCAAGCCTTAGAGGCTGGCCGCATGGGCAGGTGGGGCTCGGTCACCTGGAGTGGTAGTTGGGCCAGGGACAGTCTAGACCTCCCAGGGAGATGGAAGCTCCTGGTTCCTGCAGGGTCACCCACAGGCCAGGCCAGCAGCAGGGCAGCTGCGGTAAGTCAGCATCCGGCTTCACATACCCCAGCCGCAGTCTCTGCTAGGTTGATGTGGAGGCCTCCCCCCTCCCCCTGCCCTGCCTGCGAGAAGCATCTGCCGCTGGTCCCTCCCGCGGGCAGAGAGCCCAGCGCTGCCCGGAGGAACGCGCCAGTTGTCGCGAGTGCCCTGAGGCCCCCCGACAAGCTGGCAATTTGTTGTTGTTTGTCGAGTGTTTTTGTCATGCAAACCCAGGAGCCGGTCGCTGCAGTTGGGCTAGGCACGGAGGAGGTGGGGCAATTCTTTCCCCTTTCCCCCCCTAGGCTTTGTAGATTCTAATAATTGATGTTGCTTAATTTATTTTAAGTCACATAAAGGGATATCTCCTATCTAATTCTATTTGGTTTTAGAGTTTATGACTCTCCAACAAGCCATTTCTCTACATATTGCACTTTAGAGAATAGAAAGGCTGGTCTCCTGGCCTGGGAGGTGAAGAAATCTGCCTAGGTGGGTGGCCACACTCACCAGAAATACATAAGTACCACAAACTACAGCACCCTCTTGCCACCCCTTACACACACACACATACACACACACACTCCCCATTTCTGGTAAAGCCTCTAAAATGTTTTTCTCCCAAGATGTCAGCCTGGACTAGGAGATCAGGCCACATTCCATAGGTTCTGTGTAGCACTTTCTGGTGGTAAATGTTCATCCCCCAACTCACCATTCGGTGCCAAATTTGAAGAAAGACAAAGGGAGAATTTTTGGCAAACATACTAAACCTTATGAAGCAAAGACTCTCTCCTCTCCTTAGTCACTGTTAAATTTTCAGGTTTTAAATGGTTCTAATCAAGTTCTAGACTCTAAAATCTAGAGGCATGCATCATGCAAACCTGGGTCTGAGGTGCCTTGACTGAACTGGAAGTGCCTTTACCAAGAGGGATCAGGAAAGAGTGTGCAAAGCCACCTTCCCAAGGTGTCTTGTTCTCCTACCTAGTTGAGGTGTGTGCCTAGAAATCTGTGCCCAATTGTCCACGAGGTACCAAGGTACCAGGGCACCAACGTCTCACAAAGGACAAAAGGTTGCTTTCACAGAGAGATGCTGGGGAAAGGGAAAATCCACAGGCAAACTAATCTTTTTGAGATTTTCCTAGGAGACCAGAAATGATGGTGGGCCAGAAAGAGGAAGGGCTTTGGAAGTAAGTGACAAGGAAGGCCCTTTGAAAGGACTTTGACCTGGGACCAGTAGAAATCCCGAAATACTCTCTGTAGCCCAACCATCTTCCTCCCCTACCTGTTTGTCCCTCTCTCTGCCTGCTCTCTTCTTCAAGTTCACTCTTTTCAAGAAGTTTTCTTAGTACCACAGAGACTAAGAAAATCTAATGTTATGTGGCCCTCTCACATAGCAGAGCATGACTTCTATCTGTCTCTCCCTCTCTCAGTTGTGCATGTGTGTGTGTGTGTGTGTGTGTGTGTGTGTGTGTGTGTGTGTGTGAATGTGGTGTGCTGTTTAGACATCACTGTAACAAATGTGGCCTGTGGGCTTTGTTGCAGGGTGTCTGTACTCTGCCTGGAAGCAACAGGGAGCATCTCAGTGCAGGAAGCAGCCTCGTGTCTTAGGACAATGGCTGCACACCTCCTCCCTTCTTTCTACTTTAGTTTCTGAGCTCCTTGGGGTACTCTGCAGTCAAATTTCCAAGACTCCAACTCAGAGCTTAAGCAAGCCTGGTTCAGCAGCACTCTGTGAGGTTGTCCATTATGCAAACAAGTGGTCAAGAATAAACACAGGACAAGACAAGGGCGTGGGAAGTGAGAAAGTGGCTGCTGTGGGTACCTCTAAAGCTCTTCTGGGACCGGGATGGACTCTGATTAATAGAGTGCTTGCCTGTCATGTTCAAAGCCCTGTGTTCAATTCTTAACCCATATAAACTGGGCATGGTGGGGTAGGTCTGAAATCTCAACCCTTGAGAGGTAGAGACAGAAGGAAATGAAGACAGTCTTCTGCTGGATAGGGAATTTAAGAACTGTCAAGGCTTTTGACTCTGTCTGAAATCAGGAAATAAATAAATTTCCTTCTGTGTAAGAATTCTGGGACATGGTTAGGTGAGCAGTGTAGAGCTAAGTCCTTTTGTAGATGTGGGACTGCGGCCAGACTTAGGACTCGGGTCAGAGGTCTTATCTCCAACCGGTCAGTTCTGGAAAGAAATGTTTCTCTCACCTTCTCTAGCACAGTGGTGAAAAGATATACCTCTGAGAAACTGAACCACCCTCACAGAAGAATTGCTATGGAGTGAGATTGTAATGCTTTTTTGGGCATGGATTATTATTCTCTGGCTCCTAGGAGAGGAACCGAGGCACCTGTGTCACATGGGTGTGCGTGAGGTTCCCAGACTGTCTCTGACAGGCCTTGTTGGGAGGCACTGTGCCATTCTTCGACTGTACATGGCTGTGTGTAACCGAATAGGTGTGTGAAGGTTGTGTGTGGCACAGTGGAGGCTCTATATAGAATGTGGTTAAGGCATGCTCACCAGCACATGTGATGTCCCGGATGTGACTTTACGGCTCTTGGGCAGAGCAGGGTACATCCCTGTGAAGTGAGTCTTGGCAAGTGTGCGTTTGAGTCCTTCTTTCCTGTTCTCCCCTGGACACACCCAGAGGGCCAGCCTCTGGGAGCAGATCACAGCCCAGCTCTGTCCTACACACACTTTTAATCAATTTGGTGCTTTCTTGTCAGAAAGACAAGCTATTTGCTTCCCCGTGGATCAGATCGTGATGGATGAAATATAGGGAATAATTAAATTAGCAGTGTAATGGTGGTGCAAGCCTCAATTAAAAAAATATTTCCATTGTCATAAAGTCTAGCCATAAATTTTAGGAGCCTTGCATTCTGGTCGCCTGTCATGCTCAGCAGCTAGACAGCTACACTGTGGACATGGGTTCAGACCAGAAGAGGACTGGGCTGTCTGACAAGAGACATCAACGCTGGTAATTTAAAATGTTCCCCCCTCCCTCTGGACCACACCCAGTTCCCTGTCTGGCTATATCTGGACATGACAGAGTCAGTGCAAGCCTCATTTGGCATCAGTCTCATGTCTCAGGTGTGCACCCAGATGTCAGCCTTATCAATCTCTCTCCAACTTAGTGCTTCTTCACACTTCGAACTGGCCATCAGGAAATAGCAGTGAGGTGGCCCCCTGTCCTGGAGGTGCTGGGTGAAGGATCCTGAGAGCCCCAGATGTCCTCATACTGTCTATCAGAGGCAGCCACAGTACCTGGATCACAGAAGAACCCAGGAAAAACCTGGAGAATGATGAGCTGGCAAAATGGCCCCAGAGTACCTACAGCATGCCAGGCAAGGTCTCTTGGACGAAAGGATACATCCAAGGTGACAAGAGCTGAACAGCTCCAGGCAGAAGCAAAGAGTTGGGTGCCAAGGAAGGTGACAAGGGTAGGGTGGGGGTGAACTTGTGATTAGAAGTGTCCTTGTTGTACCCTGAAGAAACACTTTGAAGTACTGTGCCTCCCTCCCACTAGCACTTACTGCAATAACGGCTCCTTGTACAGCCCATTATGCTAATGAGATACAGAGGCCAACCTAAAAGGGCTTTGCTGCTGAAGGCTTGGCTCCTTAGGAACAGAGAGGTCCCCTCAACAGGAAAGTGAACATGAAGCAGTATTTAACCCCAGGGTTAAATACAGGCCAGAGTGCCTCTGATACTCAGGAAGGGATAAAGAAAAGGAACTGTTAGGAAGGTTAGGAAGAAGTGAAGAAAGGTAAAGAAGACAGGAGGAAGAGGAAGAAGAGGGAAGAGGCAGACAGAATGAGAAGCAGGAGACATCAGAGGGACTGTTTGAGAAAATGGGACTGTACTCCTTCCTGTTCCGCATTTCTTTATACAGTACTTCTGGTACCCTGTGAACAAGCATGATTAATATGTTAGTGTGGACCCCACATCTTTACCCTTCCTTCTCCCTCCAGAGAAGCCCCCAAGAAGTACCTCAGAGGGCCCTGCTTTCTCTCTCCTCAATAAAACCTGTTTCCAAAAAAGATGTATCTAAAGCACACCACAATATTAACCACAGGCAGGGGCGGTACTCAAAGAAAGGACAATGATGGTGAAGACACCTGCAGAGCATTGTCTGATGGTGTGAATGGAGGAAGGTCTGGATCAATACCATGGAAAAAGTGGGTTTCCCACCCCCAAGAATCCGGGCTAGCTCAAGGGTAGGTCTTTGTTCTCAGTTTTAATGAGATAATATTTCCTTTCTTGTGACTCCTTTGCTGGGCCTTGGGTATGAGTCTTGGGGTGCCAGGATCAGTTTCAAACTCTACTGGAATTGGAGCTAGAAGAAAAAAGTTCAAGTAGAAAAAAGATGACTTATTCAGATGACTGCAGAAAAGTGTCTACCCTGCAAGGATACTCAAGACAGGAAAGACACAAAGCCTTGGAAAACACTGGACTCTTCCACCAGCCTCCCAAAGCCAGCCAAGATCCAGAGTCCTTGAGTTCAGAATCTCCATTTGCCCAAAGAGAAAGAAAAGCTAAATCCAGTCTTCTAAGGGGCCGCAGCTGGTATGCAGGGACCTGCCTCAGTCTTGGGTTCAGTTCCAGGAAGCCCATGGTTCCTGATAAACTTCTTGAAGTAACCCAGAATGCCAAGGGGTTTTGTCATGCCAATGCAGAGGCCAGCAAGGGCGGGTGTTGGGGGCAGGGAGGCAGGATCTGCAAGCTGACTGGAGAAGCAAGGTCTATCCCAGAGGCTTATGCTCAGCTTCACTATGAAGCTATGTTGGCCCAAACTCGCACTGTGGAATAGCCCTGCTGTGCCAAATGAAAATGAGGAGGCAGGGGCTGGGAGCAGGGCAGCCTCCCAGGTTTCTGCTAACAAGATTTGGTCAAAAAGCAAAGCAATGTCCAATGCTATCAGAATTTGCACCTCGAGTAAGGATCAAAGTACCTGCTCCCAGCTGAGACCAGCAGGACCAGAAAGCACAAAAGTCCTGGGCTCAGCCCTGGGGGATACATCTCCCTGAAACCACCACTTAGACTAGACCCCAGAAAGCCCCTGCACTGGATAAGAGACACAATGAAACATTTTTTTTTTCCTGCTGGTGGCTTCTTCCTCAGGTCACTGAGAGTACAAACTTATTCTATAGAAGGCAATAAAGCAGTTTCAATGCAAAGAGAATTCACAGAATCAGGCTTTGCACACACCCCACCGTATGAGAGCAAAGTGAGGTGAGCCGATAGGCAAGGGCTGCTTCGTTCAAACCCTACAGGGGAAACAATTTAAGAAACAAGAAACTATTTAGGACCATAACAGTTAAAGATTATGGAGACAAGAGCAGAATCGTACCTGGGTGCGTCTTCTTTACGGCCTTGTTTTATCAGACTTTCCAATCTCTCCTTTAATGGTGCCATGTTCAAGTTAATTTAATTCAATCAAAAGTTCTATTTTGACTTTTTCTAGGGATAATTAGTGGGAAAGCATGTGTTCCCTCTCTCCTTTAACGGTGTCATCATCTACACTGTCGCTAGCTCTGGGAGGCTCAGACGTCACTGCATAGTGCCACCCTTTTCAGCAATTACCTGTGGTTGCTTGGGAGGCACACATATCCCCATCATGGTCCTCTTTCAACCCTGCAAGGAGGAAACGGGACTTCTTCCACTGCGGGCTAGTGCTGTAATTTTTTTCCTGTACCTGCTCATACAACACACACCAAGTGCATCTGTTCTCCCGGGCCACTCCTCAGCTAACACGTTGCCTTAGCCCCACCCCTAAAGTCCAGGGCAAGGCATTAAAGCTTATTAAAGCTTGTTTTCACCAGATCCTAATCTCCCCCTCAGCCCCTGTCTCTTCTCCCTGCCACCCTGAAGCCTCTGTTCCTTTGTATATTTGGGCTTCTTTTTTCAGCCTACGGAGGATTCATCCCTTAACATGGGCGCACACACACTTCCTATAAACTCTTATTTTTTCCCCTACTCAGTTTCTTCCCCTTGAGTCAATTATCCCTTCCTCTGAGCTTCCAGAAAACTTGATTTCAATATACATCACACAGTAACTTTGTACATTTGTTCGTCCCATTTTGTGATCAGGATCACCCTGTGAGGGCCCAACTGGAGGGAGAAGATGTGCCAAGAACCTAAAATCAGGTAAATCAAATGAGTAGAAAAATTGAGAAAGGTAAATACATTGATTTATGGTCCCAGAGTTGGGGGTGGTGGGGGGAAGGGGAGAAAAAAAAGAAAAGAAAAAAAAGGTTTATGCACAACTAAGCACATATTACCACCTAGTGGACATATTTAGAATTGCAAGTTTAGTTTATTGTGATTACATGACCACCTAAATCTAAACCTAACTTCTGAAGTAGTAATATATGACTCATCTTAACACTATAAACATAGTATCTGAAAATAATATGCTGGTCACTCCTCGGGTTTGTGCCAAGATTAAATACGCTAACGGGTAAAAAGTCTTTGGAAAACTATTTCTGATAGGTATATGTTGAAAACAGACTAAACATATGGTCCCTGCCAGGTACTGTGGAGAAGGCTCCCTGTGTAGCTGTGAAAATAAGATTCACATATGAAGCAATTATAGAAACAAAACTGATGTGTGGCAGATTGTCATAGAAACAGGGTTGGGATGGGGATGCCAGAGATGGCTCCCTGCAAGGGGCGGAATTTGAAGAATGCAGCCCACTAGCCTAATGTCAGTCAGCAGAGGGCATTATGGATTGAAGAAATGGACAGAAGGTGACACCTTGATCCCACTGCTGAAAAGCCAGTTAGTAGGATGTCTGAACCAGCTGGAAGGTGGAGGGGGCAGACAAAGGTGACTCCTCCCCTGAAGGCCCCTTGTTGCTAGCACCACCACAGCCCAGGCTTAAGTCCAAACAATGTGGACTAGGCAGGTATGTTTATAGATACAAGAGAGAAGGTTTGAGATGGCGCTGCCATAGCAAACCTGAGATACATGTCCCTGTACTTATCGGTAAGCTTACTGGAGACACGTGAACCCTCCCTGTATGGAGGGAAGGAAGCAATGAGCAAACAAGTCAAAAGATGCCCCTTACCCCTTCTGTCCCCAAAGGTGCCCACGAGCGGGCAGCAGGACAGCGGACATTGTCCAGTCCCAGTGTCCCATATTGTCCCGCATCTACTTCTCCCCTTACCACACTTTGCTTTGCTTCCTAGCAGACCTCCCTGCCATCAGCTGCACCAATAGACAAAGGCAGCTGTTACTGTGAACTCAGAGGCCAGTGTCATAAACCGGTCTTTACACCGATTGACCCGGCAAAGCAAGGTGCCTCTGGTTCCCCCCACCACAAACTGGCTGGGTCCCTGCCCCCTCATCTGCAGATGCCTATGGCCCCTCCCCATTATACCCCACCTGCAGCCTCCCTCCCTAGTCCCCTTCCCAAGCCCTAAAGCTTCCCTCTCCAGGGCTGAGGCCAGCCTGAAGACAGATATTAATGTGCAAATTAGCACAACCCGACTGGGTCCAGATTGCCACTTAGAATTTGCATATTAATAAATGTTTTTGTGACAGCATTTAGCAGCTCAGGAAGTAGAGAGCCTCCCCTCCCCCATCTCCATAAATGAGATAACTAGACTGGGGAAGCCAAAATGGGCCCCCTCCCACCGACCAACCTGCATGCTTCCTTCCAACAGTCAGTCCATCTATCTCTCTGTCAGCCCTCCTCCCTTTCCCTCATTGAGCATCTCTACCCCATCCCTCAGTAAGCCTTAGAGAAGGCAAGGCAAAGGCGAGAGCTCAGCCGAGAGGCTCAAGAGCAGTCTGTGCCCTGTTTAGGAGGGAAAGGCAGAGGCTGCTGGGCTTCCAGACAAGGCAGACGAAAGGAGGTAGGAAAAACTCACCATTTTCTATGATGCTTTGAACTGGTCACCTTCCTATCCAGCAAGGCAGGGCCTAGGGGACTAAACATCAGGAGCCTTGGCCTCATTGTGGGTCTCTGAGAAGTACAGCTCATTGTACTTCTTTCGGCCTCTATTTCTTCTTCCATAAAGCATCACAAATCAAACAAGAGAATGAATTGAACTGTGTTGGAAAGAGAGAGAGAAAGAGAGAGAGAGAGAGAGAGAGAGAAAGAAAGAAAGAAAAGAAGGAAGGAAGGAAGGGAAGGAGGAAGGAAAAAAAGAAGGAAGAAAAGAAAAACAAGTCGGTTTGCAGATGTAGCATGGTGCCTGGCTGAGGAGGGAGAATCCTAGGGCTATATATTACAGACGTCTGTATTAGACACGAGCCATCTGGAGATTGAGGAGAATGTAGGATGGAGTTTTCAGCTGGCTCTAGATTGCCTCCTTCAAGCATCAAAACTTTTAAACATTCATTTTAACTGCCATTAGGGAATGTCTTCCTGAAATGTGTTCCAAATGCGCTGCTATTCTTCAGCATGGAAACCTGACACCCAGGGGTGTCCTCAAGCAAGTAGTACTGTCTAAAACACCTGAAAGCAAGATTACTGCCTGCCCCTGTCATTTCCCCAGCCTGCCTTCTAGAGTTCTCGCTATTCCTGATGGCAAATACCCTCTTTGCCTGCCCGGCATTGGCCTCTGAACCCTTCTGATGAAATCAGTAGCCAGGCATCTCTGATGGCAGACACCAGAATCACTCAGCTTTGCTAGGTCACTCGGGAGTGTTTGGGTACCGTGGTTCACCTGGCCATCAGCTTCCTGTGGAGGGGAGCATCACACCAGCCCTGTTTGTAAAGCAGCAGCTAACAGCCCTAGAGTGGGTTTTTCATGAGCAAAGTATACAAGAGCTTCAGTGCATGGACTGTAAACATTTTACATTTGTTGAATCAATGAAGGGATTAATAAGCCTTACGGGCCTTTCTGACCTACTTCCTGGTTCTGCGTCTAGCTGTGTTCTAGAAAGAGACTTCTTGCATCCTAGTTCTCTCAGAGGTGGAAAGGAGATTACGCACATGTGTGTCACACGAGTGGATTCACCCACCTCTTCCTGCTTACAGTGAAGAAGCAGGACCTCAGGAAACACGACATCAGCTGCTGTAGCCTCCTCTCCCCATCCTCAGAGTGAGTGCTAGAGGCATGGCCATGCTTGTTTGCATGGAGCAGATTCAATTACAGACCAGTTGTGAGGCTGGGGTGGGCAAGTCTGAATTTCTCTGAATCTGAGTTTCCTAGACCCTCCCTCCAGAGGCCACTTGCCAAGAAAGGCAGGATAGAAGGCCCA
This sequence comes from Grammomys surdaster, assembly GCF_004785775.1. Lineage (NCBI taxonomy): Eukaryota > Metazoa > Chordata > Mammalia > Rodentia > Muridae > Grammomys > Grammomys surdaster. The sequence continues at coordinate 6,245,861 of NW_021604688.1, read as the reverse complement.
GTCTGCCTGGACTTCACTGCTGTTGCCAGCTATTGCCCTCTCTGCCTCAAATTTCTCATCAACCAAATGGGGAGGTACCCTTCTTGCCATCAGAAAGAACGATCTCTGTGAACAGATGTCTGGCCTTTAAGACACTGTGTGGCACTTAATAAGTTCTAAGTCAGTATTTGTTGGGCTTTTTACATTTTGTTTGATTATTATCCTACACACATCCTAGACATGTTAGTTAATATACCCCCGCTCTTGTTCCTTTGGGGTTTTGATGCCAGGTGCTGAAGCCAGGGTCACATTCATGCTAATCTACTGCGGTACATACACCACTGCTGAACACCAGCTCCTCTCTCTACACACTGTTCTCAGAACACACTTTATTCTGAATATTTATGGTATACAGCAAGTGCTAGAAGGCACTTATGTATATAGCAAGTCAGAAAATGCATATATCTCTCCTCACACAGCCCCCCACCCACCCACCCCCATGGCAGGATCAGCGATAATTACTCACTTGGCAGGAACTCCTGACTGAAACCCACTGATGTTCAGTGTGATCTTTTCTTATTTTCTACTGTTTCTCTTTGGCTCCCTTACCAGGTTGATTTAGGGTTCACACAAGAACTCATTAAATCTCCCCCTGAGTGATTGAGTCTACCATCCAGTTCTCAATGAGCCCATTAGTGAGTATTGGTCAGAGTTTTTAGTAAGGAAGAACCAGGTAGGTTGAGCTTGGGACAGGACAGGGCTCTGCTGGGAATGTCCTGCAGGTTTAGAAATCAGGATAGGCAGGAGGCAGTGATAGGGACAAAGAGTCACCTGAGTGTACACCCAGGAGGGTCTCTGCAATCATATCCGAGACATCCTCTAAACGTTCCCAAGCTCTTCACGTCATGTGCTACATAGCGGAAAGAGTAGGAGGGACAGAGGACTCTGCCACTCCAAACCCCGTTCCACACCGGTGCTGGATCTCCTTCCTCTTTTACCCCTTGTAAAGTAGTGTTCTTGTGACCACATGTAGTCCCTACCCCAGGACGCTTGTAAAGCTCTCCCCCAAGTGAACCCATGGACCTTCCAAAGCACCTGATTGATAGGATATATAGCCTCAGCCTTCCAGAATCTTGGAATTCAGAGCTAAGGGCCTGAGCTAAACCCAGTCACACTTTAGTGTTCAACTTAGAGTGCCATCTCCATCGGCTTCAGATTTTGTGATGTAATCACCCATATTCTTTATTCTTACGTGGCTCTCTGAAGCCTGGAGGGTATGCTTGATTCCAGTAGGAGCACAGGGCCTGGAACAAGTATGCCCTGAATACTGATGGATGGATAGACAGTTGATCATGAATGAATGATAGATGGTAGATGAAAAGATAGAGGATGATGGATGGATAGAGGATTGAGGGATGGGCGGTGGGTATATGAATGAGTAATGGATGGATGGATGAGTGGGTGAATCATGAATGAATTATAGCTAGTGGATAAATGGATGGAAGGATGGATAGTAGATGGATGGAAAGACAGATGAATGGATGAGTGGACTGGAATGATGAATGATAGATTATGTGTGAATGGATAAAGAGATGCACGGTGAATAGGGTGGGTGAATGGCAGGCGAATGGTATGGGAATGGATCCTGGAGGGATGGATGGTTGGTGGTGAGGAGTGATAATGGGAGGGAGGGAGGGATGGATGGATGGATGGATGGATGGGAGATGGATGATACATGGGTGGAAAATAGGTAGATGGATGAAGGAACAAATGATAGGTACATAGACTGATGGACGGGTGATAATGGACAGATTGTAGATAGATGCATAGGTGTGGATGGATGGGAAGCAGGTAAGTGGACTGATGGTGGGTGAGGGGGAGGCAGGTAGATAAATAGAGGCTTATAGTTGATAAGTCATTTGTAGCACAGTAGCTAGAAGCTACAGCAGGGGCTAGGATGTAGAGAAAGACAGGAATGTGACCTGGACAGGGACACAGTGGGGACAGGATTAGAGGGAAGAATGAGGAGAGAGCCTGCATACACACAGACTTTCATCCCAGGAGAAAAGACCATGTCATATAGGCTCTGGGGATGACAGACACCCAGAAGGATGGTGTAAATGAAATGGGAAGTTGCCAGAGAAAAGACCATTTCATATGGGCTCTAAGGGTGGCAGATGCTTCCCAGTGGGATGGAGCTGACGAGGGGAGGACTTGAGTGGTGTTCATGGGGTGAGAAAAAGTGACATCCAGTCCAAGAGGAAGGCAGGCACAGAGAGCAGCAGTCTGCTTCTCCACAATCTTTGGGACTTTGGGAGGGCCAGCCCTCGACTCCAGCTGACCCTTAGGTATGTTAAAGGGAGGACTCAGACAGTGAATTGTGGCCACAAACTGAGAAGAGCCTCGAATTCCAGCTGTGACTCAAGATAAAATGTGACCTGAATGTCCCAAATGCACATGTCCCCAGAACTCATGGGCACTAGGCGAAGTGAAGTTACCTGAGAATAAGGCGATCCTGATAATGAGACACTGATCACACACCTCTGTCCTCTCAGCTCGGTGAACCCTGTGCCTCCACGAGAGATGGACCAGCAGGGCCCACCAGGTCTCTCAGAAATTAAGCACTCTCTAAAGAGAAATCTTTCCATCCCTGCTCATGCCCCTACCCAAGCAGGAAGCCCTTCCCCAAGTCTGGCCTTTCTCTTTCTTGATACACCACTACAAATGGAGAAGCAGAGGGGACCCTGTTTGAGGTAGAAAAGACAGTTCTTAGAATTTCTCAAGCGGTTTCTGGAGAAAGGAGACACTGAAGGACTTTCCTAGCTTCCATGGGACCCCAGGTCTTGCTGGCTCATTCAGGAGCAAAAGACTGTACTCCCCACCCTCCAACCCCCAACCTGTCCTCTTATTTGCGATGCCAGAGCTGGCCATTATGGAGGTGATTAAATTTAAAGACACTGCAGTAAACTTCACCCTACAAAAGGCAGCCAGCATCATTAACACGTAATTGGAAGCTAAGCTTAATGAGGTACGAGAGGAAAAAAAAAATAAGACCACAACCCAACTGGGGTGCAATCCCACCTCAGGTTACACACTTTCTAAAAAACCCAGCAACTGGCTTGGGGTAGGAGGGGGAATCATAAAAACCATCAGGGACAAGGGGGAGCAAAGACAGCCCTGCCCTATGGCACTCCTCTTCTCGTCCCTCCGTCTACCTGTCTATTCATTGCAGTTTCAGAGCACCCGCTAGGTACCCGCCATCAGTGAGGCCCTGGGGAGACAGGTGATCAGGAGGATGAGCCCCAGCCCTTCCATCAGAGGTGTCTAACTACAGCCTGCAGGAGGCAGAATGGAGCCAAGGAGTACGGGCGGGGGTGGGGGTGAGAAGGGAGTGGACCCCTGGTGAGGTGTCCAGACAAGCAGAAAACGAACAGAAGAGAGGGAGCTAGTCAGCAGACTGGGCCTGATGGTGGAACCTAAAAGGCCATTTGGTGTTATGGACGTAGGAACTCAAAGCTGGCCTGCTGGGCCCGCCCTGGCTTTCCTCCCCCACCCTGCTTTGGGAGGTGGTGCACCCCTCAGCTGCTCCCTGCCCTGGGATCCCAGACAGACCCGGCAGAAACTGGCCTTTCCACCCAAACCTCCCTTCCCAGCATTCATAGGATTTTACTTTTAAAAAATAATAAAGCTAAAAAATAAAAGCCTGGCTTACCCCTAAGCGCCATGTCCCTTTAATTCGGGGTTTATAATATATATGTGTTTACTTCCCCCGCAATGAACGCTTCCGAGGGACTTGCTCGGTGCAGTGCGAGAAGCGTCTGATTTATTTCCTCTCCAAGCTCTGAGAAGAATGCGGCTGTTAACAACAGTCCCGCCCATCTTACAGCACTCTCTGCGTTTCGAGGCATTTTAAAATCCATTATCCTACTTAATAGAATTGTAGACTCACAGGGAATTTGTAAAGTCTGGGGAATTTGTCCTTGGCCACCCCTGTGGCCCTCTCTGACTCTGCCTCTTTCCTGGGCTCCGAGCTCCTTCTGCCAGGTGTCCCAAATGGTCAGAGCCACTGGGGACCAATCCTCCACCTCCATCCACCGAGGCAGCACCGGGAGCATCCTTCTGCCCTGGCAGGGCATGGTTGGGGTGAGTGGGAGGTGGGCTGAAACAAACTATGAATACCTCTCTACTTAAAGGCTCTCTTTTGCTTCCTGTTTCCATCCTCTCCCCTAGGTCCCCCTCACCCTCCCAGTAGTATACCCAGCTGAAGGCAAATAGGATTAAAGCCCAAGGGACTGGCTATGTTTCTAAATGGAGCTGACTTTCCGTAGAGCCCCGCTAGAACGCGCTCACTAGCTCACGCTGATCCTAGTCCAGGAAGCACTGGAGCCTGCCCTTCCCTGGTATTCAGGTGAACCACAGAATCTTACACAGCTTTGCAACCGAGGTGAGGTCAGACTCTAAGACTCCTGTTCCCTACTCAGAAGCTCTGGAGAATCACAAATCATGGCAAAATATAAACGGGGTGAAGGTGTGGCAGTGAGGATTCTCCTTGCCCCACCACTGAAAGTAGGAGGCACTGAAGGCCAGAGGAAGACTCGACTGCAGTCAGAGTTGGAGAGGAGAGGGACACACTTGGGAGAGGCAGTTGGCTTGAGGGAAAGTGGTGGAGACGGTGGCATTTACAAGTATAGCAGGGACAGGACTGGGCTGCAGAGGGGTCTAAATTAGGTAAAGGACAGCCAGGCTGAAGAAGGCTTTGGGATGATGGCCCCAGCACTCAAAAGGAGGACCAGCCATGAGGGTTAAGGAGCTGCAGAAGCTCTTGAGAGTTAGCTGAGAGATACTTGATCAGGGGACATTATAGACTGCTCTTCCTATCAGAGAAAGGGGTGGGCTTACTACTGTCCCTGAAAGAAAGGGCTGAGGATGGCATGGAGGAGAAGAGGTGGGGGCAGTCCAGATGGGCACCTCAGGAGCCCTCCTCATTAAGACACCCATCTCTGCTCCCAAGGAACCTGCCCACAAGCTTCTGCTCAGTAAAGAAAATTGATTACTTTCCATTGCAATTAACATCTGGTCCCGGGTCACATCATTAGGATAATTTGTTACAGGAAAAGCAAAGGAAGTGGCTGTCCAGTAATAAAGTTCTCATGGACCCAATTAAGGAGGTCTCCTCCAGCATTTGGGGTGGGGCCACGTCGGAGCAGTTATTCCAGGCCTAGGGAGAAATAACTGGAAATAAGTGTCTGTGGGTGGTGGAGCAGGGAGCTTGCCCTGGCCACATCTCTAACTCTTGGGCCTCTAGTTCTGTGAAGGACCAAGGGGAGAATCCAAAAGTCTTGGCAGGACCCCCTTCCATCTATGTGTGCTCCTCACTCCCACTGAATAATTACCATCTTACAGGTCTATGGAGGGCCAAATCATCAGTAATAAGTCGAGTTCTGTATGGGGCTGGGGGTCTGCAGAAGCCAGCCTCTGGTTAAATAGTTTCTGCATCCATCCTGTACCGATACCATTGGCCAGTCCGTGAGGCCCTACTAGTGTGTCCCCTTATTGAGAGGACCAACTGGAAGGCTGGAGCAGACTCAGCATCCAGCCCCTATTGAACCCTCCTCAATAAAACCCCCTCACAAACATGTCCAGAGTGTTTCTCCTAGGTACCTATGGAGTTGGCCATGTGAAGCACTACACTTGTATCTGCTAATGGCTCCAGGTATATTCATTACTAGTCTCAATCTCAGCAAAGTCCCTCAAGGAAGCAGACACTATCATGTGCACGTTTGTTCCCCATCATGGAAAGTCTTGGGCAGAGTAGAGCCTGAGATACTGCCATCTATAGTCAGGCTGGCTGGGCACAGGAAAAGCCTTCCTCGTGAATGTAGACACACAGACTAATGCTACAGGCTAAGCAGGGCAGCCCAGATCCTGTAACAGGAAATGGAGGTCTCCTCCTGACTCACACCTTGGAGCCAGCAGAGGCATAGGGCGGGAAGCAAAGCACTGACCACACTGAGTGAGTGAGGGCTGCTTCCCTGGCAATGGTGACATCCTGCCTATAAAATAGGAATCACCGGTTCTCTCTGGCTCCTTGGGCTTCAGGAGTTAGCAGCTGAAGGGGAGGCACATGAAGGGTATTAACTGCTGAGTCCAGTGCCTAGCAATCAAGCCTCTTTGTCATCCCCAGTGAGTTCTCCAGCCCTGCCCTCAAGAGGCCACACCAGTGTTTTGCAGACAAGGACATGCCAGTAAAATGGCACTGAACTTCCTGAGACTCAGTTGTCCATGTGGCCAGTACCAAGTTCTCACACACTGAAAAGATGTCACATGCATTGAGAAAGCTGTGTTTACAGGCTTCTGAATGGGATCATATTATGGTCTTGTGACTTGTCTAGTCCCAGAATCAGATATACGCCTCCATCACCTTCATGGTGGCCCCAGGACTAAGTACTACTCCCAAAGTTCCTTTGCCTTGCTTTAACTCTGTCCCGAACTATCCCTTTTTATCAGGCTTAAATGGGTTTTTTCTTCTTTTTCTTCCCTTCTTAACCCAAGTCCAAGCCAAGAAGTCCTCACTGTGAGCCTGGCTTATGGAAATAAGCAAATCAAGAGGCCTGCAATTTTTTAGTCCAAGGGCTTCTATGGGAAAGAAGGATATTTCCATGAGGTGTAGTCACAGATCATCAGCCGCCAAGGTTTGCTTACTGCTCCTCTGAGGGCTCCTCTGAGGAGAGATCACATTACCGGGAATCGGGTCCCAAGACCCATATAATACCCCAGGACCTTAGCTCCCTGTGGACAAGTCTAGGGCCAGATCCTTCAGCTTTATGTTGCCTGTTTCCAGCAAAACTGGTAGATATGTGTTGATTACGTTCTTGGTTAATTGTCTTTAAGAATGACAAATAAGAATGGAGCTATGATACCCCCAACAGACAAATATCAGTTTGGTTTTCACCAATGATCGGGGAGGAGTACTCTGAAATACAGACAAAAGGATCATTGCTAAGATTCTAGAACAAAGTGGATGTGGTGGTGTGTGTTTGTGTGTACTGGGGAGTCTAAAACAGGAAGGTCAGAAGTTTGTAGGTCAGCAAACTACCTGGAAAAAGACTTTGTCCAATAAGAAAAGAAGAAGAAAAAAGATTTTATAACAGAAAGCACACAAGTCTTCAGAAAAACAATAAAGGTTCTTGGGGTCTACAAGGAACTCCCTAAGAAGTCCGACCAATGGATGATTTCCTCTGTCCATAGGTTAATTTTTGTTCCATGACCCTCAGCAAGTTTTGTAGAAGCGTCTTGTAGATAACTAAGAAAGAAAGAGTGTGCTGGGTGACAAGATGATCAGACAGGGCCGTAACCAGCTGAAAACTGGCAATTAGGCAGTCAACCCAGGGAGATGTATGTCACCTAGATCAAGAAACCACCTCTGTCCTAGCCCTTGCTGAAACTCATGTTTCTATCAATGACCTCACTTAAAGATACCCAGTCAATTGACCAGATTTGGGATGACTTAAAGGTAAGGGAAATGGCACATCTTAATAGATGACAGAATAAGACCACAAAGAAGACCCAACTGATGGAAGTGATGGTTAAGACCCAATAAGATGTTCAATAGCAGAAACTGAGGAGTCTCATGCCTGCAGCTGAGAATCCAAACTCAGAGACATAGACAAAAGAAGGCATGGTTTAAAAGCACCCGCTGTTGCCTTGGATGAATGCTTCTAGCCACGGGTTTATAGGAAGCTGCTGAAGTGTGTGGCCATCTTGGCATCTGGCTGCACCTTAGCCTGCTTTAAGGCATATGATATCTTGAAGGAAGAGGTGTTGGTCTCATTCTAACCTGGTCTGGGGACCACAGAGGTGATGGGTAAAAACTACATACATTTTGAGTGACTTATCTAAGATGATCTGCACTTTGTATGTATGCCATAGGTCACACAGGCTAAAAGAACTAGCACCATTAAGCCAAGGGAGGACCAACTGGAAAGATGATCCTTCAAACATAATCACAATGAAAAGACTTTCCCCCTGTGCCTCTAAGTGACAGAATTATGGCCACTTATGCAGGTTTCCAGAAGCAAGCTTAGGAACAAATATGAAAAGCACTTTTGTTGCTGATTACAGGATACATGACTATAGTAACAGGGCTAAGTTACTGATCTAGGTCAACCCCAACTAAGAGCAGGGCCCACATAATGAAAATTAGATCTAGGATACAGAGGTCTCAGAGTGTCCTTGTCAAGGCATCTGGATTCCATGGTTTCCACTGAGTGTGCAGCAATCCCAGGACACTTCCACCTTGACACATACCTTTTGGTGGCATGTTTCCAATAGCATTTAAGACCAAGGAGCCTATAGAGTCTCCACCCCGACTTCCAAGCAGCAGAATAAATCCATGTCCCTCAGCAGAGAGGTGGTAATTCTTGATTCTCTGAAGTCTCAGTAAGCACTTAGCTAACCCCTCAAAAGGAGTGATAGAAGGATTCTATGTACAAAGAAGCATTCCAGGACTGGGCCTGCTAGGGAAAGTGGGAATCTTCATGAGTCCTCAGCTATGGAACCTGGGGGCCAGATACTGAGTTCTCCGGCAGGCTAGTTTTCTCTGTCTATGCCCCTCTGGTTCTAGGTAGCATGTGCTTTAGGTTTTACAGGAACACAAGGCTGAGAGAAGCCAGATGAACCAAGCTGGTCAGCTCTGGGGACAGGGAACAAAGACATTTGCCACATCAGCTCTGTGGAGGTGAAGAAGCTCTGTGGTTTTCTGCATTTCACGAACCCAAGAGTCCAATGCAAAGAGGGGAGAGAAAGCAGTCTCATGAAGGGGTCCAGGGCACTGGGCACTCCCCAGGAAGCATTTCTTAGGACACACTGAGTTAGGACAGGTAGCAGAGAGTGTGAGCCCAGGTCGGCCTCTTTCTCATCCAGTAGCAGATTGGAAGATGTAGTGCTTTAAGACAGCAAACAGTGAAGTGCAGCTGTGCGCTGAGGTGGGTGGGCTGGGGTACTGAAGGAGAGCGGGGTGAGCCTTCTCCTCTTCCCCAGCACTGTGAGCTGACAGTAAATATCACTGGTAATGATATTGACTTTAAGGTATTATGGCTCCAAATGTCACTTACGTTCTCCCTCTCCCTGTTAAGCAAAAAAACTCTTCCTGATGTGATTTACATTTTTTTCCTTCCTCTGCTTCTCTGGTCCTCTATTAGGGGAAAACTGTTCATTCCATGCCCCCTCAGGGCCCAAAGGCCAGAGCTCTTATGAAAGACAGCTGTGAGCCCTAGTTAGTAGCATCCCAAGTGACTCCTCATGTAGGAGAGCCCTAACTTTTCACCTGTCTGCCTTACCGGGGAGCCACAGGTCCTGTCCTGACTCCAGCTACATCCCCTTCCCCCTGTCAGTCTCTCCTCAAATTCCTACCTTTTGACTCCTGGTTCCCTCATGCACACTCTCCATACCTAGTCACTCCTCCACCAGGAAGCTTCTCACATAAACCTGAGCCCCATCTCTTTGCCAGCTGCATCACCCTAACATATGACGCTGCCGGCCCTACACAGCTCCTGTGTGGCTGGCCTTGCATTCTGCCAGGCTGCTTCTCTCAGATCTGCCTCTAAGGCCCATGAACGTTTCTTTAAGATCAAGCTCTTCGGACTCTGCACCTGAATCCCAAAGATCTTAGCTTGGTAAAGACCTCATAAACAAAAAGCTGGGAAACAGTCATGCAGAAGAGCTCTGAGGGCTACAGAATGGGAGCAGAGCAGGAAAGAAAGTGGGCTGTGGAGACCAGAGTCCCTCTAGACAGAGGTGTTCCACGGGCGGTAGGGAGCATAGAAGCTTACAAGGTGGGCAGGTCCAGGATTCAAATCAGGGATTCTGTTACCCTGAGCACAATCTTCACACTGTCCAAGCTCAATCTCCTGTCTTATCCAGACCCCTCTGTGTGTGTGGTGTGGTGTGTGTGTGTGTGTGTGTGTGTGTGTGTGTGTGTGTGTGTAAAGGTCAACAGAAATTCAGTATCTTCCTCTTCCTCCAGCATTGGATGACAGATGCATTCTGCTCTACCTGGCTTTTATTGTGCTGTAGATAAGAGCTGCCTCATGCTCTTGCCTTCTAATGAGGTTCTAGTCAACCCTGGGCATGAGAGAGAAATGTTCAAACCAATCTGTCTTCTGTACTAGTGGTGCTTGAAACCATATTCCTCTTTCACTGGGCTATCACCCTGCTCAAGAATCTGCAACAGTTGCTTATTATATTGCCTCAACAAAGAGCTGATGCTAAGATCCTGTTCTAGTATTCTAGCCTGTGTCTTCCCCTCTCAACAGGTCCTTTTCATCCATCACCCACCAACTTCAGTACTACTGTGTCTCTTACTGTACCCCATAAGTTATTCTCCTAGTGAACCCATCCTCATCATCTTCATCTCCTCCAAGCACCTCCCCCTTTCGACCCAGCCAGCTACCCACCACCTTGAGAGACTTTCAGTAACTGCCCAGGTCCCCACTGACTTCCCCCTCTCCTCCTTCCTCCAGTACAGCTGTCTGACCTCTTCAATGTTCCAGACACAGCTGTCTCCCTGTCCCACCCCCAAGCTACAAAGAGCAGAAGCCCCACCTTCTCAGTGTGCTCTCTTCCTGTGCCCCTCAGCTGAGCGGCGCTGCAGAGAAACCGTTTGCACTTGGCTTCTACCTCGTGAAGACAGGATGTGAGCCCTGTTCTGCTAGAAGCATTTCTTCTAATTAAGGTCACCAAGCCCAAACAGAAAGGATTAGACTCTGAATTTGGGGCATGTCCTCTCACGGACTGAGCAGACACTTTGGGCTGTAGGCCATGCGTGCTGCTTCAAAGCAGGATCTCCCAAGGAAATGACCGCCCAATAGACACCCCACCAAGACCACAGTCACAGCTCCAGGCCAAGCCTGAAATTCTGGAATCCCTTGCTTAGAGTTCCTGTATTCCTGACTGTCTTCTGCAGCCACACCCTGAATTCTGGATTTCTAGTGTGTATCCTGGGAAAGACCAAGGAGAGGGGACAACAAATCCCATGAAAGTTGGGAGGCTGACCAGGGACCTGGCAGGTTGCACCTGAGAGTGAACTTCAGCATCTGAACGCATAGGGAAGCCCTGTAAATGGTGGCTCACAGGAGGCTCCCTGGCAACATTCCTACCTCAGGAAATCTGAGAATGAAATATTTCATAGAAATGGATGCCCTTGTCTGGCCTAAAGGTGTGCCAGTCCCATCCAGGAAGCCCTGAGTTTCAGAAACCGTGTGCTCCCCAAAAACACACTTACACAGGCATCCCCCACTGAGCAGCTAGGGGCTGCATTGAGGGCTGAAGAATAGGGGGAGTCTTGGGCACGAGGAAAGGGTGGGAATGGAATGGAGCACAGTGGTGGGGGAGCCAGTGTGTGCGCCCAGTTGCCAGGGAGAGCTGTAGGTCCAGCTGAGCTGATACTGGGAGCTCAGCTGCGAGGAAGCCTGGGTAAACAGCTTGAATGAATAGCCAATGGTAGTTCCAGCCCTCGGTGGCATTCGTCTTTTTTTCTCTCATTTATTTCATTTGGGGGGCTTTGCTTTGGTACAGGGTACAGGGTCTCACCTGTAACCCAGGCTGGCCAAGGAACTGTCTGACTTCCTTCTGCCTCAGCCTCTCAAGCTCTGGGAACTCAGACGTGAGCTACCCACACCTTTTGTACCCAAATCTCACCGTCTTTGTCATTATCTTCTCTGTCAGGGGCTCAGCACTTCAGAGTGACTGTACTGCCACCTGCCAACACTCAGTGTCTTAACAATACTCTGCCTGGGACCAGACTGTCCCCACTATTGGCATTTTGCACAAAGCGAGAGGTGTGTGACTTTCAGAGGAGGCCTGCAGAAAAGCCACACATGAACGTTGTTGGTGCTTATTTTTGTTATGCTGAGCCTGGATACCTGGAGACAATGGCTCCTCCTTCCTATTTCTTGTCTGTCTTCACAAACAGCATAAATGAAAGTACTGTCTGGGTGGATTGTTCTCGACCTTTGTAGTAAGTTACAGATGCTGTGGTGCGTGTGTGTGTGTGTGTGTGTGTGTGCGCGCATGTGCGTGCGCGCCTTCACAATACAAAAATACACTCAGTGCCTCTTAAACTAAGAAGTCCCAGTCCCCACCCCATGCCACCTAGGACGCTCTATGACAATGGTTCTCAACCAGTGGGTTTTGACCCCCAGAAACCATCTAAGGGGGTGTGGAAACAGGACTTGGAGGAAGAACTAAAGAGGAAGCTGAGGGGTGACTGAGAACTTAGTACTGAAAGACCTACTGTGTGCAGGCTCCTTTCCCCATCCTTTTCTCTCTCCCGAAGGGTTCGGAGGTGCTACAGGCAACATGATCTGGCCAGGGAAGCTTTTCAAACCTCAGAGAGCCCGTGTGGAGCAGACTGACGTGCAGAGAAAATGGATTGTGAAAGACAAGAGGAAGGAGGGAGAGACACCCTGCACAGAGCAAAAAATAAAAGAGCCGAGGGAAAGCAGAGTGTTGGGGGAGGGGAGCAAAGTACTCCCTGGGCGGGCGGGCGGGCGGGCAGGCAGAGGAAAACAGCCTTCTGGCTTTTTTCTGACCCACAGACCGGTCCAAAAGCTTACAGTCCCCGCCAGGTAGATGGACCAGCTCACAAAATCTCCGGACCTCAGGAGGGCAGGCTTGGCTACGACCTTCGGAGCTGCTGGGAAGGGTTAGTCTGCAGCCCAGACTTGATTAACATTTAAATGCCATTCTGAGTGGGAGGGGGAAGAACTCAGCGACAGACCAACCCTCACTAGGTGACTGAGAGACCAGCTAATCAGAGACCTCCCCCTTGATTGACTGATTCTTGAGGGTGAGGGCTGCAATAAGCCACAGGTGGGACCTGTCTCTATCGATTCTCCTGAGCCTCCTTTCCATCTTTGCCCTGAGCCCTTTGTTGTTTCACTAAGACTGAGGGGCAGACCCTGTCGTCACGTACACACCAGTTCAAGGGGCCTCACTGGGTACGGTTGCCAGGGATGCCACTGCCTGCTTCCTCTGCACAGTAAACTGGATGGGATGGGCCCCAGGCCTTTTGAGCATCCCATGTGCCTTCTCCACCCTGGCCTCCTTCCTTTTTTCCCCCTCTCTGGGCCAGAGCAAGGAAGCCAAACATACCCCCTACCAGCAAATGCCACCTCAACAGCAGCTCTAATGGGCTGGTTGCTCTCCTAGCTGAGCGTCTCTGAGGGGAGTCCTTCCAGAAAACTTAAGCAGGAGCTTTAAAAGCCATTAGAAGTGCCCTTGATGAAGCATAGTGACCCCTGAGGATGGAAAAAGCCAAGATGGTGCACGGAGCCCAGAACCCACGGGAACTTGCATGAACGCGCAGGCGCGCGCGCGCACACACACACACACACCCAAAGTAGTGCACTTAGGTGGGTCCCGGCACCATCCTGAGACAAGTAGAGGTTTGAAACCATAAGCTAAGCAGGCTAATTTTGTTAACAACCTTGGTTGGATTTACATATCCAGGAGGATCATTGTCCTCCAAACCATTAACACAGAGGTCTAAATAACTTCGTTAATGGGGCAGCAGTCAGACTCCACCCCAGCTTCCGGAGAGCTGCAGAAACCCTGAGCAGAGCCACCGGGGAGCCACTGCTCCGAATGGAAATCCTGTCTTAAGATTTTAATTCCCAACCATCTTTTAACTCTCTGTGCCCTGGGTCAATTTGGTTGTAGCTTCAGTTCTGCCCTCTGACACAGGAAAAGCAGGCACCGTGGAAACTTGGTACCTGTACAAATGGCATCTGCTCCGTCTGAGCTGCTTTCTCAAGGAGACTGCTTCACGCTTCAGCACTGCTGGGGGCCGTGCAAAGGAAGGCTGCTGCTAATGATGAAAGTTTAATGAGCACCTAGTATGGTCCACTCCTATGCTGAGGTTCATATATATAAGGCATGCTGTTACTGGGCAATTTGGGGTTCCCTTTGAGTACTTAGTCTCATTTATTTAAAACAAATTAAAAATAAACTCAAACGGAAGCTTGAGAACAATCTGATAAGAGTTTATGAGAGGAAAAACACCAGGGCAGGCAAGTTGTGAATCTTGATAGCTGCAGGAATGAGGGAAATGAAGAAGAGGAAGACAAAAAAAAATCAGATAAGTGGTGATCTTGGGGGAGAAAGTTCAGAGAAAACCCCAGAGTGTCAAAAGTAGCATGGTTAGTCTTTAGGTCACTATCCTTAAAAGAGATCAATAATAGGCAAAGTTAAAATATGCTTAGCACTGGACTGTACATCTGACTTCAGAGGGCAGATTTCAAATTCTGTGCTCAGGACAAAGTGCACCAGCCCCACACCATTAGGATCTGACAGAGTTTGTTAGGAAAGCACCCATGAGCTTGGAAGTGAACTAGCAAGCAGAGGGAAAAGCCCCCAAAGAGCCTACCCAGAAGGTGCAGGGCGTTTTATAGGACTTTGACCCAGTCTTGTCTCCCCTTTGTGTAGCCGAAGCTACTGCAGCCCATAGCCTGTTGGCCAGATGAGGCCTGATAAGGAAGGGCTTCTCTGCCGACTGGCTTCTTTCCTATGTTAATCTTGTTTCGGGTCTGGCCCCCACTCAGCTGTCAGTGTGCCCTCCATGATCTTCACTGACAATGATGTCATGTCCCTGGAGAGACCCCGGGAAGAGTAGGGGGCTTTTCAGTCTCTCAGCCCTGTATTTGGGGGAGCGGCTCCACTCTAGATGCTTGGTAGATGCTTCTGTGTCATAAAGGAAACCCATTCTAAGGGTCCTGACTGCCTCTCCTGTAACAAAAGAGAGGCGAGCTAAGGTGAAGCATAACGTTATTTAATTCAAGTTTTTTGTGAGATGAGGTCTCCAGAAATGAAGGCACACAGATGACTGGAGAACTGCTTTTATTCGGAGGTTTGCTGGAGAAGGGTCAGCCATGTAGATGTGGGGTTTCATGATGCTAACAGGCTGAGGTGAGGAACCCCAGCAAAGGCCATGTCCTGGGCAGCACCTCTGGAATAAAGGTCCTCACGGAGAAGGGAACGTGCCAAGCTCTAGGGTCAATGGCTCTAGTCCCTATGACCCACCTTGAAGAATTCTGGTCCTGATGGCTCACCTCAGAAGTAGACAGGAGGGCAGGATAGAGAGACTGTTTCAATCCGGGCAGAGGTGGCGCACGCCTTTAATCCCAGCACTTGGGAGGCAGAGGCAGGCGGATTTCTGTGTTTGAGGCCAGCCTGGTCTTATCCAGTGTCCTTTAGTTCAAAGTACTCAGGAAGTTACATATAATGGAGAGTCATTTTCTTAGTCCCACCACCACAGATTGGCAAGTGTCTATCCAGAGTCCCAAGGTCAGACTGCACAAGCCACTTCAGTCACCAGGGGCACAGACCTAGAGCAAAGCTCCCTACCTCTGTGATCTGGGCTACCCAGCTGCACAGCTTTGAGCGAATGACTAGACCCATATAAGCCTCAGTTTCCCCCTTTTTCCTCACCATGAGAACAATGCCAGCAGTATCGTTCTGGCTGCTTTGTAATGAGCAGGAGCCTGGCTCACAGTAAATGCTCACCCAGCTGTTTTTGATAACCCATCACACTGCTAGTGACCTGCTGAGGGCTTTGGTCTCTAGCTGTCTCCCCCTCAGCTGTGTGTACCAGTGCACAGGTGGAATCCCCTGAGGTTCTGTTCATGGCACAGATGCCAGAAGCCTCTCATGTAGGTGGTGACCAGATGGGGAAGAAACATTTGTTAAATAATCCTAAGCAGGAGCAGGCCCCTGAGGTTGGAAAGGTACAACTGAGGGCTCTGCTGGGGTCTCAGTGGTCCAGGGTTGCTCAGTCCCACATCTAGACATGATAACTAAACGGCTCTTCCCAAGGACCATAGCCCTCCCATATGGCCCAGTTTCTCATGACGCTTTTTCTGACCTGCTCTGCCTTTGCTTGTTTCTTGAGGGTTGCCATCCTTGGATTTTAAAAAAATTTTTTGGGCAAGACTTTATTGAGCTAATACCATGTAGCAGAATATACCATCCTGTACCATCCAGGAGTTTGTGGCCTAAAGGTAGTAGAGGCAGTGACAGTCACAGCTAGAGAGAGGTCCTACAGCCTACATGACTGCCTTCTGCATCTGTGCCCTTCCTAGCTGTGTGTAAAGCTACCTCAGGAGCACATAAGCACACACATGGTGGGCCCGTCCCTGCACTGTGTCTCTTCACTCAGCTCTCCCACCCTGTCCAGCCAGAACTGCCACACTGTGTCCCTCACCCGCACTGCCTCCTCCCTGCAGTTCCCGCACTTGAAGTGCACCCAGGCCTTTGTGGCTCTGTGGGCTCAAGCCTTGGCTCCTTTAGGCTCCCCCCAACCCCGGACACCCTGAACCTCTTCTAAGGATTCCCTCCAGCTCCTAGACATACCTCTACAGTACTCATGGGCACCTCAGGGTAAGCAGGCATGCTCACTGTGTGACCGTGTGAAACAGTGGTACAGCATGATGCAGAAGGATGGGCAGAGCAAGTTTGGCAATAGCTGGGTCCTTAGATCCTATGGGAAGGGCAAGGTATAGTGAAGGAAGGCTTGAGGGAGGCAGACCAGGCTACGCTGGGAGCTCAGACCAAGGCTATGAGGGTTCTGAGGTGATGTTGGGGCTGTCACATGCCTAGCATGAAGCATGTGGGGGTTAGGGGGTCAGTGGAGAGATCTGGGGCTGTTTTAGAGACCTAATTCATCAGATAGCTTAGCTGGGCCTCAGTCTCTGAGTCACTAACCTGCTGTCTCATGAGTCCCATTTAGGATTACTGATGGCTTGAACAGGTGGGATGAGGCAGGCCTCTGGGATGCTCGCACTGCTGCCTCTCACTCTGGAGTGCCCACCCCATGTACCTTGGAGAATGGACCGCCTCTCCCTCTTTTTCTGCACTTGTGTTCTGCTGGGCACCTCTCCCCTGGTCTGTCTCTGAACCCCTCCTGACCCTCCCAGCTATCTCTTCGCTGCTGCCTCCCACCCCAGTCACTCTCTCTCCCTTCAATTACCTTAACATAGAACAAAAGAATATTTTATTATTTGGTGTCTTTATTAAATCAAGTTTTATGTTCTCTATTTTTCACTTTTAAGGTAGATGAGCGCCACACTATATTTTTCTATTAAAGAGGTAAAAAGTCGGCAGAGTAGCTTTGATAGCCCCACAGTGGCTTTGTCCATTGGTCAGTAAATCTGGGATAGAAAAAGAGAAGGTGGGGGCCGGGCACTCCAGCTGCTGTTTGAAATAGAAAATAAGGGTCTCAGTGAGACAGCATACTTTTCTGAGAGACCTTGGGGAGCCTGACTTGAGCTGGGCCCCTGGCTACCTTAGTCTTTACTGGGGAGACACCAGGCTCAGCAGGGACACCTTGTAGAGCTCGCAAAGGCCCCAACTCAGGCTCTTAGTACAGATTTACCAGATTCTGATGAGTGACAGCCTCCAGCCACTGAAACCCTGCAAGATAGTAGTGGCTGAGGGAGAGGAGGACGTGAGGAGAAGGCTCTGCTACCACCTCCACCAGGCAGCCTACACGAACTGTCCTACCCTCTTCCAATGTGCCTATCTGTCCTACCAGGCCTGCTTTCAGTTTGCTTCAGCGGTCTATGTCACAGTACACACGTGCTCACACACTTTTCATATTCCCAAACATCTCTTGCATCATAGACGTGACCAGACATCTCACAGGGAGCATCTTTACATGCCTACTCACTTGTATATAATACATGCAGGCCTGCAGGCGGAGGGTTCCAAGGTGCACTCTCAAAAATGCACCTGCGAAGTCAGGGACGGTGGTGCATGCCTTCGAGGTAGGTAAACTTCTGTGAGTTTGAGGCTAACCAGGTCTACATAGAGAGTCCTATGTTAACCAGGGCTGTATGTTAAGTTTGTGCCTGAGAAAGAAAAAATGGAAGGAAGGAAGGAAGGAAGGAAGGAAGGAAGGAAGGAAGGAAGGA
>NW_021604688.1:6141571-6227906 GCF_004785775.1 Grammomys surdaster | reverse complement strand
GGAAGGAAGGAAGGAAGGAAGGAAGGAAGGAAGGAAGGAAGGAAGGAAGGAGACGAACATGCACATATAAACATACTTCTTATACCACTGAGCAGGTACACACAGTCTCTCTGAGACAGGCTTCTGCCCGTCCTCCTGCTCCTCCTTGACCTCCTCTACAAACCCTACCCAGACACAATTCAGAGACTTCCAGACCCTAACTATGTGCATAGGCACACTCTCCACACACGTGCACAAGAGCACAAATGCACATGTGCATGTACACATGCACATGCAAACACACTAACACACACAAGACTCATTTCTTAATCCCCGGCCCCTGACATCTAGGGAAAGAGCTGCTAAGAACCAAGCTTCTTCTTTCTTGTCACATCCTTCTCTACAGGATGAGTCACCAGCGAGGCCTCTGCACTGTTGTCCTGGCTTCCTCCTCACCCATATCCACCGAGATGCTTTGAGCGGCATGGTGGTGCTGAGAGCCTCTGCAGGCGGGTGCATCAGGGAGCCTGGAATATGGGGAGAAGGAGGAGGAGGTACAGGAGGAGGAGGAGGAGGAGGAGAAGGAGGAGCAGGAGGAGGAGGAGGAGGAGGAGGAGGAGGAGGAGAATGGGCAGAAGCTGCTGGAGAGTGAAACAGACCCTCTCCCTCCTGGACCCTGCTCTAGGTCTCAGCTCACCTCAGAGAGCATCAGGGAGCTGGAGTGGGACCACCCTGTCCCTGAGTTTGTGAGGGAATACACATCTCTATCTCAAAATATCAGAGTGTTTCTTAGTTGATGTTTATATGGAGCCAAGCAGGAGCCTGTGGAAGACCTGCCCTAGCCCATGTTCACTGGATTCTCTCAGGTGCAGTTAAGGTAGTGATGTACAACGCCCCTACATTACAGACCTTCTGATGCACATGACACATGTGCCTTTGTCCTGTAGAGCCTCATTTCTCCTTCATGTCCAACAACAGCAGAGCAAGACTTCTTGCTCTGCATGACCTTTGTTGGCCACACAACAAGACTTAGTTTGATGTGGACAATAGTACTTCTTTGCACAGCTAGCAGAAAGGAGCCTGGCTTCTGGCATCCAGCCTGGAATAAAGCAAATGCTCACCCGGGGCTTGTCCCAACCCTGGAGTCTGTATCTTAAGGAAAAATGAAAAACTCATACTGCTGGCTCTGATCCTCCTCCTCAGAGACAGTGTCTGGCTTCCATTCTCAGGGTGTCATGTCTGCCAGAAGTCTAAGCAGAGAGGAAGGCAAGCTAACCACTTCCCCAAGTTCTTATCACTGCCAACAGCATCACTCCATCCACTTTCGAGGTCACCCTGGCAGCTCTTGGTCCTTCTGGAACATAGGTCTGAGATGCTGGCTCATCACCACTGCCAGCTGCCTCCCTGCCCTAAGTGATCCTCCCAGCTCCACATCCCAAGACCACCCTTACCACAAACCCCTCTGCTGTCCTCATACCCTTCCATGAGAGCTAGCCTAATTCTTCACCACTGCCCTTAGTGATTGCTCTGTCTAGATTGACTCTGGAGGTTTTCACTCTGGTGCTCAACCAAGCTTAGCATTGGTCCCTAAACCCTTCACAAAAGGGCCCTGTCTTAAGCGTTCTTATAAGCCCATGCCTCTGCTGGGTGGTCTGCCACAGCGTCTTGTACCACTAGCCTACACCAACGTCCTACAGCACTGCTGGGGGTCATTCTGCACCCATGCACTTCACTGATGACTGAGTGTCAATCAGCCTGCTCCCGTTGCCATGCCTCCATCTTTCCTGCTATCCCTGGAGCCTTTCACTCCTCAGCTTCCCCATCTACCTGAGAGAGGAAGCTTCTACTACACCTTACTCTGCCTCTGCCGTCCACTTCTAGATTCTGACCCGAGTTTGGATATTGTCACAGTGGCTGAGAGAAGAGTACCCTCTCAAGGACCAGACTAGTGGACTTTCTTCCTGTGAAAATGGATTAAGGTGGCCAAAAAGATAGCTCCGCTGGGAAAGGTTCTTGCTGCCAAGACTGACAGCTTGAGTTGACCCTCAGAATCCACTCGGTACAAGGACAGAGCCAGCTCCTGCAAACTGTCCTCTGATCAGTACATACATACCAGAGCAAACACACAAACCCTGACACAGAAACATAAATAAATAAAACTTTTGTAAATGGAAAAAGGAGGAAATATGGAAGAATCAAAGAGTGTGTGTAACTCCTCAGGACAGTCCTGGTGTGAAAGAATCCCTCAGTTCAGAAGTCACAGCCCTCAGAACCATCTTGCTTGCCAGTTTCCTAGTCTATTCCTGTCTTTACCTTGTCCAAGGGAAGAGACACTTAGACAGTTCACAGCTTCCAGAATAAGAAGTCTAAGATGGTAGGAGGAGGACAATGTTAGCATCCCACCATATATCTGCCTTGTTTAGATGGGGACCATGGGTGCATATAACATTGTACACCCCATCTTCATTCCATAAACTTCTCTGTTGGCCTCTTCTATGTCTGCTTGGAGCTGCCACCCATGAAAGGGTTCATTATCCTTGTTGGCTAAAGGATTATTATTATCATTACTATTATTATTATCAATATTATTATTGTCATCGTCATCATCATTATCATCATTAGTAGTAGTACTAGCTCTGTATAAGGGTAAATCCAGTCCCTCCCTACATATCAAGGACAACTCATGGCGGCAGGCAATTGGAACTGAGGCCATGCAGGACCTTATCGAGACCTGGGCTTGAAGCTGAGACCTAATAGAATCATCCCTGGATATTCTGGGCCCAGGGCCCGAGGGCACAGGCTGGAAGTGAAGGTGAGGAGCCCTTTCTTGTAGAAATAGCTACATGTACATAATGTGTATAAATGTATAGAATAATCAGCAACAGAGACTCAGCTGTCTGCCACTGGTGTGCAAGATAAATTGCATTAATCAACATGATGCCTTCAGAACTTTTGGTGAGCTGTTTCTTATGCTAATTGGGCCACTTAAAGGAGACTGTCAGTGTACCAGGATTCCTCTCTGGCTGTCAAGGTGATTACTGGCATGTGCAAGGCCTGCCCTTCCTGCCCCTTCTTTTTTTGACTAGCACCCATTCTTTTAAAAATATAATATTAGTGAGAAGAACTATGCCCAAAAATAAAACTCTAGAAGAAAAGGGGATGTGGGTGTGAGTGTGACTGACCCACAGGAGGGCTGGCTTGTTTCACCTTGAAGTCAGTATGGAAGTCTCTGGGTGGGGCCCTTCAGAGATGGACGGTAGGGTCAGAGCAGAGATCCAGACCGGCTGCTGCTATTGAGAATCCTGACTCAGCACTTCAGGTGGCATGTGCCATAAACCTAGGGACTGGGGATCCCAGAGTCACAAGTCTTGGATGAAAGAAGCCTATGGTCAGAACCAGGCACTCAGAGCTGCGTTGACACCAGCCTTCTCTGTCTATTCTCTGCTTGGTTCCTTACACCCATATCTAGACTCTAGACCTCAGAGGAACCTTTGAGAGACCGTCTGACTTCAGCTTGATCTAGCAAGACAAGTTCAGCAGAAGAACACATGCCATGGTGGTGGTCCTCAGGAAGTGTCAGAGGGAGAGGACATTTAGAGTAGGATCTAGTGGCAGTCGATCCTACAGTATGGAGAGCTGACTGGGAACTAATGGAACCCATGCCACCCTGCGTCAGAGCTCCTGGTAATGGCCAGGAAGGGTTTTGAGCGAGTGGGGACTACAGTCAGTCACTTGGGCAATAGCCATGAGCAGTTTGATGTTCGGACAAGAAAGCACTTGAGTGGCTAACTCCTGAGAAGCATGAACTCTCTGGAAGTTCTTGGAACAGGTATTCACAGCTTTTCCTTCCCAGAGTGAGAGATTCTTGCCATAATCATGTTCATCAGGACAGTCTTGGGCTTGTCTCAAGAGCAATATGACAGCTTGCAGCCTGTGTTGTTTTCTCAGGGAGCTACTTCCACACCTGTCCCTTGATAGTTAAGGCCCTTCATCTATACAAGATGCTAATGTTCCTAGGTCTGTCAGGACTGTGTCCCTTTCCTAAATTCTGAACCCTAACCTGTATAGTTTTAGTTTTTCAAGATCGGGTTTCTCTATGTAGCCCTGGCTGTCCTGGAACTCCCTCTATAGTCCAAGCTGGCCCCGAACTCAGTGATCTGCCTGCCTCTGCCTCCTGAGTGCTGGAATTAAAGGCGTGTGCCACCATGCCAGACGCCACATCCAAACTTAAGGACTTTCTTTCCCTCTTTGCTGCTTCCTCCCCCTCCCTGCACAGACTGCTAGACTGTGGTGATGATGCCAAGCATACTCCAGTGACCACATACCACACTCTTGGCCTTGGCACCCAAGCTGCCTCAGTCTGCTCTCTGCTTGTTTGCTTATACCCATAGCTCTTGTCCATGAACTTTGTCCAGACGCCTCCATGTAGTGCCTGTAACCCCAACTCCTCTTACCACAGGTGTGCTCTCCCTGAGCCTTGCCTTGATGGACACATGCCCTTCTCAGCTTCACACTACTGGCAGAAGGACACACTCCCACGTGTCCTTCAGGAATTAATCAGTCATGTCTGTCACCCTAAAACAAGTCCTCTCTCACTCGTGCTTTGTGATTCTGATGGGTCAGGATGCTGCCTATGCTCAGCTCACCTGCCTGCTTTGTCTGTTTGTTGGAGGTGGGCCTGTGCCTCTCCCAGGTACGTACTTAGCACAAGCAGTGGCTGGCCTATCACTTAGACTGCCTTTCTGCTTGGAGAGTAAAGGAATGCTACTTGTCATTTTGTCTTTGTGGCTGAATGAGAAATTCTTCTTTAGAGGCACTGCAATTCCTGCCGTCATTGAAGTCCACTTACAGATCATTTTAAATTGTTTCCTGATTCCTTCTCCTCTCTTTAATCCTACCAGAAAGGACCGAGCTATGGCAGACATCTGCATCTCAGCACTGATAGGCTCTCTAGCTTCCTGGTTTCTCCAACCACTTCCATGTGGTTCACATTCTACAAATTGCTGACTGGAGAGGGGTGATGAACCTCGGCTGGACGCAGCTAGGTTCAGCTAGGGAGGGTGTGACCTTTTCCCCACCACTCAGGAAACAGAATGAACAGTAACAACCCTTGTCTTGGAGCTTTCCAACTGCGTTTCTATGGAGTGTGAGTCATGTACTGTCCAGCAGTTCCCTTCTGCTTCCTGTCACCAATCAGTGGCACAAATGCCTCCTTCCAAAGCTCTCTCACGTCTGAGAGCATGCTGTCACATGTTGTTCCCACCCAGGGGAAAAAAAAAGCCCTGGACATCGAGGCTTGTGTTGTCCAGGCCCAGTTCCATCAAAATAACTCCATCCCAATGACCGGGACCTCTTAAAGCCCCCCAGCCATGTGCAGGAATGTCTCCACTCCACTCCTTCTCCTCACTTCCGGGACAGTGAATCACCAAACCCTGGAGGTGATAATTCTCATCACCTCCAGAGTCACAGGGAAGGGCTGTGTCTCACTTTGAGGCTATGTGATCCTTCAGTTTTCTTGAAGAAGATGGGGAGATGATGCAGCAGCTGTGCAAAGCCAGATGATCTGAGATCAGTCCACAGAACTCACATGAAAAAAAGCCAAGTGTGGTCCTAAGTGTTTGTAATTCCAGCTCTGGGGAGGCGACAGGCAGGTGGATCCCTGGCAAGTGCAGGCAGGCTCCCCTCCTTCGTGCTCAGGAGCGAAGGCAGCTGCCAAGCAGGGCTTGGAACAGGTAAGTCCAACCTGTGGCCTTCGTGGAGTCTGAGACAGCTATGAATGCTGCCCAACACAAAGACTGATCATAAACATAAAACATTAGGTGTGTGTAAATTAGTTGTGTGTAATTTATTATTATTATTAACTTATAACTTGATCTTGCTGTTCTCGAGTATGAATTTTATTTATGACCTTGTGTTGAAGAGCCAAAAGATTGGACATGTCTTGTAGATGGACCTCCCACAGGAACATGCAGCCTGCCTTTGGGCTGTTACATGAGAAGGGGACAGGCAAGGACCAAGAACTGCAAGCCAGGTGCTCCCTGGGAGACTTCCCAGATGAAGCAGACGCTCGGAGATCCAAGCACAGGGGTGGGGGATGGGCCTGCAAAGCCCTTATTAATAAATGAATAATTGGCCTAGCGTTCCCCTGATGGATGTGCATAGCAGCATGCCAGCATCTTACACAGAAGGGCCACAGATCAATCTTCGCTGCGTGGCTGCTGTCACCACTTAGCCAGGGAGGGTGGGTGACTGGGAGACCTTGGAGATTGCAGAGTACCCGGGCTTTAAGTTAGACCTGACTTGGCTTTCCAAGCATGTATTCAGAGGCCCTTGACACCTTAATGGGGGGGTGGGACTGTTTCCTCAGATTTAACTCACCTTCACAAGCCCAGAGCCCTTCCTCTCTCTCCATCAAAGGTGCCTACAAGCACATCACTAGCAAACTCCCAGACTCTTATCCACTGTCACTGCCCCAGCAAGCAAGCGGGAGAGCATCACTATCTCCCCCTCCCACTTCTGGCAGGCCTGGTATTGCCGAGGAACAATGAATGCTGCATTAAATTCCGCCCTCTTTCTCCACTTTCCCGGCTCAGCCCCTCCCCCATCCTGCACACTTTGCTCCTGCAGGTTGCTCTGAACAACCAGACCTAAGCAAGAGCAATGGATTGGGGTTAAGGCACTGTTGGGACAAGCCGGACGTGCCCCTCTGCATCTTCAGTAAGCATCTCTAGGGGAGTGGCAGTCTGGAGGACACTGGCAGGCCAGGCTGGCCCCAGGGCATTTCCTCTTCCCTTGGAGCTCAGGTTCAGGAAAGCCTGCAGCTGTGCACGCTGTCATTGTGTTTCACTGAACACTGAGAGAGCAAGCATTCACGGTTTACAGGGGAATCTGCCCTCCTGTTGGTGAGAACTATCTTTTTCTAAAATCCCTTCTGCTAAAGCTGATGACAGTGCCATCTTTCCATATCCGGCTTAAAAACAGGCAGCCGTTGGTGGCAGGGCTGAACGTGGTGGTGCTCACTTATAATCCCAGCAATTAGGAGGCAGAGACAAGAGAATCAAGTTCAAGGCCAGGGGTTGGGGAGAGGGCTCAATCAGGAAAGTGCTTTCTGCAAAAGTACCAGGAACCCACAGAAACAGCAAAGTGTAGTGGCAAGTGCTTACAATCTAAGCACCTGGGAGGCAGAAGCAGAAGATTCTAAAGCTGTTTAGCCAGACAGTTAGGGTGGTTTGAATAGAAATGATTCTCATAGGTTCACACATTAAAATGCATGGTCACTAGGGAGCGGCATACTTGACAGAGATGAGGAGGAGTGGCTTTGTTGGAGTAGGTGTGGCCTTATTGGAGGAAGTGTATCCCTGGGATTAGTCTTTGGGATTTCAAATGCCTAAACCAGGTGCAGTATCTCTCTATTCCTGCTGCACGGGGAATCGAACATAGAACTCTCAGCTACCATGTCTGCCTGCGCTACCTTGCTCCCCTCCATGAGGACAATGGTCTAAACCTTGTAAACTGTAAGCCAGCCCCAATTAAATGCTCTTTTGTAAGAGTTGCCATGGTCATGGTGTCTCTTCACAGCAATAGAGCACTGACTAAGACACCAGCCTAGCTGAATTGGCTTGTCTTAGGTCTTGGTGAGAAGCCCTGTCTCAAAAACAAGGAAGATATCTCCTTAGGAACAACATCTGAGGTTGACTTCTAGTTTACATGTGCATGAACACACATACACGCATATAAACATAAGCAAATGCAAACACACACATACATGAAAGCGTTCAAGGCTATCTCCTCAATTACAAAGGGAGTTTTAAGGCTAGCCCAGGCTACCTGATGACACACACACACACACACACACACACACACACAAAATAAATAGTCTCAGGGAGCCACTGTGATCTGTATACCTTCTTTTTCCAACCCCCAATACAGGGCCCCCTATGTGTGAACCATACAACACACCCCAGTGCTCTGCCAGAACCTGCCAAATCTCCAGGAAGTCCTGTCCCAGGGCTGTGTGATGGCGTAGTGTGGGCCAACAAGCCCTCCCTAGGCGCTGTGCAGACAGGCAAGTGGCAAAGGTGTCCCCAACTCATGGCTTTTGTCTGATACTCACTCTAGTGTCCAGCCCTGTGGTTGACTCTATCGAGATAGGTATCGATTTCTAGAAGATTCCTGAATGAGCCATGCTGAACAGATGGCAAGAGAGTTCTGGGCAAGAAGTGTCCAAAAAAACCGAGAAAAATGGGAGACAATGGACTGATGCTCAGAGGCGTAAAGCGGGGTTCTGACGGAGTGTAGGAAGTGGGTGAGAGTCTTATTTGGGGGAAATTCCTCCAGTCACAGTGTGGTGTGTATGGAGTGGCGATAATGAAGTGAGGAAGGAAGTAATCGTGAGGATAAAGGCAGGCAGTTAGGGTGGGCAGCCTAGCATGAGTGTAAGGTGGGCTTCAGCGAGTCTGGAGATAGGCTAGAGTTGACCTCAGCAGGCCTGAACACACCAGCTTGTCTGCACACACATTCCCAGAGAGCCAGGGTTTGTAGGGCATGTGCTACAAGCTACCCTCCCATTGTTCAAGAATGCCCAGCCCTCATCAGATAGTGTCTTCCTATCCTTCAGGGTCTATGTATACACTCCCCCCCCCCCAACCAGTCACACAGGCAGGGGTTGCTGAACACAAAGCCCAACCAACTCCCAGGTTTCAACTTTAGGTTGCATATTGGTGCCATCTGGTGGTCATATGCAGTACCACACTGCCTAGGTTTACATTATCTTGTAGCTTAAGGGATGTTACATTCCCCGTTTTCCTCGTTTCTTAACTTCACACACACACACACACACACAGAGAGAGAGAGAGAGAGAGAGAGAGAGAGAGAGAGAGAGAGAGAGAGAGAGAGAGAGAGAGAAACTAGCGACTGTCCATGACAGTGCCCCAACACCCAGATTCACAATGGGGCTCACGACAGAACTCCAGAAGGTACACACAAACACAGACACGGTTGCACCACACACATTACTCACTTCTTCTCACAAAAGCATACTTAAAGCAGAGACATATAAGGCTCTGCTCTCAGCCCAGCATAGATATGACCAGAGTCAATATCTGCACATTCTCAACAGCCCAATCTGTTTCCAGCACAAGTGAACCTCCGAGTATAGCATCTCAAGCTCCCACATAGATTAGAATACCCACATGCTTTAGGAATTTTCTCCTCTGTGTACAAATTGAAGTATTAGGTAGAAACTCCACTGGTTTTCTTGCTTTTATAAACCTGGCGTTCAGGGAGACCATCAGGGACAGGACAGGGGTGAGTTGTGAGTTGTTTCACTGGTCCCTTCCTCCTTTCCATGTTAGAACCCAAAGGCTGTGCTGTGTGTGTGTGTGTGTGTTAATAAGACAGGTAAAATTAGATCCTCTCTCAACTGGGGTTGTCCCACGTGGCTCAAACGAATCTCCATACATATTAGTGCCGCATTAGTTATTATTTGACCTCCTCCCCGACAGCCCATGATTTCCCAGAAGATTCTGAGATGAGAGAGGGTGGTCATACAGGAGCCAGCCACGAGGATCTGACTTCGTCCTGCTTGGCCTGTGCTCTCTACAACAAGGGGTGTGAAGTGTAGTGCAGGGACCCAGGGCAGGGCAGACGTGCCACCTCATCCTGTGACTCCTGGCTCCCAGAAGCCCATCCAGCCTGCTGAAGAAGGGACCCTTCTCACTGGCACAGCAGCAATTGAAAACAGACGGGGATCACTGACCCCACATGCTGGGGTGCTCTGAGCATTGTGCTCTGCAGCTTGAGCCTGAATGCTTTGTTGGCTCTCGGGACCACTCGCAGTGAACAGAAAACCTTAGGAGGATGAAGCCCCCGCTTCTCTGGCTCTGTGTGTGTGTGCATGTGTGTGTGTGTGTGTGTGTATTTTCCCATTTCAGTCTATTGTACAGGAGCAAAATGGCTATAACCTACCCTCATAGGACAGAATTGTAGGGATGGATCTAAGTAGTCAGATACAGAGGACTACTAGGGTAGGAGAGGCTGGCAGGGCGAGCACCTCTGCTTTCTGCTCTGTTAGGTGATGCTTCATCCCCTGTTATCCACCATAGAACCCAATCAGAAGTCTCAAAGGTTTTTGCCCTTCCCCATCCCTCAAGAGGCTCTCATCGCCGTGGCTGCTAAAAGCCATTGTCTACAGAAGGCATATCCTGTACTTACAGTGTGGGAGCGGACACAGGGCTGTGGGTGGTAAGGGTGGATCATCCCTCAGCCTAGCTTCAATGTGAATGAAGCTGATAGAGCAGTGAGCTCATGTCATGGAGGGTGCCATGAAGCTGCTTTCTGAGTTGTGGGTGTTAGGGTTAGACCCTTTCATCTTCTCTGAGTCTGTGACTCCCAGCTGCTGTCTTCCCAATCAGTAGGGACACACTATTCAGGATGGCTGTCTGTCTGACAAAATCCAGAAGACTGTACACACAGGTCACAAGCAAGCCCTGGTCTAGAGAGGATCCTGACCAATGACATCTGTCCCCTGTCCTGTGGACAGGACGGTGGGAGAAGACATTCAGCTTAGGAACACGTTTTGAATAGTTGAGTGGAGAAGAGGCCAGCCATCAGCCCATGTCCCCACTGAGCTCTCTTCCTGTTCCAAGACTGGTCCATGTGTCAGTGAACCTGCAGCTCCTGAGGGTCTCCCATTCCTATGGGCCCAGAACTCCATAGAAATATACTGCTGCTGTATCTAGAACCCCAAATGTCATTGTCACTCCTCAAGGGACCCCAGCTCAGTCAGAGTGGCATTTATGAGCTTTATCTCCTGACATCAAACTGGTTCCCCTGCCCAGGTGCTGACTGTGTTATAGAAAGATTTCCTGAAGCCAAGGTTTAGAGAAAAATGTGCCCACACCCACCAGGCTATCCCAGGCTTGGCACTACAGTGAGCACTAGGAAGGTGAGACGTCCCTGTCTCAGCTGTCACAGAGATCCACCACAGTTTCTTAAGGGAGAAAGGGGCACAGCAGGGCTGATAAAAGATGATGCATGATACCACCCGAGGTGCATTGCATGGAGAAAAACCAGCAAAACTGAGTCCTACGTCACCGTGATCACCAAGCCTGGTGGTGGCTGCTCCTTGGAGACTCAGTGCTAACTTTGACCCTTATCCCTGTTCCGTTCGGCCATGTGTTCATACCAAGCTATCCTGGGGGCGGGGGAGAGAAGTTGAAGGCTTTTCCTGTGCATGAAAGTAAGCTAGACACACTTGCATACACATATATGTGTGCCCATTTGACTGTGTGGTAAAACCCAAACATCCAGGCACAGGTGAGAAGTGTCCTGTCCCTAGGTCCTCAGGAGAACCACTAAGAGTTCCATCTGAGGGACACACAGTCCCCCTCCCTACACAGAGGGAGTGGCCTAGCCTCAGGGCAAAATTTATCATCATTATCCTAATATCATCTCTAGTCTCGGCAGTGGCAGTAGCTAAAGAAAATACCAAGGCTTAAGTCGGGGCGCAGGAGAGAAAGTCAGGAGATAGGAAATATGATTTATGACGGAAATCAATGCAATCATAATACTTCGTGCTTATGAAATTGGGCTGTGCCTCCTGGGCCCACACAGGCCCACTTCACTTCAGCCCTGCCTGTCATCAGAGCTGGGGAATATGTGAATCTGGGCGGAGAAATCTAAATGATGTACACTACTTGCCTCCTTTCCAGCCTTCCTTGGCGGTAGTAGGTGTGCAGGGTATTGTCCAGAGGGGCAGCAGAGAGGAGCAAGTGACAAGTGATATCATGCTGGGTCCCCAGCACTTTGCTGGTGTCTTGACCTACTTGGCCTGTACTGCTCTGGAAACCATTCACCCAAGAAAGGCAGTTGTGATAACACGATCCTCCGTGAAGAGGGGCATAGTGCCTCAGTGACTGGGGTGAGGTAAGCTGCCTGCCGTTGCCGAGCTAGCCTCAGTAATCTCTCAATATTATGGAACCAGGTACCAGGTACCAGCTTAGTGTAAAGGTTAAAGTAACTGCCGGGGAAGTAGAGAGTTACAAGAAGGCACCACCCAGAACCCGCCCCATCCAACATACAGCATCCTGTCAATAGCCGTACCCTGTGAGCTAAGTTGTGCTCTGTGCGGGTGATGATGTGTGGTGCTGGTGGTAACTATGGTGACTAGAAGTAATGATGACAGTATCAATGATGGTGGTGAGAGGAGGTCACATGGCAGTGGTGACCATCAGCGGTGACTATAATGTGGCAACACCAGTAGTTATGTGTGTTTCCAGGTTCACGTGTTGTTCATAGAGCTGAGGTCAGGTAAGACATGCAGACTCTGTGGAAAGCCCTGAGGTCATACTGTCCACTTCTCAACTGTTCTAGAACTGAGGCAAAAATTATACACCCTAGTCCAGTGGCCTGGGAGATCCTGGGGTCACATGCTCTTTTTGTGTATCTAAGCATGAACATGCTTTCTTCAAAAATCTCTGAGCTCCTTGACAACTCATCTGAGCTAAAGATAAGTGGACAGAAGAAACATACTCTCAGGTAGATATTGATCACCTGTGGTAAAACTTCACACAGCGGAGGGCTCCTTCAAAGGGCATCTCCTTCAAGGTCCCTCATCACAAGGCAGGGCTTCTGGTAGGGTACCTGGATGAATTAATGCTGTCAGGAGCTGCTGACTGCCAGCTGCTGAATTCACAGACTCCAGGAGAGGTATCTGGAGGGTTGCTAGGGCTCTGGTGGGTGGGATTTTGCTGAAGGGGAAACAGAGTCCCACCAAGGGAATCTTTGGGGCCAGACATCTCAGGGACTTTCAATAGGGCTGAAGTGAAAGCAAGTCCAAGAGGGAGATGTAGAACTTAGGGTGTGAATTCTCCCAGCACCTTCTTTGCTACTGGACACTAGAGCTCTGGCCTCTCTTAGCATGTCCCTCACCAGGCCCCATGTAGGCCGATTTCTAATGGAAGGTGGACAGAGGTGACATCTTAGAAGCAAGAAAGGCTATAAGAAGGTATCCCTTGGGCAGGCCCCAGATAAACTGATCAGCCTGCAAGCAAGCATCAAAAGGATGGGTAGGCCAGGCAAGACCAGGCAACGAAGAGACAGTGAAATGGGAAGTTGTAGCTCAGAACCTGAGGTTACAGGGCAATCCAGCAGCGGGACTGGGGGTCAAGGTGATTGTGTTGGTATTTTGAAGGGCATCCCGGGGCCAGCACTTGCCTCAACAAGACCTCAGGAGCGCAATAGACTTTCCAAACCTAATTAGTGTTTAATGGTCTGGAGAGACGCGGCTTCCACCGTCACTGCCTGCGCCATGGCCGTGCTGTCCAGCCGAAGGTTCTTAATTAACCTTTAAAAAGCCAATCTGCTGGGCTGCCATGGGAGGTCACACACCTGTCACCACTCGAATGCTCACATCTAAGGACCACACTGTCCCATGTGTGATTCTGAGGGTGATACTAACCACTGCCTTGAAGCAGGGTTTGGGAGGTGTAGTGGGGATCTGTGTCCTTGTGGCTGCTGGCCTGTGACCAGCATGGTGAGGGGACAGTGATAAGAAATAAACGGTGGAGAGCAGGCAAGAGGGAGTCTCGAATGAGTGCTGCTTTCAGGAAGTGTGCTCTGGTTAGCTCCTCCAGAGTGACCGTAGTAGGTACAGGCAGAGTGGGCAGCCTAAGGATCCAGGCCCTGTGTGTGGGCACAGGGGTCCCTGAGCCTTCCAGCTGTTCCTGGCTCATAACTATTCTGCCTGAGGCAGATATGGGATAAAGCAGGGCTGGATTAATGGAGGTGGAGGGTTGGGTTCTAATCTTAAAAAGCCAGAAGTTTTAGAGGGACCAGCTAGGCCTTGTGTACTAACAGTGAATAGTGGGCCCAGAGGCGGGGACTACCCATGGGAACATGTCTGGCTTTGGGCTGGAGATCATGCCCGGGAGAATAGCTAACTGACAGCCAGAATGTACCAGAGGCAGGGTCAGAATGGCAAGGTAGAGTTCAGGATTACCTCGCAGGGCTGCAAGCCAAGTAGAATCTCCAAGGAGGATGAGGAAGGGGGAAAAACAAAGGGCCAGTGGCAGCTACAAGAACCCCAGTGTTCAGATAGGAGGAGGGAATGGACCTACCTGTCCAGAGGAGGGGCAAGGAGGAGTCATGGGACAGCCGGAAGAAAGACAGTGTGCAGATGAGAGAGCATAGCTCCTTACCATTGAATACGTTCTCCACCCACAAACCACATGTACATCACACATGTCCCATATCACACCTATGTATAGAATCACACACACACACACACACTTATATCCACGTTGCTTACAAATCTACTGCCGCCCCCACTTTGGTCCACTCACCCAAACATGTGCCCCCGCACACTTCTGTAATTATCTTCCCCTCACCCCACACTCCAGTTTATATACATGCTTACACTTGCACCCAAGCCTGACACACTTGCAAGCAGTGCCCGTGACCCAGAGACCCTGGCATGTTCCAGAAGGAGGGCCGTGATCGATGCTTATTAATGAAGCTGCCCCGGAGATGGCTAATTGATGGTAGTGTGCGGCTGTTGTCTGGAATTTAACCTGATTCATCATTTAGCCTGTTGGAGGCTGGAGAGCTGTGTTAATTAATGCCAGGAAAACAGGCTTGGACGAGCTGGGTGCAGGCTCACATTAGAACATTGGAGCACAGGGGCAGAAGGAGGGAGAGAGGGAGAGGGAGAGGGAGCGAGAGAGAGGGGGAATGATTAAATCAGAAGCCCAGAGACAAAACAAATTTCAAAAAGCAAATGCTGCTGCCTGCTGTTCAGAGATGACTCAGGTTTGCGCTTGGCCGACATCACCAGATTGTGGCGTGGGGATTAAGAGCAATTTCCTCTTCATTTGTCATTTACTTCGTGTGGGCTTTCTCCCCAGGCCTATGCTGAGGCTCAAGCCTTGGAGAGAATTAAGAGGGTTCAGACTTAGGGAGGAAGTAGAAGAAACCCCCCGGCTGGGGACTCACCGGCTGGAGATGAGGGGACATGAGCGGGAGAGGAAACACTTGAGACTCAGAGCACATGACTCAGGTCAGATAAGAGAACAAAGAAGGAAGGAAAGGGGCAGATGACACAGAAAAGGGTCTTTGTCCAAGTCCCTGGGCCTGATCATACTGCTTCTCCATGCTAGCTTGTTCAGGAGGCTCTGGATTTAAATCTCCAGAGGCAATAGTGGCAGCGTGGCCTAGGATGTGTCAGCTGAACTGCAGAGAGCCCCTGTGAAGGCGGGACAGGTGTTCTAGGCCTGATGCTTGGGTGAAAGACTTATGGATATATTTACAAGAAGACACTAAGACCTTAGCTGTGAAGAACTGCTCAGCCATGGTGCACTGCCTTGGGAGGCAGGGTCAGCTGCAGCAGGTGAGGGGACATAAGGTAGATTCACATTTGGAAGTAGAAACTTGGCCTTCCTGAACATGAAAATTAGCCCACACGGCCCTGAGACTGTCATACATTCATGCTCAATGGAGATCTCCCCTCCCCAAGCATCTACTTACCCACCAGTCAGATAGAGAGGACTTTAAAAGGCTGGCAGTTGGTCCCTGCCTATGTGGGACTATCTGGCCATCAGGACTGGGTTCTACTATGGGTAGGAGTGTAAAGTCTAAGTCATAATTGCTTCAGAAAAATAAAACCATCAAGAATAGATCTAACTAAGGAGGTAAAAGACTTCTACCTTGAAAAATTTAAAGGGGGGGAGATAGATATAGAGAGAGAGAGCAGGCATGTAAGTTCACACCTTTCATTCCAGCTCTCTGGGATTCTGAAGCAGGAGGAATGCCATGATTTTAAGGGTAGCCTAGTCTACACAGTGAGTTCAAGGCCAGCCAAAGTTATATATTCAGACTCTATCCTCACAACAACCGTAAATGTCGATCTCAAGGTATGTTGTAGAGCCATAGTAGCAAAAACAATAAGGTATAAAAGTAGACACACACAGTAGACTGAGGAGATGGTTTAGTCACTAAAGTGTTTGCCACACAAGCATAAGGACCTGAGTTCAGTTCCCAGCACTTACTAAAAAAGCCAGCTTATAATGGCATGGGCTTGTATTCTTAGCATTCAGGAGGAGGAGGCAGGTTAACCCCCTGAAGCTCGCTGGTCAACCACATCAACAAGCCCAAGGTACAGTGGGGCCCAAGAATGTAGCAGAGTGGGTTTTTTTCTAAAGACTGGGCAGTGAACAGTGGTGTGGAAGGGGTCAGAGTCACAGAACAGGCTCTGCCCACAGAGGCACTCAACTAACATTAGGTGGATGAATGAATGAGTGAGTGAATTAATAAATCAAGTTGGTAGTTCATTGAAAAAGTAGACAAACACGCTGATAGACCAAGTAGAGAGGACAAATCTGGGACAAGAGCAAAAGGTAGGCTCTCCGGATGGGACGGATAATAAGTACCACACATCTCTGGCACCTTGCTTTTAGGTCACACATGGCCCTCCCACCACAGTCTCAAACTTTCCCCATAGAAGCAGGGAGAGCCACAGGAGGGCAGGAGGGAGAGGATGGCTATAGGACCCTGTGCTAAGAGTTTCATCAAGCCCCACCCCCCCTGCATCCTAGGAGGGTACGCCTTTAGGGATTAAGTAACTGTTGTCTCGGTGAGCAAGTATACTGCAAAGCTAGGATAGAAATCTGGGCCTGGCAACTAAATCAGAGCTGCTTTCATCCAGAATTATCCATCCACTGTTTTTCAACCATCATGCACCCCCACCCTAAAGAGGGTTAGTGACCCAGCCTGGCTGAGCAGCTAATTAGTTTGGTTTCCACGGCAGCGGTGCTTAACTGAGACTGTGAGGATCCTCCCACATCTGCCAGCACAGTCCCGCTGGATGGGTGGGAGCAGTAAGAGGAAGACCAAGGAATCCTAGGCACTGGGAAACTCGGAGTCTAGACAGGGACACGTGATCACCAAAGCCCAGCTTTCTTAGGGTCAGAGATCCATAGGCTGCATCTTGGCAACCTTCTACTTCACCTGTCCTAGCCCAGAGAAGTGTAAATCACAAAGACCCCTCCTCTCCTTACTGGATCATGGAGGTTCAGGGAACAATGGAGATCAAACACTGGGAGGTCTTCTCTGTACTGGAAGCATCAGTGGCCTTGGGCTGGGCCTGTCACAGAACTTCTGACCAGTCCAGAGCCTAAGAGCAAGGGGAGAAACCCTCCTTCTAGCCCTTTAGGTGAAAGGGAAGTAGATTGTATACATAAATTCAAGGCAAAGTGGAGGAAAAGGCCCAGAGGAGGAGGAGGAGGAGGAAGAGGAAGAGGAGGAGGAGGAAGGCGAGCAGACGGAAGGAGTGTGGGTAGCATAAGCCGCCCGCCAACAGAACAGCCTCCCAATGCTGCCTGCTGCTGCTGGCTGGACACTGTAGAGCAGAGAAGCCTGTTGCATAGCAACTGCCAGGCAGCCTGCTTGTAGGGCTGGACCAAAGTGGATGTGTAGGCTGCAAAGGGGGATGCGTGGACGAAAAGCTCTGCATTCCACATGTAATCTTAGTCCCTTTGCCAGATTTGGCCTGGGGTGAGGGATCACTTGGGAACCAAAAGTACAGCTGTGCCACGGGATAATTAATCCATTTGTTCAGCACTTTCCCAGAGTCAGCTCTGGACTCCTACCTTCCCACAGAATTAGATGGGGCTGGATACCAAAGAACAGTGGGCCATCTTGCTCTGAGCATCTGTCTGGCATCATGCAGTCCTTTTTGAGCTCATTCCACTCTATGCACTTGCTAGAATATGTCCTGGTGGGATTTTGTCTTGTCTCAAACAAGCAGCCACCACCCAACCCATAGTAGTTAGTACCCAGGCCCTGACAGTCTTAGCAGGTACGTCCTGCCAACCCCCCACCCTCAGTGACTCTCCTCCCTTTTATAGTTCATGAGCTTCCCTTCTTCCCTTTGTGACTCCTGTAAATTCCCCCAGGTGCCCTCCAACTCCAATCCCACCCACCCTGAAAGAGTGCCTTTCAGGAAAGAAAAAAGGGTATTATGTCCACTATGTGGTCACAGAAAGTTCTGGAGCGTGGGAGAGACTTACTTGCCACAGTTCACACTTGTCCTGCCTAGGTGCCCAGCTCCCACCACAAACCCGACTTCCAGGTTCTTTCTCACAACCAGCAGGCCCATTCTGAGGATAAGATCCCCCCCACCCCTCCAGAAGCTCATCTTCGGTTCTTGACACCCAACATTGTTGACAGTGCAGAGCAAAGCATCCCAAATCAGTGATGCTCCGTGCACCAGTGTTTGCTGTACAAGCCTGAAGACCTGAGATTGATTCCCAACTCTCACTCACTTA
The DNA here is from genome assembly GCF_004785775.1 of Grammomys surdaster. NCBI lineage: Eukaryota > Metazoa > Chordata > Mammalia > Rodentia > Muridae > Grammomys > Grammomys surdaster. The sequence continues at coordinate 6,209,607 of NW_021604688.1, read as the reverse complement.
AAATGCCAGGCTCACTGAAGTGCGCTTGCAATCCAGGCACTGGGAAGGCAAAAGCAAGAGGATTCCCAGGGCTTACTGGTCAACTGGTCTAGCTTAATCACTGAATTCCAGGTTCAGTGAGAAACCTTGTCTCAAGATTTCTTGAGATAAGGCAGAGAGCAATGGAAGAAGACATCCCATATTGATCTCCAGCTACTCCACACCACGCACACCTACACACACATGCACAAACACCACACATAATGCAATCATGGGTGTAATCAAGTGGACTCAATCATGGAAGGCTTGCAAGAAGTGGAGGCAAAGCCTTAGGATTTACTTTGTAATAAAGTAAGAGGAGGTGAAGGGTGAAGGAGGGGCTTGCACATAGCAAAGCATCTCTGGGAGTGACCCAGAGGTTATCTCAAGCACTTTGCCCAAGAAATATACCAGGGGCCTTAGCTGGCTGGTCAAATGAAGAAGAGTAGTAAAAGGGGGCAAAGATCTTGACAGGGCTGATGTATCTTGACTGGACAAGCTTCGGATGGCCTCTTCCAATCAGGGTGTGAGGACAGAAGTAAGATTTATTTTTAAACCATTTTGTCTGGAGGGCTTGCATTTCAATGGGCTCTAGATTTGCATATTTTAACAATAACCCTGTTCTTCTGTCTGGTCGTACTGCTGGCTGTCTCTCTAAAGGACGATCACTGCTTCAGTAAACCCTTCCTAATCCGAAGGTACAACAGGGCTGCTCAGCTGGAGGGCAGAGGATTAACAGGGCCTTTCTCTTTGGTCTGGAAACAAGTCTGAAGGGCGGGTGACCCACTTGCAGCCTCTGGGCACTTCTGTCAGTCCCAGGAACTAGGCTGATGATTCCACTTGAGAGAGGCCTTGGTCATCCATAAGATGAGTATGTTAAGTTGTGTGTGTGTGTGTGTGTGTTCAACTTCAGGTTTCATTCCACAGGACATTGTCTACTTTAGTTTGGTTTGACAAATTAAAATATTTATATGAGGGATTTTATTCATCTCTCCACCCTAACCCCCCTAGCTCCCTTCCCCCTGCCATTGAAACCTTTCTTCTCAACAGGTCCACCCCCTCCCTGTGCTTTCAACAATGCAGACTGCTTCAGAGATCCCTGTATGGACCTTTTCAGGGGCCATGGTAATATTCTCTGCCCTTTTCCAGTTTTAGTTGTATATGAAGCTGAAGCAAAAGGAGCTTTGGCTTCTGAGACAGGTTCTATCACTGGCCTGGAACTCACCAATTAGGTTAGGTTGGCTGGCCAGGGAGCCCCAGAAATCTGCCTGGCTCTACTTCCCCAACACTGAGATTGATCAAAAGCACATGCTGCCATGCTCAGCTTTGTTATATGGTCTCTGGGGATCCTTCTCAGCCCCTCATGCTTGCACCACAAGTACTTTAATGACTGAGATACCTCCGTGTCCTCAGTATGTCTCAAATATTCACTGTTCCTGCCGCCAAGACTGGGGCTTGGATCTGCATCAGAAACAAAATGGCTGTGGGCCTTCCCTTACAGAGTAGAGATAGACATTAAACAAACCTGAGACCATAACATTCCATCAATGCCCTAAAGCAATGAAAAAAAGCATGAAGAACTTCAAAGGACAACTGATATATATTGTAAGACCAAAGGGTGAAGCCTCGAGACCACGGGAGGCATAGGAGTCCACCAAGCAGAGAAAAATATCAGCATCAGCTCTATCCTAGGTAGCCTTGGAAATCAGTACCCTGACAGGGGGTCAGCTGCCCTGGACAAGCCATAGTGGGGTACTGTGGATACCACTGGGGGTGTCCATAGTCAGGCCTCAGCACTGGTAAAAGTCACATTTCTTTGAACCTCTAGCCCCTCTCTTTGGAGTGAACCATTGACAATTTATCAAGAAGGCAATTAAATCAGTAATATATTTACAACAAACCACAAATGATGCACACACTCCAGTCTTTCCCCTGAGAGCCTTCCTCACTGGAGCAGTGGAAGCCCCCCAAAAGGGCTCAGTATTGCCTTCAACTCTGCCTGAACCTGTGATGTGCAGCCTGGAAATCTAACCCAGCAGGAGATGAGATCATGACCTCTTGGCAGCTTTCAACAAATGCTTTTACCATTCATGTATTCACTTCATTATCTGTGTGATGGTAAAGTTCAGGGCAGGCAGCATGGTTAGCCACACGCTTTTGTTCCCTGAGAATTTATGGGAGAGTTCTGTTCTCCCACCATAAAGGATCTACATCATGGTTGTCATCTGTGCCAGTCACCAGCGGGCAAGTTATGGGGATCAGAATAGAGCTCGCTCATCTTACAGCAGTCCAGGGGGGCTGGGCTATGGTAGGGCTGGTCATATCCCAGCCATGTGTGCCTGCTTACACCAGTACTGAACACATCCCAGAGACGGCTTACCCCACATTAAGATCGTTAGTCCCTGATGCTCCTCACCTGCAACCCAGGAAGTACCTGGGGCTCAAGGATTACCAGTGGGAGCGGGGAACACAGAAGGCTAGCCCTTTGAAACCAGGCCAACTACACTTCTTCCTATAAGCCCAACACCACAGGGCTATTTCTGCCCACAGACACGGGAAGCAGGAAAGCCTGTCTTGCCTGCCCTATAATGGGTCCTAGTTTCCTGTGTTCTCTGTTTTCTTATTTCATCATGATCCCCCAAAACAAAGTGAATTCTTTAAAGTCAGCAGTTATTATGCATGTGCACATGCACATGTACATGTGTGATACAGGGATACTCAGTCAAGAGGTTGGGTCTGGAGGTACCAGCTCTCAAGAAGGGCCCATGACCTAATGAGAAATGATTTCCCTGACCTCAGGAAACAAAAGCTAGATAATTACACAAGAGGACAGTCCCAGGTCACCTCCAGAGGACAGTCCCGGGTCACCTCCAGAATTGGGTTTCAGCAGCTGTAAGGCAATGAGGAATGCAGGGAGGCTCAGTGTCACTCCAAATCTCCACAGCAGCCTTCAGGGAGGACATTGCTGCAGACAGTGGACGTTTCTCTTTCTGGTGATTGAGCACAGCTGATTGTTCGGGAGACCCCTGGATATCCAGGTTGGCCTTGCTCTAGAGATGGTGTTCATTCCTTTCTCATGAATCCCTCCCTTTAAAGGTTGAGGAGAGTAAGTTGGCACAAATAAAACCACACTCTCACATGGATCCAGAGAGCACCCAGCTGGTGCCAGCAGGAACAGGAATGAGGATGTTAATTAGAACCGTCTTCCTCATGGATGGTACCCTGTACCCTGGCTCTCCGGGGTCAGGCAGCAGAGACCTGTGAGGAGCAGATGTGACGGCAGGAAGCAGAGAGAAGGCCACCAGGGTGTAGGAGGGGAAGTCAGGAAAGAGCCTGGCCTGTCTGTCCGTCTGTCTGCCCATCAGCCACAGGTTTGTCTACCTATACAGAGAGCCATGCTGGACAGGTGAAGCCTTTGGACCAGCTCAATCATCATATTTATTCTAATTGTATCGTAATCGTCCCCAAGGAGCCTGGTTCAAATGAGCTTGACATTATTAAAATTTTAATGCCCAGTTTTCATAGCTGAATGAATATTTAAAGGGTATGTCCCAGCGTACGTTATGATGATGAAGAAATTAATGGAATGTCTTGTTTAATGCATGGCTATGTGTTGATGCAAAGAGTGGCAGAGGGAGGGGCAGGGGGCAGGGAGACAGAGCCAGGGGGAAGGGACAGGGAAGGAGCCATTTGTCTGCCTACCCTCTGCCACTGTAAGGAGCAAAGCTGGCCCTAAATCCTATTCTGGTGAGACCAGCTCAGTCTATACATATCGCTTTCCCGAAAGGAGAACCAGGAGTTGACAAGGTTGGACCTGAGTGTGGCAAGGGACAGGAAAGGGACAGCTCCCTTCCAGTCCTAGCTGGCTATGCAAAGCTCGGCAAACTACCACGCCCAAGCCAAACAGCTTGCTCCTTCTGAGGGAGCTCTACCTAGAAAGAGACCCCAGATTCCAAGCAGTCTTCCCAGAGGACTGGCACAGGAGCCTCCAGTCTTTAGGAAGCTGTTCCTCATCCAGGGAAGGCTACGCCTAGCTGGACTGACACTCATTTCCAGCCCAGTGGAAGGATCCAGAATGAAGAACGTTCTTAGGAAAATGCCATGTGGTGGCTTTCTCAGGGTACCCCGCACTACTGGGACATGTGGATGGATGGCAGGGAACCATGAGACAGGAGAAAGGTAGGGACCAAAGGTGTCCTGAGAACATGGCTTGGACTGGAGAAATAGTGTTTGCTAAAGGGAGGTGCCAGGTGACTTTTGTCCCTTCTTTTCATTCATCATTCCTCCACAGACCCTCTCTCCTTCCTCCACTCTTTTCCCAAACCCTCCCCTCCCCTCCCCTCCTCTCCCCTCCCCTTCCCTTCCCTTCCCTTCCCTTCCTCTTTCCTTCCCTTCCTTTTCTACCCCCTCTCATCCCCCCCCTCTCTTTTGGCTGTCCTCTGGCTTCTCTCCCTCTGCAACTTTTAGCCCTGTCATCTCTCCCCTTCTCTGTGGCCTGACTTGGTATCTTCTGCCAGGCCAGCTTGCTCTGCTCACACTCCCTTCCTCAAGGCAGAATCAGGGCTTGGCAATGCTGGACCTATAGAGGATGGGAAACAGAGGAGAATAGTCTTCCCTCCAGACCCAGCCTCCTGAGCAGAGCCTGCTGTAGCTAGGAAACCTCCACATCCTAGGTTTGACTTCTGCTGAAAATAAGAAAGTCTGGGCTTGTATGTTATCTGGCCACCCTGCCCAGCACTTGAGGCTAACACTATGACATTGTCATAATCTAGCAAGATAACCCATATAGTAGCCATGGAGTCCTGAGCAACCTAAGCCCCCAGCCTCTTGCAATTGGATCCACCCTCAAGGGTGCCTCTTTTGTGGAAAAGGGTGAGTTCCTTGTAAGATCCTTCTCTCACTCGATCTTCATGGGCTGTGAATGTTCATCTTCTGGGGCTGCTGGGTATAAGATTCTTGTATGGTTTAAATTACCTAAATGTATTTCTCACTGCCCCTGAGGCTGGAAGTTCTAGATCAGGGTATGAGCAGGATTGATTTTGAGCAAAACCATTCTTCCCTGAAGAGGATATCCTTGCTGTGTCCTCAATGGCCTTTGTCTGTCTGTGTGCCTATGTCCCTGCATTTCCTCTCTGTCTCCTAAGGACAGCAAACGTGTGGGACCTGCCATCATTACTTAGACCATCGTTACCTTCTCGATGCTCCCTGTTTCTCCAAATACAATCACACCGAGGGTTACAGCTTCTCTATGTGAGTGAGGGTTGCACTCAGTCCACTCCAGGGACCCTGTCAGCCACAAAGAATGGCAGAATGTTGGAATAAGGCACTGCAGGCCTGAGAAATGATCAGGAAGCAGACAGATGTGGCAATGTGGGGTGGGAGTGTGAGGGAGGCCGGGGAGGAAGCTTCTACACCAACAAGATTCCGTACAATGTGGTACCCAGAAGAATCTGTCCCAAACTGTCCTCAACAGTTAGAAATTGTGTTTTCTCCAAGTATTGTTTGGCCCTTCCTCCCCTAGAAACTGGAGTCCATAATAGAAAATCCATGCATACTGGTCACTATGTCCATGGCGCTTCTGCCTCTCCCGGTAGCGCCCTAATCATGTTCTTCCCACCAAGATGCAGATGATCCTCCTGACTGCAGAGAACTGTCTGCTTTAAGAGCACAAAGGCTGGGGAGGTGGGGGTGAGAGAAATCAATGGCATAATTGGGTGCCTAGGCCCAACTCTGCTAAGCCCTCAGAGGGCGGAGGGGAATGTCTCTGTGGGTACTCAAAAGTGATAGTTGGGCCCGTAGATGGGTGTTAGAGTACTGGTTAGCACACACTTAGCCTTAGATTCAGTCCCCAGTGAGCTGCTGAGCTCCAAGAACCAAGACAGTAGTGACCCTTCCCCACCCCCCACCCCCACACACCCAGAGCCCCTCTCCCATAGTGAGATTCCTGGCTGGTTCTAGAGGCTTCGGTTCCTTCAGAAACACTGCTTTGTTGGGGGGCCAGCAGCACTCTGTCATGCTTCCACACGCTGGCAGTTTGTTGTAATATGACAGCCCTCCAGTGGCTGGAGGGGCTGAAGTTTCATACAAAGCACCTTTCTTTCACCCCTTTCCAGAGCAGTACAACCCGGTCTCCAGAGGCCAGTCTTGCTGGCCTTGGCTCCTGCCTCTCCTTCCTTGTCTGCCCTGACTCTAAATCCTCCTGCGTGCTGCCTCTGTCCTTCCTTGTGTGGCTCTGCCCTTCCCCTGGCCTCAGCTTCACCTTGCTGAGTCACAAAGTCCTCCCTCCCAATGCCCAGTTGTCTTAACGCAGCCAAAACTCACTTCAAATCCTAGACCGGAAGGCAGGCGGCTGCTTGTGACTGCTGGTCCAGGCCCTGTAAGGGAGGGGAATTGGCAGCAAGGTGCAATGGAAGCAAATGCAGAAACGGCCTTTGCAGACTTTGCCACAAGGTGGCCTGGAAAAGCACATGACTGTCTGTTGGCCTCGGCTTCTCTGCCTTTAAAATGGGGGTGCTTTTGCAGTTCTCTTTGAGTCTTGTGAGAGAAATGCAACTGCAAAAAGGGATCGGGGAGGGGCATACAGGTGAATCATGGGTGGCGAAGACATAAAGAACGTCGCATTGTGTGGTTCTATAATTTTGATTGTCTGAAATACAGCGGGAACCCAAGGCTGGAGAGACCACCCTCGTACCTCGTACTTCGGAGCTGGGGTTCAACCTGCGTTATGAGCCACGATGCTTGGAGTTTAGAGACATCTAGTGGTTAAATGTAGTATTACACTAGTTCCAGGGAGAGGCTTGCGCAGGCACTCCGGTGCTCCAGAGCCCTGACACCTTACTTCCCACAAACACAAGAAAACTGGTAGCGTTTACTCCATCTTTGCAGGACCTCTCCGACTGCCTTCGGGAACTCCAGCCTAGAGCTCCGCTCAGAACATAGAAGTTTGAACCAAGTCCTCTGCCATCTCTGCCTCCCAGACCAGTCTTAGAGATGACCTGAAGTCAGTCCCAGGCAGGGTCTAGCTCGGCAGAGCCAATTGTACTGAGGGACCCTGGCCTAAGGTGTGCCTCGGGTACAGGAGGGCATTCTGGGTGAAGAGAGAAAGAATAGGCATGCTTGCTATCAACTTCAGATTCTGATTCTGATATCTGGTATCAGGCTATTGAGAGCAATTCAAAGAGGGGGGAGCCCTATAGCTTCTCCAACCCAGAAGGACACACCTTCTCTCCCACCCCCTCCCCCACCTCCCGCCGCGCAGGAAATACTGGGTTGTGGAGACTGAGATAGTGGAGGAAGATGGATGGGAGTCAGAGAGGATGCCCTGCTTGTCTCTAGGTGTGCGGGTCCCCAGTGTGGGCGTGGCACTTGCGAACTTGCGCTCTTTGGCTCCCCCCCCCCCCCCCCCCCGCCCCCTGTACCGCTGTTCCCTCTACTCTGTTGCAGATGAACCGGCCGATCCAGGTGAAGCCTGCGGACAGCGAGAGTCGAGGAGGTAGTAGCTGCCTGCGCCAGCCCCCTTCACGTGAGGGCCCACTTGTCTCTGACCCCTCCCTTCCCCTTCCTTCCTTCCCACCTTGTCCCACTGCTGCGATTCCCTACCTCTTCCTCTTCTTGCTGCTTCCCCTGAGAACTGAAGGCTAGAGATAGGCCTTTGTTGTTCTGAACGACTGATATGGAAAGACAATATGGCACGGCTGGGAGACAGAGGCCTGCTGGACAGAGGGAAGGGTTTAATGCCTGTCTTCTAAGAAACAAGATTCGATGTAGGAGTTATCCTTTTACACTCTCTTAGATAAAACGTGTGCCTGCCTGAGTGCTGTCAAGAAAACACTCCAGTGATGTGATTTGAATAGTAGACCACTGCCCTGCTAGGAGAGAAGCAATGGCTTCCGTCTTGTTTAAGAGGGGTCAAGGCTAAGAAGAAAAACACCTGAGAGGGCTTGTGGTGGGGCTGAGGGACACACAAGGCAAGTGTGGAGATAAAGATTGAAGAGCTGGATGCAAACAGGCAGACAGAAGTCTGGAAGGGGACAGAGAGAGGACATGGCTTTACTCACAAAAGCTCACCCTAGAACACAGAGACTGGCACAAAGCTGAGTACCCTAACAGACATGCATACATGCATGTACACACATTTACTCATGCGCACACATGAAAGAGATAGATATATGGATGGATGGATGCATAGATAGATAGATAGATGATAGATAGATAGATGATAGATAGATGATAGATAGATAGATGATAGATAGATAGATAGATGATAGATAGGTAGATAGATAGACAGACAATAGATAGCTCAGAAGCTCAACCCTGTGAAGACAAAACATGGGCCAGCCAGGGACATCTGTTACCAGGCAACAATTCTCCTGGAAATACAGTGTCTTTGAAGCTACACTGCTTCCCCACCTCAGCTCCAGAGTGATCTGTGCCCACGCTGGCACAGCCCTGTTTCTAGTACCCCCTAGATAGGATTCAAGCATGCTACAATGTGAACAGAAGAGGCAATCATAGAGAATGCCTCCGGCATCAAAGGTCAGGCTTCTGCCACCCAGGCTCAGACTGTCCACAGCAAATTCTTTCCATGGTACTGAGCACACTGCCCCACCCAAGAGAGAAAAGGAGAAACCTCAGCCCAAGGGAGAGAAGGAAGCTGTGGGCCCCTGCGAGGGTTCAGTCTGCCAGTCTTGGAATGGAGGTCCTGTCATTTCTGCTTCTCACGGAAGCTACCTTCGAGCCCCAACTTCACACTGACTGTGTCCTGCCTGGCCTCAGCACTGAGCAATGCCCTCAGCTTCTTCCTCAGGAATGTGGACAAATTCAGTTCCTGGTCAGACACAAAGATACTTCCAACTCAGGGTGAGTTGTCCTGAAGTGAACCCTAGTGTGACTAAAGTTGGCACTGGTCCCAGGGATCTATGGTTTCTCCCAAACCATGCCCTTGAACCCTCTGTTTCAAGCTCCTTACCTGGCTCAGGCCCTTCTTGACTTAAGCTTTATGTCCTACCCAACAGGGCTCTAACAGATGCCTGGTGCTTCCCAAAGGCACCTCATGTCTTAGGGCATGGACACACCTTAGCACCCGGTGTTCACTAAGCATCCCAGGACTCTGATAATTGAGAAATAATGCACTCAGGCATCAAGGGCCTAAGTGAGCAAGCCCACAGGCTCCTTCTTCCCCACCCTCGCTCCCTCCTCAATGAAGAAAGACTTATGTCCTTGCTCAGCCTCACTCGGGCTTAAGAGCAGGGATCATGGTCTCTCCTAGAAGTGATCTCTAGAAGGCAGACCTAGTGAGAACGAGTGCAAGTCATCTGGGCGTGAAATGCCGCTATGTCCCGTATTCAGGGAGCCAAATGTAGAGGGTAGCTCTCAAGTACAGTCATGCTGCTTGGATAACCAATGCCACCAGTTATCCCAAAGAGGGACAGCCAGATAAGTTGGAGGAGGCAACATGAGAAAATGGTATTTCTAGACTTGAAAGAAAGGGATTCCCAGAGCTGGGGATGAACCAGGGTGGCACGAACAAGACCTCACCTAGAAAATATCGGAGCGATCAGGCAGGCCTGGCCCCAGCAGGTTCTCCAGACCCAAAGTGGGCATGGGGCATCCCCTCAGCCCCAGCCCAGCAGAATGCCTGCTCCAGTACTCTTCACTCATCCCTTGCCTGGGAGGCGATTGCTCTCCAACTCCAAGCTGCTAACCTCATCGCCTTTCTCCCATATATCTCCTGCTCTGACACTTGCCCCAAGCCAGATTAATCAGCTCTTTTATTCTTGCTGCGGTGGAAAGGGAGGGAAGAGAAGAGCCAAACCTAAACATCTATCTATTAATTGCATATTCAATATTAAACAGGGAGACGGTCCTGAGTCAGCACTATCATCAAGCTATTTTTTCAAAAGAAAGTTGGTTTAAAATAATTTGATATCCATTAAATATTTCTTCTGGGGGAAGGGAGGGAAAGGTGAAGGTTATTAAAAGAATAAAGAAGAGAGGTATGGAAGGAAGGGAGAAGTAGGATGTGGAGGGGAAATGAAGTCGAGAAGAAGGAAGAGGTAAGAAGAGATGGGTTGGGGAGACGATGTGGCTCAGTGAGTAACATGCTTGAGTGACGAGGACCCGGGTTTGGACCCCCAGCACCTAGCTAGAAAGCTGAGTGTATGTCTGTGATCCTGTCACTGGGTGATGAGGGCAAGGTATGCATACAGAAGAGGATACCTAGCCAACTGGTAAGCTCCAGGGCCAGCAAGAAACCCTTGTCTTAAAACAAGGCAGAGAGTGTTTGAGGAAGGTATCCAGTATCAGCCTCCATATACACATTCATGGGCATGTACACACACACACACACACACACACACACACACCACATCACACCACACCACACCACACCACACCACAAATTTTTTTGAAGGAAAAAAGAGGGAAGAGAGGAGCCTTGGAGAAAGTATGTTGGAGCCAAGAAGGGTGGGAAAGGACGTACCCCAAAGCAGAAAGTGATGATGAGCCCTGGTACCCAGGCTGCATCGTTGTCTTGACACCAGCAGCTCTGCTCCCAGGCCACTCAGTATTCTGAAGACCTAGAACCTGGGATGCACATGTGCCCCTGGGATCTCCACCCATTGCCTTCCATGTCAGTAAAAGGACCTGGCAGGAAGAGGGCTACTCCTCCTATCCTGACCACACTCAGGCACTTCAAGGGCCCATTTCCCATTCTACTTCTTGTGCTTCTAGAAGCATCTCATGGTCACACTGGGACTCCGGGAATGGGCATGGACAGGTGTGAGTAGAACTGTGGATGTAAGGGTGGCCTTTTTGCCTACAGAGCTTTGACTGTCTTTGGTATAGATGAATTGCTTGGCTCAGGCTGGCAGGAACAGAAGCACAGCTCTTTTCCTCTTCTCTGGTGTGAGGTTCACATAAGAACCAAATGACGGCTGGGTCTGTCAGAGCCTTTGGCTAACAGGCCTGCCTCTTAGCAGTTCACTGTTCCCAGAGACCCAGCCTACCTGGCAGGTGTGGTCTCTGGAAGGAAGGCATCCAGCAGGAGTACAAGTAAGGTTACAGTCTTCCAGGGCGTGCCCTATGCTCCTCCATGCTTAGCTCTGGAGAAAGCTCACAGGAAAATAGACATGAAAAAGTGGCCACCGCTATAGCAGAATCATGTCACTTAAAGACAGGACCAGATTAAGCAACAGTCACCTGGCCTTTGGATGGAAAAGGCAAAGCCCACATTTAAAAAGGCCAGGCCAAATCTCTCTTTACTAGGCAGGTTATGTTTTCCCCAGGTCACGGAAGGGAGGCTGAGACAGTAGCCTAAAGGAACCTAGAGGGACACCCCATGAGTTCAGGGAAGTGGGTCAGGTGAGAGAGGCAGGAGGAAGGAGCTTCCTGACCACCCCAACCCTCCACCCCTGTTACAGGGTCTGAAGCAGACAGACTAGGAGAGAAAGGGCCTGAGCACTGCCTAGAAAGGAACACAGAGAAGTAACTCTGTAAGCTATTGGCACACCCCAAAGGAAGCTTCTAGAAAATGAAAAAATGTCTTTTTCCCACCCCCCAACCACACACCTAACAAGCCTTGCAAAAGTGCCTGAAGCTGACCATTCCAATACAATCTGCTCCTGGGTCTTTGCTCCTGGGTCTTGACTCTCTCTCTCTCTCTCTCTCTCTCTCTCTCTCTCTCTCTCTCTCCCTCCCTCCCTCCCTCCCTCCCTCCCTCCTTCCCTCCTTCTATTCCTCCTTCCCTTCCTCCCTCTCTCCCACCCCTCTCTTTTATCTCTGTGTCCCATCTCTTCTATCTCTGGTAGAACTTTTCAAGGGAAGGGAAGGAGGGGAAGATCATGACCTGTGTGAACCTCACCTTCATTCTCTCATTGGTTATAAGGTGTGCCCCGCCACCACCCACCCTAGTCAGGTGCCGTGTTCTCACTGCCTTTTGCTGTCCCCAGTCCATAACGGCATCTTCAGAGCATCATTCTCTTCATGGCAGACACACTAGTGTGGCAGTGGAGTCCCGCTGGGCCAGCTAATGAGGTTGGACAAGATGCATGTGATGCAGATCCCAGGCCCTCCCCGAGGCCACGTTCCCCACCATAAACCCAGGCCCCATTCCCTCCTCCCAGCCCCTCCACCATCTGTAGCCCCATCGGGTCCTGTGGCTTTTGAAATCCTATTTCGTTCCTCATTTCCCCTCCAAGCATTATTCTATTTCTAAACAGACAGACCACATGTGGTCTCTAAGGGTTCCCAGGGGCCTTGGGGGACTAGCTGAGGGCTATGAGTCCAGGCAGGGCAGCTGGCTCCTCCTGCCGTGGTTCTGGTCCAGACACATGGCTTGGGGAGACCCATGGCCATAACTATTGACCTCGAGATGCTGCATTTCTCACCACTGGGCTCTTCCAACAATACAATCCTCTTACACTCCAAAGGCCATTTACAGTGTGTTCTGATGAAATGGACTCGCAGGCTGACCCTGCTTTGTGGAAGTACACCATACAAAAGTGTCCATTTTTCCGTCTTCAGAAGCAATGAATGACTCACTGGACAAAAGCTTCTGGCAGAAGAGTACCCCCTCTGGGTTCTGCCGAGGAAGCCCTCAGGCCAGGCAGGTGGGAGGGGTTACAGAGCAGAGGAAAGCTGGAGAGCTGTCGTCAGCCTGAAGCCATCCTGGGTGCGTAGATCACAGGGCTTTGTCCTGATTCCGCTCACCCCAACCTCTACTGTGGAGCTTCCCAGGGGATCCAGGGATGAACGAAGCTTAGCCATCAGAATGTGGTTGGTGACTGAGGCCCCACAGCAGCCACCAAAAGGAGCTGTATGTCAACACTTTAGGGCACAAAATGTTCGCCCTTCAACATCACCTGCACCTCCTGAGTCCCCACAGCAGGTCTCAGGTGGACTGGATGGCACAGACACTATATATAACCTCCAGGATGTGTATGCTTTTCCCCTCTACCAGAACTTGTTTCAGAGTTGGGCCTCCCTGGCTCATGGGGACTGTGATAGCACCATCTTCTCTCCCCTGAGCAGTCTCCGGAAGGAGATAGCATGGCAAACCAAGGGCAGCTAACTTCACCTTTGGCTAGGCAGCAGACTCTGTAGGTCTGGAGAGGTCCAGAAACGATTCCACCCTACCCCATGAGTCTGCCCCTCACCTAGCCCTTCCCATTTTTCTCACGATGTGGATGGAAAGGGCAATAGCTCAGTCAGTAAAATGCTAGCCACACCAGCATAACAGCCTAAATTTAATCTTCAGAACCTACGTAAAAAAGCTGAGCAAGGTGGCACACATGTGACCCCAGGGGTGGTCAGACAGAACCAGAGCCTTGAGGCTCACTGGCTCCAGGAGCTCCAATGAGAGGCTGTCTTTACAAAGCAGGGTGTGGTCAACAAGATGGCTCAGTGAAATAAGGTACCTTCTGCCAAGCCGGCTCCCCTCGTTTAGTCCTTATGACCCACATGGTAGAAAGAGGGACAGGCTGTCTCATTGGTCTCTGACCTCCACACAGGTGTGCTCTGCCCTTTTCCCATCCAGGCACACAAAATAAAAAATTTAAAGAAGGCCAATTGCAATTATATAGAACTAAAAGTAAATTAAATTTTAAAAAAACAAGTAAAGGTGGACAGCATCTATGAAAGAAAACCCTAGGTCAACCTGAGCCTCCATATGCACACACACACACACAGACACACACACACATGCACACACACACACACATGCACACACACACATGCACACACACACATGCACACACACATGCACACACACATGCACACACACACACACATGCACACACACACACACACGCACATGCACACATGTACCACAACTATACAGACCCCAACGTACCACCACTACACATACACACACCACTACCACTACTACACACATAAACACACACACACACCAGAACAACTCCACAGGCCTCTAGTCTTCTATCTCACACCTGTTTTGACCCCCTGTTATCACTGGAATGTCCTTATTTGTATCATGTTTTCACCTGAGTCAACCTCAAAGCCCATGTGCCAGGATCATTTTAGATTAATACTGAAGAAAAAAAAACATAGCAATGTTCATCTCAAACAAAGGATAACAGGCCCAGGTCAGTCCCTCTCATGACCTTCTACAGGCAATCTGAAAGAACTGGAAGGGCTGAGAGATGGCAAACTTATGACTAAGCCAGGCTGTCCAACCAAGGCATGGCTTCCCTACTGATCAAGGTCAATGGCTTGTCTGTGAACACGTTCTCTCATTTTGGCTTAAGCATCTCCATCTCTTCGTTTCCCTAAACTATGGGGCAGGTCCCACTCTACTTTGGGACTTTTATTCTCAAAAAAAAAAAATCCCATTTTTCCGACTTAAGGGAATCTTTGTTTCCTCTCTCCTCTAGAAAAGGAATTAAAAAAAAACCCTAGGGACCCTCCTCTAATTTATACAGCTACACCAGCTAGACCTGTGAAGACAGGTCTTTGTGGCTGGGGGGGGGGGGTGACTCCATGGGGGAAGGGTCCCTAGGGAGGTTCCAGGCACTCCAGTGGAGTAGACACATGTTATAAATACATCTGTAACTCCCACCATAGGTGTGAAAAATATAATTAACTGCAAACCTGCTGAATGTAACTGGACTCTAGATTTTCAGCTTGCAGGGAGGGTGTGTGGCTTGATCTGCCTTCTGGTTTTAAAGTAGGTTTTTCTGTTTTGTTTTATCTTGTTTTGTTTTAAGCATTAAGAAAGTTAAGTTGAGACTCTAGCTCCTCAAGAAATTCCCTCTGGCCCCAGCTAATTTAGCAAACAACGGTTTCAGGGGAAATGGGGTATTAATCATAGCAAATGGCCTTCTGGATGATATTTAAAAGTGCCTCCTGCCTGTGCGCCTGGGAATAGGAATGACAGAGAGAGGGGACTAGGCCCCCTCTGGTGAAGCATCCCATTGCCACTCTCAGGGCATCCTGTCCCCTGCACTGTGTGAGCACACAGGAGGGTGCTCCCACTTCCAGGGAAGATGCAGACAACGAGAGAGAGAGAGAGAGAGAGAGAGAGAGAGAGAGAGAGAGAGAGAGAGAGAGAGAGAGAGAGAGAGGGAGAGAGAGAGAGAACAGACAGACGAACTTCTGAGGCTGAGCCGTACCCAGTGTTCTCAGGTTCTGGGTACAATTATCAAGACCATTTGGTAAGAACATGGCCATGGTTAGCAGGTTACAGAGGCAGAACAGGAAGAGGAAATATGCTACGTTAATCAGAGATGAGAGTGGAAGCTGAGCTTGTTCTGTGAGAAAATGAGCTAAACACAAGGGAGTGAGGAGCACCCTGTGAGCCAGGATGGAGGGGTCCAGCTTTGAGGGTATAAGTAAGGTACAGGAACCCTGATTTTTACAGGAGGCTTTGAACAGAGGTGTTGGGTAAGGGGACAGATGGTCAGGCTTGTGAGTTAGGGGATAACACGATACAAGTGGTGTTCTGGGGTTGCTCAGCCACATGCCGTGAGGAGCCAAGTCAAGATCTTGGCAGAGACGCGCTCCAGCTTCCCATCTCGGGTCTGACTTTAAACTCCCTGCATTTCCCACAAAGCTGGCTGCTCTGAGGGCTGCATCCTTGTATTGCAAAGAGAATGGGAACAGCCCCTAAACTTCTTTTTGCAAATGGAGCATAGTAGGAAACTATGGGATGCCCCGTCACGGCTGATGTACTCGTCATTTTATTTTTAGAGGCTGGTATATGGGAAAATAGAACTGGTGACAGGGTGAGGCCCTCTGATGAGGTGCGGGGAATCAAGTGCGAATAGAAATCATGCCAGCAGATTGGATATGCGGATTTCCAGAGAGGAGCAGGAGAGGGGAGGTCGCCAAGAGGTGTCGATGAGACAAGAGGACGCGCATGGGCTGTCGCAGCACAGAAATTAGAGACCAGGATGGCAGGTAACTCGGGTGGCACGCCAGGTTGTTTAAAGCCATAGAATAATGGGTTTGGTTGGAAAGGAGCCGCTACTTAATGGAATCAAGAAGCTGGGAATTGGTGTTTTTATGTATGTGTGTTGGTGCATGTATATGTGTCTATGTGTGAAACTCTGAGGCAAACTAGTAAGAGTTTGGTTCTCTCTTTTTACCATGTGGATCCTGGGAATTGAACTCGGATCATCAAGCTTGGCAGCAGGTGCCTTTACCCAATGACCCAAAGAGCCATCTTGCCAGCCCTACCTTTTTTTTTGAGACAAGGTCTCTCACTGGCTTGAGTCCAGTAGACTGGGTAGCAGCACAGAGTAGGGAATTGTGACACTAAAATAGGGCCTGAGGCATGGTCCAGAGGATGTGAAGAGATGGGAGCCCCCAAGCCAGCCCTTATGTACACAAGTGTGGAGTGTGTGCCCATTCTTTTGGATCCGAAAGGCCTTGGCTATTGTCATTTCATTTTAAAGTCTGCCCCTCCTGGCCTAATGTTGGGATAACAGGGTTTTGTCAATGCATGCAGCAGCTGATGCTAGGACTCTAGAGATGGAAAGAGACACTAGTGTTCCGGTCCTGCCACTGAGCTTCTAGTGTGAGAGCATCCTCCCTGGTAGCATCCCTATGTGCTTGGCTGAGCATTGTTTCCATTTATGAAGTGAGAAACAGGACTGGGAGAGGAGAGTTGACCCTCCTTGAGACATAGAGTCAGTCATTAACCTTGTCTCTATCTTTCTGTTCATCTCCAAATCTTGCTGACTTCCCATAGGGCTTTGGGACTTCTCACAAATGCTGACTCAGAAACATGTCCTTCCAACATCCAAGCCCTTAGCCACAGAGACAAGGCTCGACCACTGTCTAGAACGGCATCTCGTACTCCTTGCTCATGGTTTGGGGGGACAGGGGTGCAGGGGACCTCAGAGAAGGTCTAAGGCTGTACCTACTCAGGTGCCACCCAGCTAATAGAGAAAGAGCCTATCTGAGACCATATAACTGTGAAGACCAGTTGGGAGGAGCAGGCAGTAAAAGTCAACAAAAGCTCTATTGAGTAAAAGCAGCCTGAATCACCAGGGCCTTGCCCATCTGGAATACAGGTTTTACAGACATCAACAGAAATCCGTGCTAAAGATATCCTATGATGTCAACATCCCTGGGTAGTAGGCCATGGTGTCTCTGGATGCTTGAAGCTTATGTATAAATGACCAGTTTGCAGTGACTTTTCGGAGGGCATACCCTGTCCTGCAGAGTTTATGAACTACAAAGGCAGATGTGTGGCCCTAGGATGCTATTTACCAGCTCCTGCTAGGCTCTAGGGCCTGGAGAAGCTTACAAGCTAGAAGAATAAGTTCTGTTGGCACACATGAACAATGGAGACACTGTGTGCCATGGACAGGAGGAGGGAGGCCTGCACCAACTGGGACAATCTGAGTGGCCTTCTGCAGGGTTCTCCATGTTGGAGATGATTCTAGACTGAGATAAGAGACACAAACCCCGTGGCCTAGAGCATATCCAGGGAATATTAAGAAGCCAAATAGTCCAGGGAAAGAGTCCCAGGAATATCAGAATAAAATGTTAGGGTCTGGCTCATGGATGAAGAGGAAAAGGCCTGGGCTCTGAGGAAAAGTCTAGGGTCCACAGGAGCTGGATGTGGGAAGATGGCCAGCTGCAGGGAGGTCTGGTCAGCATATCAGGAGAACAAGAGGCCCTTGCTATGCAGGCTCTGGCCATGATGATAGGCAAGAACTATAGGAATAAAGGCAGAGAGAGATTCAGAAGCCTTTTGTCACTAGACAG
The DNA here is from genome assembly GCF_004785775.1 of Grammomys surdaster. NCBI lineage: Eukaryota > Metazoa > Chordata > Mammalia > Rodentia > Muridae > Grammomys > Grammomys surdaster. The sequence continues at coordinate 6,191,856 of NW_021604688.1, read as the reverse complement.
TATAAACAAGCCCAGTACCAAGCCATCCCTGCCCTGAGTGTCTGCTGCCTCAGAACCTCCAGCACACATCCACCTTTGCAACACACTTCCTGAGCCTTCCCTGTCATCCAGGTACATACTGCCAGTCCAACCCTCCTCAGTCTGTTTTCTTTAGCTGTTCCTGACTCTCTAGCTCAGACACCTTCTTCTGCCCTCTGCATGCGCTGTAAAGTCAGGCATGGTGTTAATTTCTCATCTCCATGGAGACTGTTCCCTGCTTAAGGAGAGATAGACCTGACTTCCCCAGAGCGTGGCTGGGCGTGAGTATCAGTCATGCCTGCTTCACGACGCCTGTCTTGTGTCCATGTCTGAAAATGTTCTACCCTCCCCAGTTGGGCCAGGTGGAGAAGCAGCCTCTGTTTTGGACTTCCTACGCGCTCTGGCCCCACAAGCTGAGGAAGGGTGGGCAGGGGGCCGGAGCCACTGACATTGGCATTCTCCTTGAAGCACATCTTAATAATTTAATGGCTATTAGCAGGGCCACTGTGGGGGGGAGGGGCACAGAGGGAAGATTTATAGAGAGAATTCACTCCAGGTTGGGGTTTTGTCTTCCTCTGTTTTCCTGGCATTTATCATGCATGTTTTAATTTGGATCGGAGAGTTGCTACCATCTGGCCATTATCGCAAAGAAATATTCATTTTCGCTGAGTGACACAGGCTCCATTCATCACAGAGCATGCTGATCGCCCTGCAAGTGTGGGCTGCGCTCTCTCCTTCACTAGAAATGAACCTTGAGCTGTGGAGGAGGCCCAATGTGCCAGGAGCAGAGGCACAGCACTGGCAGTTACCACTGACCCTCCCAGCCATGCTGACAGGGAACAGTGGGGGAGGAGCAGCCACCACATGCTCCCAGCTCCCTCACCTGTCCTGCTGGAGGCCTTGGTGGTTTCTTCAGCTTCATCCTAGGCAACTGACAAGTTCTCCCAGCAGCCCCTATATCTAGAGTAGCCAGATCCCAGAAGTGGCAAAAGGCACCTCTCCGACCTCTCATTGTACACCAGGATCTGATGCTGTCCTGTCAAGGGTGGGGTCTGCCTAAAATTTTTTCTAATAAGAACCCTACCTGAGGAGTATCATTACATGTCAGGATCAGGTGCAAGAAAGCAGGACTCTTCCTTTTCCTCTCAGCACACGATGGTGGTGTGCGATCAAGGTCGATTTCAGGGAAGAGATTAGTGTGCCTCCTGTGTGACACTTCCTTTATTTCAACCGTCACTCACCAGAGTATGACATCAGGGGACAGGACATGGCCAGGACAAGGAGCTGGGAGCCTCCTCTGTAAACCCAAGTAGTTAAGATTTAGAGTTTCAAGGGGGTGGCGCAACATTCCTTGGCTGGGCAGGGTCACTCAGTAGGCAGTTCTGCAGGGTCACAGAACAGAATCAGGAGGAAGTCTTTCTTCACCTACTGCAAGGCACAAGCCAGGATACTGGGGGGGGGGGGGGCTGTTCAGGTCCTTCCTGATGGGGAAAAGTTCGAGAGGTAAAGATGAACAAGTCCCTGTCAGGTCACGTACATGGATTCCATGGAGATTGGGATTCCTAGACACAAAGACTTAGGCAAGGCTGTGTCCCCTTCTCTCTGCCCCAACATTAGACACTTAGAAGGGGAAGGAGTTAGGGACAGAAATGACTTCATGGAGTGAGAGTTGCCCATCCAGAGAGGTGAAATTTGTCAGGAGAGCTTTCATCTGAGGAAGTTAAGCTTTCCTGAGTCTAGACAGACAACTAGTGGCTCTCATTTCCTGGAGTCTGTCTAGGAATTGTGGCCAAACCCCCAGCCTGAAGTCCTGATGCACCTACCACCACCCCACTACAGGACCCAGGTTTGACCCAGAAGGCTGATCTGAGTCGAAGGACACCCCTAACTTAGCTTCCTTCCACCTTTCCCAGCAGGAGGCAAACCATCCATGGTTTACTGCTCAGTTGTCAGAGGATACAAATGAGACTCTGGGGTTTGCTTCCAGGTCATCAGCAGATGACCTGAGTGTAAAGGAAAGAACCTTTGAGAACTGTTATTTCAATGAGCCGAGATAGCAGGGACCATAGGCCAATCTAGGCCAGTTAGAGCAGCACTGCATTCTAGATGTGGCAACTTGTCTCTCCAGACAGTTCTTTAGCATGTGTTGAACTAAGTTGGCTGTCCCTTAAGGACCTTGTCGTGTCTTTCCCAGAGTAGGGGTTTGGTGGCCTGCGCAGTGGAAGATGAAGATATTCCTTAGGGGAACAGAGCAGGGAGAGCTAAGCCCGTGCCACCAGCACGCAGCATGCCCCTCCTCCCCTGGAACTCTTTCAGTGACACCAACAGCTCGGAAACATCTGCTCTTCCATCCCGGGACCCGCAATTTGAATAAATTATCCCGACGTGGAGGCAGCCTGTTATTAATGGCTCGAGATTTATAAGATGCTTTAGTTTAATAACGCTGTGGCCCGGTGCTGTGCCACTCCTGGGTCTTTTTATATTTTGCCCTTTCCCTTGCTTCGGTCTCTACCACCCACAGCTGCCTTCTGGGCTAGTCCCAGACCACATCCCTATACACCCAGTGCACACCTCTACACTCAGAGGCTGACTTCCCCGTGCCACTAGCCTCCACCTTCTCCCAGTCTTCTCTTAAGTGATGGGCCTGTTGTCTGTCCACAGGTCTCCTTTGCAGACCTACACCTATGGATATCAGTTTGGGTACTCTGATCCTATTCTTGCTCAAAGAAAGCACAGGTAACTCCATTGGTAGGACTGAGTGTTGTACAGAGTCCTGTCCCAGATACACTCTGCGCTCCCTGACCACTGCCTGTGCAGTCTATCTTTCAGGACATGCCTGAAGCTTATGATGAGATTGACCCAAACAGGAAGTCCGCAGCTTATTTGCTTATTCAAAGCCTTTGGTTATTCCTTCTTTAGTTTGTCCTTCCATAAATGATCCTCATATCTTAGTCATGAAACCCTTCCAAATTAAATGCAACGCCTGTGGTCCTACAAACCCCGCTGCAAGCTCCTGCAGTCTGCTGTCTCCCTTGTTAAGGGACCCCCAGGGTGCTCACCTATGGCTAGCTCTTCCAGATTCCCTCAAGTGTGGCGAACACTAAGTCTTCACAGTGTGTTTTCAGTATTGGCCTTTCCATAAGTGCTGTATGGGTGTGGTTTCCTGCAGAAGCAGGGTATGCTCCTTAGAGGAGAGCGCAGGCTGAGGGATGGATTGGGGAGCTGTTGGTTGGAGGTGGAGGGTAGAAAAATGGTGACTTTCAAATAGCCAATGTCCTTAACCCGTCCCAAAGTAATGTAGACCAGAGGTCATACAGTACACAGACATGAGCCTTGGAGCCTGGGCACTAGCTCAGAATCACCCCTTCACCCTTACCCCAGACATAGTGGGCCCACAATGATTGAAGAACCCGCTGCTGGAAGCACTCACAAAAGATAGTGTTTACAAGTGGAAGGGAAAGACACAGGGCCAGTCTGGATGTTCCACTCCCTCTGAGTCTCCATGTCGCTGATGTGGCAGCAACATCAGTGGCTGGGAACCCATGGTAGCCATAGTGTAGGATGTGGAAGGGAGTACAGACTGTCCTCAGCTTATCTCCCCACTAACTGCCCCCGTCATGCCCCTCTGCTAGGTTCTGAGGAATACTGGAAACCAGCTCTTGCTGTTTCACATTGGGCTAATGGAACCAAGGGACTCTTGCCTTTTGCTAAGAGCCCCACCATTAGAACATAATTACTGCTTAAAATGACCTTTAAAATATGTTTTAAATTCAAAATGTCTTTAAACCCTTCACTGAACACCATTTTTCAATTTCAACAACTGTTTTCTTTTTAGGGTGGGTGGTGAAGGAAAGAGACCCCCACCATGGATTTCAACAATTAATCTCTTCTCACTGCAGGAGGCTAGGGAGGGTAGGAGCAAACTGGCTAACATTACAGCAAGGCCTGTCCTAGATCCCAGCCAGTTCAGCCTCCTCAGACAGCAGGCTCCACCCACCCTCCATCCGCCACTGCCTCTGTCTCCAGCCTCTTGCTTGACTTGTCCTTACTTGGAGAGACAAAGAAAGTGCTGCTACCCATTTTCTATGCCATATATGTGTTCCTGGAGTGTCCTGTGCTTTTCTTTTTTTTTTTTTTAATTTTTAATTTTTTATTTTTTATTTATTTATTTTTTTTGTCCTGTGCTTTTCTGACGGCTCCAGAGAGTCTCGAATGCCTTCCCTGCCATAGCCAAACTTAGTCCTGTGGTTTCTTGTCCCCGGAAACATGTTAAGTTCCCTGTCTGCTTAGCAACCTGCCAGGTGCCACAGTTCCTGCAGAGTGGTACCTTCTATAGGTTATATCTTTGCTGTACTTGGCTGGGATACCCTGGCCTCGTGAAGTGCAAGTTCACTTGAAGGTATCGACTTACATAGACTATAATAGTGCTACAGCCACTGGCAGAACTATTGACAGCCAGTGCCTTCTAGCTTCTAGGAGGGTCTGAAGGAGAGGGGTTTCAAGAAACTCTCAGTGCTTGTGGGACAGAAGAGCAGCTTAGAATAGGTGAGTCTCCAGGAGAGGGCAGCGCTGAGTTGGGAGGAGTCATCTGGCCAACATCTTACTTTTCACCAGGCAGCCTAGCAGCATAGGCAGAGAGAGGGAGAACAAGGCTTGGGGAGAGCTGCTCAGGGCAGAGGTGGTCCTCCCAGGGAGGCAGTCCTCCTAGGGAATGCTAGCTGGGAGCTGGAGGCAGTGAGTTTGCCCAGAAAGGTATTGGTTCACTAGAGGTAATCCTGTGTCTTCCTTCTGGGGCAGCATCCACTGGAAGATTAGGCAAAACCAAGATCATGCATGGTACTAGGGGGATGTTGGGGACATGTATAGTGATTGGCCATTCCTACAGCTGGGGTCACAGAAGGGAAGACTGGAGTCTTGTGTCATCTCCCACAGCCTTCCTTATCCATCCTCCCTCCTCCATCCTTTGTTGGCTCTGAGTCTTCTCTTCCTCCAGGATAAACAATTCACCTGGATGCATCATTCCATTCTCAGCAGTGGTCTTAGCAAGGGCTTGTCATTTGCACTGACATGTGGGTTCAGTCTTTATGTTCCCGGTTCCTGCTGCCTCTGTGATGCCTTGGTTGCCTCTCTCTACCTCCTGGCCCCCTTGGTGCCTCTCAAACACCCTTGTTCAGTCCCTTGTCCTAACTGTTCCCTTTGGTAGGCGTTGCCCCCCTAGATCTCAATTCTCCTCACTGTCTCGTACCTGGGTCCCTCTCACCAAGGCCCACTCATATGTCATGCTTTCACTTCATTCCCAGGCCATTCCCTCCATCTTTTCTTAATCATTGCCCACCCCTCCTCCACTGGGAGATAAGCTCTATGCCTTGAGGAACTCAACGTTTTGATTCTCCTTGAACGTTCCCTCTCCTTGAACAATGGGTAGCCCAAAGTCAGGGTGCAGAATGAATGGTTGAACCCACAGGATAGGGACTCACATGCACTGCCATGAGAGAAATGAGGCACAGGAAACAATGAATACACACAGAAAGCATCAACGACTGCAGGCTCCCAGGAGCCAAGGGCCAGAGGCTAGAGTAAAGACTTTGCCCTCCACAAATATGGTGGCCCAGAGGCTTAGATTTGCCTGGTGGGGTTAAGGAAATTATGAATAGAGACAGAAGGCTAGTAATCAATCCAGAAAGTGAGAGGACCTGGATGGTGAAGACTGGTGGGTTTTGAGTGTCAGACCCAAGAACGAATTGCCTGACAGTCTCATGAGCTAGGTACATTGGCCTTAGGAGTGTGTGGGGTCAGGCTGTTAGCCTCCTAAGTGGGAGGCAGAGTGGATAGCTGGAGCCCAGGACTGGGAATATGACTCACAACCTGGCCAGCTTCCAAGAACCCGTATGCTATCAGGCAGAGAAACACATCTGAGAAAACAGAATTGTGAGAGTAACTTTGAGGCCTCGGTTGCCATGGGAACGTATCTGCAAATACTTAACTGCAAACATTAAATGACACTGGTGGAGTGTAGCAGCAGCAGCAGAGGCATGTGTCCCTGGAGACAGCCTAGTCCTCAGCTGCTGCCTTCTATCACTGCCTTAGAAGGCCACGGGGTCTCTGGTCAGTGTCCCTTCCCATTAACCCTGTGCTCCCCCTTCCTTGTCCTTGTGAGCTGCACACGATGAGAGTGCTTCGAAAGGTTAGGCTCCTGTCTTGGTTTCTTGTCTGGTCCTTGGGATCTTAACTCCCATAAGCTTCTCAGCTGCAGGCGCTAGGCCTTTGGACCACAGGGAAGGGAACCCCAAGGCAGGACCAGATCAAACAAGTGGGCGCCTTATTAGGAGAAGGCTCTGAGGGACAGAGTGAAGGTGGGGTTCAATAAAGACAAGCAGGCTTGCTCCTCCCCGCCTCTCTCTGTCCAAACTCAACTCCTTATGTAGCTGAGGATAACCTCAAATTTCTCCTCTTCTTCCTGTCACTACTTCCCAAATCCTAGACTTACAATTCCATGTCACTGCATTCAGCTTATACGGCGCTAACTGTAATGCTCAGGGCTTCAGAGATACTAGGCAAAGACTCTACCCATTGGGCTGTATCTCCAGTGCTCCAGGAAGTGTTTTATTCATCCATCCAATTGTTCCGAAAATGTTAGGCCCCATAGCCACCTGCCAGGCCCTGTGCTAAGTGCCAATATATGATCTTCACCCTCTTTGGACTTAGAAGAGGAGGGACAGGAAATAAGGGCTCCAGTGGAGAACACTAAGAGAGATGGGCATGACAGCAAGAAGGAAGGGGCTATAACAGTCCTCCCTGGAGGAGAGAGCATTGGCAGATCTTTGGGCTGTTTTATGCACAGTCTGGATGCTCCTCCATGCCAGGTTTCAGCTCTGGACCCCCAAGATCCCATGGCCAGGTGTTGTTACCTGTTATTCACCAATTACACATGCTAGAAGGCTGAACAATGATTGATGTCTGAGAAAAAACAGAGGAGTTGATTTATGAGTTGCATCTTTACCATCTTAGAGACTGGTCCTCAGGGTGGAGACAAACATTGTTTTTAAAATAATAGTAATAATAATAATAATAATAATAATTAAGATCTAGACAAGGTAAAAAAAAAAAAAGGTCAGACATAGCATCTCTCCAAGGCAGATCAAACTCTGAGGCATGGCCCTAAGGAAAGGAGATATCAAATAGGGCCATGGACACACAGGGCTGCTGTAGTCACCTTTAAGGTATCCTGAGGTCCAGAGATGGACTAAGGTCCAAGGTTTTGTAAATGAAGAGGCTGGAGGTCCAAAGCTGGCAGACCTGAAATCCTGAAGAGAACTTTTGACAAAATTCTAGAATAAAATTTTCATACTTGAGATCACTGGCGACACATGATGGCGAGTTAGGAAGAAGCATGGTTTACCCACAGTGATCCACGTCAGGGGAACTCAGTGTCTGTTTAGTAAGCAGGTGCCCCTTGGATACATGGGGGAATAGGACCTAACCTTTATGGCGTCACCTAGTAAAGACAGGTGGCAGAGTTAACTCAGTAACTCAGGGCAGTAAAGGAGGTCTCTATCTTCCTGTAGAGCACTTTTATCAAGGACTTTGTGGAGTGCAGGAGTCAGAAACTGTAAATTTCTGAGGCCCTACACTATCTCAGGGATGAGATGCTGATAATATATTTGGGGCCCCAAAACATCTTCCCATGAAGTTCTCATTCTTGATGCCAAAACTCAAGAGTTCCTGGCCTGCCCTCCACCATCTCCCTGCTCAACAGAAATGCAGATTCTATACATACTGCTTTCTTAATGCCCATGACCTGCACCCCAGGGTGGAGGGAGGAGAAAGATTTGGAGACATTTTGTACAACTGCCTATCCAGAAGGCATCTTTCAGTAATTTGTGTCATTTTCCTCTTCCTCTTGACCCCCACACTTCACATGGTAACTAGACAGCATACTTCTGGGTCCTGGTCCCTCGTAAAAGCTGATGGAAGCCATGAATCTTTCTCTAGGAAGAATGTACAGAAGAATGGGTAGTGCTGGCTGTGTGTGTGTGTGTGTGTGTGTGTGTGTGTGTGGTGGTGGTGGTCACAGAACCTCTTCAGACAGCCCTATAACTTCTCAGGAAGCCATGAGCTTTTAGTAGCCAGCTCCTGCTAGGTAGGCCATCTTGCACTTACTGGGCACTCACTATGACTCAGACTATTCCTTTGTTTGTGGTAGAGTAAGGACAGTGTTCACCCAGGCTTTTGGGTCTATAGTGCATTCATTAGATAGTATCCCCCAAATGTGTGTCTGCTCACCAGCCATGAAAATGGTCTTACTTAGAAGGAGAATCTTTGCAGATGTAATCAAGGTATGATGAAGTCATAAGAAACTGGAGGGGGGGTTTTGATGTAACCCATGTCCTTAGGAGGGAATATGGCACCAATGCATGGAAAAGGGACTTCCAGATGTGGTCATGAAAACATATTGGTATGATATAGCTACATGCTAGAAGAAGCGAAAAGGCTGGTTAAGCACCAGCAGCAAGGCAGAGTCAGGGAAAGGTGCTCCTAGGGTCTTAGAGTGAATGCAGTCCTGATGACTCTTTCTAAGAAGAGGAGGCAGCTTCTGCCTTAAGCACCACATCATTGTTCTCAGTGATATGATGGCCCAAGGAACAATCACAGAACCCAAAGGAGGGCCCTGGAGCAGAAGTTGAAGGTAGAACTCCCAGGGGTCCTCAGCAAGTGTGGATGGATCTCGGCTTTGTCCTTCATCCCAACCACACTTTCTGAGTTCTAATCGGTGTGCGTGTAGACTACGGCACCAGACAACCCCCAGAGCTTTGTCAACAAGAAAGTTCCAGGCCATGCGAAGAAAAGTTAGAAATCCCAGCACATCCATCTTCATAAATTTTATTACAGCCTGCCAGTTTAGACTAATGACTAATTTACTGTATAAAATGCCAGAAGCATTTTTTTTATTTTGTTAATTAATTATCTCAAACATAGGTGAAATTTATAAAAGTGTCCAGAAACCGTGAGTATTGTAAAATTGCCTTGCAGCAGGAGATGAAATCATAGCTAATACAGGATCAGGTTATTACTGTATTGACTTAGTTGCTTTATGACTTCATAATGGATTTCTTCATTATTTTCTTGGGATTGTGGCATTCATGATTGCATTAAGTCTGTTAGTCTATGCAAATATCATTAGGCACCACTAATAACCTCAGCCACTTTCACCCATTCCAGGGAATGTGCTAAGTAGTTGTCTGGGTGAGTCACTTCCGGCATCAGGGAGGATGTAAGGTTCCCTCCACACATAGACCATCCAATGGGTAAGAACCTTAATAAGGACTTTTGAGGGTCTCAGGGTGGTCTCCTCATCCTGAACTATTTTACGTCTTTTCCCTATCAAGAAGCCTGATATGTCACCATAAATCTTCATCCCTTTAGAGTAAGGCTTTGGAAGCACATATTAAATTTTTCTAGAAAGAAATATGTATTGACATGCTATCTGTCACGGAAATGACAAGATGTTCAATGGGAGAATCTCAATCTGTTCCGGCTGCTCTAACAAAATATCATAATCTGGGTAGTTCATCAACCACAGAAATTTCTCTCTCGTAATTCTGGAGGCCAGGAAATACAAGCCCACCAGGATGCCAACAGATTCGGTGTCTGCTAGCCTGACTCCACAGAAAAGGAACACACAAGCTCTCTGAAAGGATTTTGTGAGATAAGGTCTTGTGTAGTCCAGACTGGCTTTGACATACTTTGTGATGTAATACCACGTAGCAATAAATAACCTTGAACTTATGATTCTCTAGCCTTCAGCCCCCATTGCTTAGATTTCAGGCATGTGGCAACGTCTGGCTTCTAAGATGCTGGAGATCAAGCCCAGGACCTTGTGCATGCTAGACGAGGGCTTTACTAGTTGAGCTACACTCTCCATCCTCAGGCTTCTATTCTAAAGGAACTCATTCCATTTTCTTGACATAGTCACCTGGGAAAGAGCCCTAAAACCATCACCTTTCATGGCAGGACTCCTCTGTGCAAGTTCTTAGAAGACACACACATTGAAGCTATAGCAGAAAGCATTAGACCCTACTGTGCTAGAGAAGGAAGGGACTGGTCAGTTTTCTGAGAACTAGACCTGTTTATGCGTACTGTTGGTGAAGTTGAGCAGAATGGGATTTATAGCAGTTATCTGTAGACTCTGGAGACCATGGGGGATGTCCTCAGACTAGTAGGATAGAAAAGCATGGTGGGGAGAGGTGACCACACTGTGAACAGCCACCAGTCAGTCAAAGAGAACCTAAGCAGTTGTAGCCTCAAACCACCATCAGACCAGACCATTGCTGCAGTGCAACCCAAGTCTCCTGTCCTAAATACAGGGCTGATCACAGTTGATGACAGTCCCTAGCCCCTAGACACTGAGTCCAAGGTAACACCATTTCTGCTCCCTACAAGCTGATCAGCCAGGCTGTTAGGATACCTTGTGTATGTAAGTTCTATCTCCTTTCCTAACTGGAACTGACTCAGACTCCTGATCTTTAGTCTGTGATTACTTTCTCTCTTTGTTACAACAATGTTTATAGAGCTGGTACCCTGGGGCAGGTCAAGCCCACCCTACCTCATCAGAGGATGCATGCTGTAGTAGCAGAGATGCTGAGTCAGGTGTTTGCTAGGAGCCTTGTGTAGGATGCAATACCTCACTCTCCTAGTAATATCGTCTTGGCCATATCACAGGATGAACTTGAAGTCAGACACAGAGAAGGACAGAATCATGGTCAGGTAGCAGTACATGATGGGCAATTTACTAACCCCAGGTCTGGGGTGACTCTGCCCCAGTGCAGATGAGGAGCTGTGGTCCCAGGTGAGCTGAAACCTTCTGAGATTTGTGTGGCTGCTGTGTTTGCTCTGGGAGATCCCACCACCCCTTCTTGATCAGCAGTCCCAGACTTTTCAAGGTGAGGAAGCCAGTATTAACATAAAAAATTCATCGACTCCCCCCTTGACAGATGTTACACTTTGAGTAGCCATTGTTCAAGAGAATACAAAATGACAAACAGCTACCTTGAATTCAATGGTGCTTTCAAATGGATTTGTCTGTTTTTAAATCACAGCAGTATCTATAGGCATCTGAAAAATAGTCACATATACCTAGAAAAGAAGCATTTCCGATGCAGCTGGTAGACCAAGCTTGAGAAACCCCAGACCTCAAGTTCTAGTGACACAGCCTCCCTAACCTATCCAAGCCCTGTGCTCACAGAGCTGAAGAGAGTGAGGAGAGACAGGGAGTGCTCTGCCCAGGGTGGATCCAGAGAACCTCAACTTTGTTCTCTCAAGCTCCTGTTTCTCCACCAGCCTCTTCAGCCTGCTTGGTTTGGGCTTGGGTGAAACAGCCTCTTTCTTGTTGTGTGTTCAGCCCCTGGTCCCACTATGGCCTTCCCTCAGCTCAGCCTGCTCTCTTTGGCCTCCCTGTCTGAATGTTGCCGTAGCTCCAATCTCCAGTCACCCTCATCCCTAATCCTTTCTCCGCCTACTCATCCACCTTCTCCTTTTCCATCCCGAGACAATGCACGCAGACCCAGAAGTTTAGCTGCTCTCCTTGATCACAGAAGGTATTTTCTATCTAGATCAGTCTCACTGGAATGGCACAGTCACCTCACCTCAAAACTCATTCTAAAGTGAAGAGAGGGAAAATACCTCAGGGGTAGACCTCCAGAGGTAGACTGACAGCCGTGTGCGTATGAACAGTGTGCTGCTGCACAGAGCAGAAAAGGTGTGGTCCAGCTGCCCGATAGCAGCTACAATCCTTCAAGCACTTACCACCAGTGTGAGCTTCAGCCTGCTACTTAGCCTTTCTGAGCCTTAGTTACCTGTTCTCTATCAAATGGGGGCCGGGACCATGCAGCCCTGGAACAGAACTGGAAGATGTCTGGCTGCAGCAGAAGAGGGCGCTAGTGAGCCAGAGCCTTCAGCCACTTTCTTAGCTCCCAGCGTACCTGCTTCATCAAAGTGGACTTGGCAAGAATTATCCTGCTGGGTCACTTCCTTTGAGGCCTGTCAGAACGAGGGTCATACCTTCCTCTTCAAAATTCACTTTTCTAGTTCCTTGTAACTGAGCTGTGACTCTGGGTTTTCTCTTCTCTAGATTTCCTTCTTTGCCCCAGAAAGGAAAGTAGGCCTTTGCTCTCTCAAGCTCCTCTTTCTCAGCCTCTTCAGCTCACCTGCCTCGGGCTTGGGTGAACAGCCTCTTACTTGTTCTGTATTCAGCCTCATGGGTCATGGTCCTCAGCCATGGAGAAGCTGGATCCTGGCAAAGCCTTCCTGTTCTGTGATAGTTCAGTCTCCTCTGTTGGTCCTCCTTCATCTTACCTTAGCAACCCATTGTGTCCTGGGCTTCTAGAGCTAGGCCAGTCATGCCCTAATTTGAAAAAAACATTTACTCAAGGGTCAAAGTCTTTTATCTCTCAATAGTGTATTGTACATAATTTGTTGACGTAATGACTGTGACTGAATGCTGAATAATGAATGAGATCTAGGACAGCTCAGGGCAGGCATGCAGGTTCTGGGGCATGTAAGATCTCTTTTCTGTTTCTCTGTCAAATGAACTTCATAATAGCCAAATACTGCCAATCAGAAGTCTCCAGAAAATCCCCCTTAATGGCAAGAGCAGTCTCCTTTGTTGTTAACCATGCCAGCCATGCACCAATGGTCACTACTTACTTTCCTGGAGCAAGCTGACATTCTTTTTCTGATTCTATTGGCCATTAGACATAATGTTTGCTATGCAGTTCCTGAGCCCGTCAGAGCTTGATGAACACCCCCAGGGTGGGGATGGGGTGCTTCACTTTATACCATAGATGAATACTCAGGAGCCAGACTACCTAGATTCAAATTGACTCTGCTGCATAAGAGCCCTGGGACCTCTAGAGAGCTGCTAAACCCTTCTACACCTCACTTTCTATATCTGTAAAATGGAGTGATAGTGGAACCCACTTCATGAAACCAGAGTGCTCACTGCAGAGCTTGTGTGATCTGTAGTGGGTGCTGAAGATGAGTTAGTTCTCACGGTACCTTCTAAACTCATGATCTCTGACCGTGAGAATGAGGAGCTGCAGCTCTGCACTCACCATATGGGCCACCACCTGCCATCTAATTACAGGGCCGAACCAGTCCGGCCAAACTTCAAAAGCCAAATCGCTCCATTGGGTTAGAGGCCACAGCTTTGGCTTTTGTGAACAGAACACCTAGATTGAAGCTATCACTCCTCTCCCAGGAAGGGAGGTCCTCATCGCGTGCATCCGAGATTCAGGGGGTGACCTTGGCTCACCAGTAGACCTGGGGAAGCCATGTGAATTTTCAGGGGTCCACAAATAACCAACTTGATTGAAATCTGTGCTAAGCAGAAGCCCACTGGGAAACATAGAATGTCAGGGCCTGGGGTAGAAAGACAGGTTGCTTCCAGGCAGGTCAGGAGTCGGCAAGGGCTTTTTCTTTTAAGAGCCCACAAGCCAATATTATAGAGGCTGTGACGAGTTTTCTGACCTTTATATTCAGACCCTTTATCTGAAGATCTAAGCATCCACCATCCACATTTCCCTGCTGCTCTTTAGGTACCATCCATCATAAATCTATCTACTTCCAGCCATCATTTGTCTCTCATCTGTGTATCTATCTATCATCTAACATTTAATCTGGATATCTAGCCTTTATTAATCATGTCTATCATCCATCCATCTCCGTGTCTCCCTAGACTCCATCGTCAGTCATGAGTTAACACAATGTATACTTAAGCATGGGACCTCTAGGTTTCAGGAGAGAGGGCAACAGCGACTCTAGGAGGGTTGGGTGGCGAATCAACGTGGGAAAGCAGAATGGGGCTGGATAGTGAGAGGAGAGCTGAGACTTCTCTCCTGAGCAGGGCTGCTCTGCTGGGTGGAAGGAATAGGGCAAAGAGAGGAGAGAGGAAGGAGAGGAAGGGTTTGAAACAGCACTGGAAGGCTGCTGACATAGAGCCTTGTCCTTTTTCTACTTCCCAAAGTCAGACAGCATCTTTCGAGATGGTCCTGTGAGTGATAGGAAGGGGCAGGGAGAATGCCTAGGTCCAGTTTCAGGGCATAAAACCTATGGTGCTGCCATCCTTCCAAGCACCAGCAGGATCTAGAATCCTGCCTCATCTTACAGCAGGTGGGAAGCCAGCGCTGTAGGGCCTGAACAGAGGCAGCTGCCAGGTGCAGCTTACCACAGTAAGCTCTTCCCAGCAATGGCTGCACACTGGTATTGTCTGAGTCATTTTCCAAAACCAAAATCAAAATGCTTATGCCTGGACACCACACATCAATCAGTCAAACCTGATGTTGAGGCCAGCCCTAGGCACCTGTATTTTGAAAGTTTTCAAATAATAATCTTCATGACAGCCACAGCTAAAAATCATCTTATAAGGTCTGTGATTCTTGCCAGTTATCTCTGAAGGACAGTGATTCCCATGGAGAAAGAGCAGGACATAGGCTTTGAAGAGATCCAGGGAGGCACCTAAGTCTACTTTCTGAGCTGAATCTCTGTCTTGCATGGAGGTCAGTGGGGCTGCTACAGGGAAAGCACCAAAGGTGTTCCCAAAGCTAGATCACTCTGGAAGAGTTAGCGCCAGGAGGCCTCTGAAGACTTCATCCTTCTTCATTATCCTTCCTCCTTCTCTGGGTTGAGGAACTGCAGAGATCTTTGTGATGGCCAGAGCTGGGAAACAGATTTGGGAGCCACAGTCTCCAGGCCATCCCTTTTGGTGCCTTGTAAAGGAATTCTCTGGACCCTGAGCTTGCATACCCATGCCTACTCCAGTGAGCCAGATGCAAGCTCTTAACTTCTCCAGCACCGACTAGAACAGCCCACCCTCAATATTAAAAGTAAGTGGGAGGCCAGAGGGCAGACATCTACCCTGCTCCTCGACATGCCTCACTTTGTGCTTTGCATGGTGATGGCTCATGGAAATACAGAAGCTAGGATGCCTATTCTTTGAGGCTGTAGGAAACCAGACCACAGCTGAGAGGATCTGAGGCTCACATGAGGGTCAGCCTACAACCAGACAGGTTGTCTGAAGGCAGTGACAGCCGCCCTGGGCTTTATTCCTACCCAGCAGCAAGATTCAACTTTAGGCTTCGCTTGGCAGTTAACAGAGACAAACGGGTTCTGGGTGGTCTTTTATTTCTTCCCCAGCTCTGTGGCTGTGTGTGGCCCTGTCAGCACTCTAGTCCTTAGTCTCTTATCCTCTGGCACCCCTCCTCTCTGGTGGACCACCAGACCACTGGCCATCCCCTGTAGAAACCCCTCCCCTGGCTGGAACACGTTGTCTGTCTCCTTGAGAACTGAGGACAAACTGGCCATAATTTATGCTCCAGCATGATATAAAGGGGGAAAAAGGCCCCATTATGCTATAAATTATCCTGTGATGGGTGAAATGCAGGCTACTGTGCCAGACGCCAGTGGAAACCCCATTAGACAACAGGGTTCAGCTGCTGAGAAGTCCCCACAGAACACCGGGCCGTCTGTTGTGTGCTGTGCGCCTGGGAAGGATAATGTACCTGATCCAATGTATAATCAGTTACCTGGAGAGATGACTGTGCACTGCCTGCTCAGCAAAAGGTGACTTCTAGATAAAGCCACCACGTGTCTCATGTTCCTGCTGGGTACCCTGATGTGCCTAATTCACAGATGGAAGGTCAAGAAGAGCTGTAGCAGCAAGAGAAGTGGGTGTGGCCTCAGTCACACTCTCCACCCTGCCCTGAACCTGCACAGAAGAGAAGTGGGTGTGGCCTCAGTCACACTCGCCACCCCGCCCTGAACCTGCACAGAACTCCAGAGTTTGGTTCTGGCGCAACTCAGGTATTTCTGAAAACACAAGAATGAAGGAACCATTTCTGCTTTGCTCCCCACTTCTACAAGGTAGTAAGAGACCCCACATTCTAAATCTCCTTAAATATGTCTCAAACTCTGCCCCTCTGGCCTGAATAGATGCCAAGCAATGAAGAAGAAGCAATGAAGGAGAGGGAGATTGTTCTCAGAGCATGGCTCAAGCCATAGTGCCTACACCTCAGACTTGCTGTGTGATTGGGAGAAAGGATCCTTCATGTACAGATCAGGTGGCCTGTGGGCTCCAAAACAGAGAGATTTACTTCTTGGGCACCCAGGAGACTCCATAACAAGGGCTCTTGGCAGAGGAGTGGACAAGACTCTGATGGGAGTTTGAGCAGTGATCAGGAGGCTAACACCTGGGAACTGAGCAGTAGGTAATGAGGGCCCCACCCATTCACTCACTCTTGGGCTCTGAGCTGGAGCCCTGGCCTGCACAGAGCAGGGTGGTTATTGGGCACTTGCCAGTTGTCTCGGCAAAGATGGAGGGAGGAGAAGGCAGAGAGTGAGGACTCTAAGTAGCCCCTTCTTCCACCAAGAGCAACAGAAGAAACCTGTACTCCACAGCTCCGTTCAGGCCACATGGCATGAGTCCTACCTTCTCCAAAGTCTCTGTCAGAGTTTGGGGATAGGTCCTTACCTTTTGTGTGGCTCAGTTTCCTCATCTGTACAGTGTGAATAATATCTGCCATGCTTTCAGAGCACTTACTTTTACATCTGGGGCCTGGTCGCTGTTGGGTAAATGGAACCAGTTCTGCTGGCACAGCAGGATCAGAGCAGGCACGCTCAGGGCAGTAGGAACTCCATGACACTGGAGGGCAATCCTACAGGCTTTCATCATGTAGAGACATTGAGACTGGGTGGGCTGAATATGGCTGTAATGATAATATTAATACAAATCCAGTGAGCCACAGAAGACTAGTGGTGCTAAGAACTAGGGACAGACAGAGCCTATTCAGCACCTGATGTGCACAGGAAAGGGAATGAGCAGGGTTGTGTGGCATTGTGTGGTTTCCAAGTATTAAAGGTGAAGCCCGGGGCTCAGTCCCTTGGAGAAGTACTTGGATACCAGTTGATGGAAGGAGAAGGAGAAAGGGGTGTATGATGTGTGTGTGTGTGTGTGTGTGTGTGTGTGTGTGTGTGTGTGTGTGTAGGGGGAAGCAGAGAGTGCACATTCATGCAAACTCTGGCAACCCCCACATCCCATGAGTCCTCTAGAATCCAGCTCCCTTCCTACTCCTCAAGACCGTACTGTTCATCTCTCTAGAGCAATAGTCCTCAACCTTCCTAATGCTGCCACCCTTTAATTCAGTTCCTCATGTTGTGGTGACCCCAACCATGAAATGATTTCATTGATACTTTGTAACTGTAATTTTGCTGCTGTTATAAATCATAATGTAAATATCTGTGTTATCTAATGGTCTCAGGCGACTGTTGTAAAAGAGTCATTTGACACCCAAAGGTGTCATGATTCACAAGTTGTGAAACTTTGCCCTAGACTGCTCTCACTGTGATGGGTGCCCACTCATCTCCAGAGGACACTCATTTCTTTCTTTCTGAGTGTTTCCTGAGGTCACTACCACACCCCCTCCACCTATCACCAATCCTAGCCCCACCCCAGCTCCAACCTCCCCATGCTCACTGAGCAGGGGAATTCATTCATTCATGCTAACAGCTGCTCGCTAAGTGTCTACTACATGCCAGACCTGTTGGTCACTGGATAATGAACAGATACGGTCATTCATTCATGGAAGAGCAGAGTAGAGTTGGGCTCCGTATGGTTGCTAGAGACAGAAGCTATTGTGTGGAACACAGGAAGGACAGACTCTACCTTGCCTTTAGCTAACACTCTAGTTGCTGTTTGGAGAGTAGAAAGCAGGGTCTAGAGGTCATATCAGAGAGAAAGAGAAAGCAATGGGTAGAGACTGCTCCTCTGTCTAAGGAGGGGAAAAGGACCAAGGAAAAAGCTGGCTAAAGGGATGCAAGAGAAGGGGGGAATGGATGCTTTCCCTAGCTTCCCTCCCACACCAACATCAAACAGCCCAGTCCTGGAGGGAACCAGTCAGATCAAGGCCTGGCACTGCCTTTGCCCATGGGGGCCAGAGGGGTGAGGGTCTTCATTTGCATTCCATTGGAGTCCCCATCCCAGCACCCTTTGATCTGGTTTGATGTCTCCTTCAGCCTCTTCCCAGGCAGTAAGCCTTTCATCCTCAGGAGGCAGTTCCCAACCCAGCTGCCTGTCACTGGCTCTTGCTCTGTCACAGTTGAGGGTGGGGGAGAGAGAGAGAAATGGAGCAGAGAGGAAGGGGGGCATTATTTTCCTCTCTCTCGGGTCTCTTCC
Organism: Grammomys surdaster; assembly: GCF_004785775.1. Classification (NCBI taxonomy): domain Eukaryota; kingdom Metazoa; phylum Chordata; class Mammalia; order Rodentia; family Muridae; genus Grammomys; species Grammomys surdaster. The sequence continues at coordinate 6,173,615 of NW_021604688.1, read as the reverse complement.
TGCAAGAGCTCTTCTGAGGCTTAGAAGTTGACCCCTGAGACCCACGTGAAGAGGACAGCCAGCATGGCTGTCAGCTTCAGAGGGATCCAAAGTTGGCTTTGCTTTCCTGGTGGGCTCAGTGAAACTGAGAACTGGCTACATCAGGAAGCAGTGGACAACCATTCAGGAAAAGAAGTTGATCCCTGCCCATGGCCTTCCTGTGTATAGGACACATCTGAGGCTGGGTGCTGCCACTGGCAGCAGTGAGGGGGCTACCATGGGGAATAAGAAAGAGATCACAGTGACTTCTGGGCTCGGGAATGATATAGTCTGGCAACCTTGAAAACTGCACACATAGATGCAGGTTCAGTTGAGTTAGTGTGGTCCCTACTTGTCCTTTTGGACCCACAGATGCTTGAGTGATACAGCCTAGAGGAATTAACGGGAATGTCATATGGAGATGGTCAGTGTAGTTAGGGCAGAGCAGGCAGAGGTGTCCCTTGTTTTGGCTCCATCCAGAAAGGCATCCCAGAGGATGCTGAGGAGCCTCTCAGTGGTCCATGAAACATTGACCAACAACCAGGAAGGTGGCTTCTTAGGTCGTCCAGACTGACATGGCTGCCCAGTTCAATGTTCTATACCTTACCTAACACCCAGCAAGCAGCCTCTGGGTAAGCAGCAGAGATGGCCACTAACAGGGACAGTAACAATCATTTATTGAACACTTGTTCTGGGACAGACCCTGTCCTAAGAGCTTCAGAAAAGTTAAGTTCACTTCATCCTCACCTGCTCTACCCAGGGAGAATGCACTCCTTGTCTAAAGTTACACAGCCAGAAAGTGCTAGAAGCACAAGCATCATTTTCTATCAGGGCTGCCTATCTCTTCATGTTGTCAATTGTGACTCCTGGTAATCCACTTAAGAAAGGTTTTAATTGATTTGATTTATAAGTGATATTCACCCCATAAATTCATGCCTGTGGGGCTTCAGGGATTTACCCAAGGAGGCACCTTCAGTGGGGAGCAATTACACAGTAAAGGAGTACCCAAGAGACTCTGGAGGACCCATCATGGAATGCCCCCAGTGCTCTACGCTCTGCCCAGAGGAGGCGTTTGCAGACCATTGCCTTGACCCCACCTGGGCTAAAGCCTTGTGGGTAGGAAAGATGCCTCTAGCTCTATCAATGGACATGTGTGGATTGGCCCATAGTCTTAGCATTCCCTGTCTCCTGCCATCCTACTCACCAGCCACCTGACCAGAAACCTGTGATTCTCACTATCCTCACCGCTTAACCCCAGGGGTCTCCCTAGCTTGTGCCTCTTAAATATGCAAGCCACCCTCCCATACCCTGCAGCACCTGGAGGAAAGGGGGTGAGAAAATTGTGCAGCAGTAAAAAAGAAAACAATATTCACCATTCGATGGAGGTCCACGGTACCCAAGCAGCCATCCACCCTTAAGCAGGAAGTATTGTTTAGTCCTGAGGGTAATGGGTTAATCAAACTTTGAAAATTTATCTGGGATTTGAGCATTATCATCAAGATGTTGGCATTTGGCAAGTCAAGTGGCTCTGTTGCCAATCACCCCTTGCCCTTGTGGTACTAATCCCATTGTGTGGCCAACAATGTGCTCCCCAGAAGAGGCTGTGCTGGGGATAGACTGGCTAAGCCAAGCCAAAGCCTCCCATTCAAGGGCTGTCCTTATTAAGCCCTTTGTCTAGTGGTATAGCAATGCTCTAGGGTTACAGACTCTCTAGTAAGGAGGACCCTTTCTCTTGTCTCGATAATCTGAAGACCAGGCTAGACAAATGAGTGAGTGCAGGAGTCTTTATCTCTGCACAGCCAGAGATTCCTGCAAGCAACTCTGTTGTTGCCTTTTTACACACTCCACCAGAATCCTGGGAGGCTCAGCCCAGGGCATTTTATAGGTGGGAAAAGCTCAGAGTCATACTGGGGCTCTGAGACAATAAATCTCTCCCAAGTTGGAAGAACAGGAGGTGTTATGTGCTGCTTGGCATGGAGAGTAGACAGGAAGCAAATGAGAAGGAAGGTCCCAGGGTTCGTTTTTGCAAGCCCTGACACCAGAAGGAACCTTCACTACAATCCTTGACTACACTGCAGAAAATAATTTCAGGCTAGCCAGAGTGAGACAAAGTTGAAAGTTTATTATAAGAGGAGCAGCATATGTTTCAGATATAAGCCCTGGTTGGGGGGGGGGGGAAGGCAGGGAGAAAGAGAAGGAGGAAGAGGAACAGGGAACACTGCATATCAAGTGTAGCTATGGAATCACATGGGAGCAGGTGAGAAAGGCAGCCAAGAGCTCCCCTGAGTCCTTGCTCAGACTCTCCAGGTTGTAGGTCTGTAGGTCACATCTCTAGCCCACCTTCTTGGGAGCCTTATGGACATAACATGTCTTCTCTCCAAACCAGCACCTACTGGCTTGTAGCCCAAAGCTATTAGATGTGACCATCCACTAGGAATCCAGACATGACTATTCTCTAGGGCTCCATGGTAGAGATTTGGGGCCCATAATGCAAAAGCTTTGGATCCTCATGTACAACCTTTCCACCTACAGAAAGAGAAAAACTCAGAAGCTAAAGCCTCTTTCCCAAATTCCAAGGTTCATCTCAGATTCATTTCCTAGGCACACAGTAAGTTTTCAATATAGTCTTGGAGAGGGTCAACCAGAGAAGAGAGCCAAAGGGCCTGGGATGCTCCGCTTGGCCCTTCCACTGGTGGCTACACATACCTTCACTTGACACTTGGGTACTCTGACAGGCTCAAGCTTATTTCCTATGGGGATATGACATCCAGATCCAGAGCCAAGCTGCCTTCTCTGGGACTGGCATATACCTACTAGATGCCATTCTCCTGCCCCCAAAACCCCAGGCACTTCTGCACATCCAAAGATATCAGCACTCCCATTTTAAAAGAGAAAAATACAGCAGCAAGGGCCTTGGGATCTAGAAGCAGAGGGTAGACGAGACCTTGGCTGGAGTTCACAGAATTCCAGAGCAGAGATAACTTTTTTGGCCAAGCCAAGGCAAAGCAAACCAAGGAGAAACAGCATCCATTTCCTCTCCCTATGGCATAAAGAATCCCAAATAATTTTGCCATTACTGCTCACCATGCACTGTTCCCCCAGCAACTCCCAGACCATAGGCAGGAAGGCCACATTGTTCCCATTTTATAGACCTAGAAAACTGAGACATGAGGCAGTTAGTTATACAGCTGGGCGGCAAGGAAACTGAATATGACATGTTAGACCTGCCAAGGAGGTCCACTCCAGACTCAGAATCCTTCTAGCCCTTGATGTGAAATACAAGCCATGGACTAACTCCATGGTAACAAAATCCAAATAGAAAGGAAGAGTACAGACCAATGGCACTCAGGATCCAGATAGGAACATCTGCACTGTTTTGCCTTTGTCAGAGAAGAAGTCTGGAGCCAGGTCTGTTTTTCTGTCTTGTAGCTTTTGGGAAAAGTAAGCTAGCTACGTTTTCCCTGGAGTCATCAAAGTGGTCAGCAAGGAGGCAGCTTGGCACCCTGCATGTTGAAAACGGTCTCCAGAGAACTACATAGCAAAAGGAGACTCAGAGGAGGGGGCAACAAATGGGAGAAACACCACTGGCAAAAAGAGGCAGGATAGAAAGGCACTGTGGATGAATTTTAATGCAATCAGAAAGCTGTCAAAAAAAGAAAATAAAGGAATCCATTCAGACATCAGAAGGGTGAGGCAAGGAACTGAGTGCCAGGCTTTAAATCAACATCACAAAGGGGGCATCATGCCATCCTGAAGGGAGGAAAGAGAATGTTTAAGGGGAAGGTCCAGGGATGAGGAAGTTACAGGATTTTAGTCTTGGAAATGCTGTCCATGAACTTGGAGCCCTTAAAAGGCACCCAGTTGGGGCAGAGGCAAGCTTCCAATCCTCCACAGAAGTACTGAAAATTCTTCTATTTCAGGCTCCCACCTTCCTCTCTCAAAGGGCTTCCTCTAGTCTTCCTCTCTCCCAGCTTCTTTTCTTTAAGGCAGTGGTTTTCAACCTGTAGGTCATGACCCCTTTGGAGTTGAGTAACCCTCTCACAGAAGTTGCATATCAAATATTCTGCAGATCAGATACTTACAACAGTTCTGAAATAGCAATAAAAATAATATTATGGTTGGGGGCCACCACGACCAGAGGAAGCATATGAAAGGGTCACAGCATTAGGAAGGTTGAGAACCAGTGCGCTAAGGTTTCTATCCTTTATCTTGTTTCTACCCGTTCGGTTTCTCCCTAAGCTTTGCTTCTGATCCTTTTACTTGCCATTTCCCCATTCTTCTCCACTGCACCCTCTACACTTTTCCTCTCTCATTCTTCTTGGTCTCTGGGTCTCTGATGTTCATTCCCACCCCAGAGCTTGCAGTTAGTGAGCTAGGGGGACTGTAAGCTTGAAAATGAAGTGAGGTTGGAACACATAGCCCTACCATGGCCCAGGCTGGAGCAAACCCAGAGTTTTCCCTGTCCAAATATGGTAGCCTGCCAGGCTGTTGGTCCATGGGCCATGAGTTCACGACATGTCCAGCAGGTTAGGTGAGGAGTTAAAATTCACCCATGATAAATGAGTGCACCAAGCTGATGGCGGGACCTAGGATGGCTAGAGAAGGAGTGGCCTGCTTTGCACTGGACATGCTGTCACTCCATCTATTCCATAATCAAATTGAGGGCCTGATATTGAAGGACTTGTGCCGCAGCACAAAGATCTCGAATTTCTCTCCAGGGAGCAGTCTGGAGATAAGATATAGGGAGGAAAGCCAGACAGAAACCAATCTCACAGGCAAAGCAGTAAATGAAAGAGAAGGTACAAGACACACTGGGCAAGAGGCTGTCCTAGAAGAGGAGTCTGCCCAGGACCATCCAAGCAGAGCGTTCCCAAGGTTCTGGGAAGGCTGCCTATTTCACCTCATTCTTGCACTAGAGAAGATGGGGCTTAGAGAGAAGAAGGGCACACAAGGCAGCCTAGATGACCAGTGTGCCCTAGAAGTCAGACCCGGGACCAGGTTTCTCAGAAACTTGCCTTCTAGCAGGAGGAGGTAGAGGGAGTCGTTGTTATCTCTCGCTCCTCGCTCACTTGCTCTGGATGTTCTGCACCCCGCGCCTCCCACCCTCCCTGCCACCACTACCTTGCCTACGCTGTAACCTCTCTGCTTCCAGCCAAGCTCCTCCTTCCTGCCCCACCCACCTGTGAGCTTCATCCCTTCCAGCGGAGCTTCTACCTCACCTTCCCAGTTGCTTTTGCTCTGGCTGTGAGTTCCTTCGCCTCCCGCCAAGCTCCTCCCTCTCACTCCCCGTTTGGCTGTCAGCTCCGCCCGCTTCCAACAGGCTCCTCCCCTACCCGGTTTCCCTCCCTCTCTGGCCTCGCCCTTTTACCGGCGAATCCTCCCCCTACCCCCTCCCCTGTGTTCTGCCCCTGGCCCGGGTAAGCATCTCCTTATTTTGTTCTAGAAGATAGAAAACTCTTCGTGGGTATGCTCAACAAGCAACAATCCGAGGACGACGTGCGCCGCCTCTTCGAAGCCTTCGGGAACATCGAGGAGTGCACTATCCTGCGCGGGCCGGACGGCAACAGCAAGGGTGTGTGTGTGTGTGTGTGTGTGTGTGTGTGTGTGCTTGTGCGCGTGTGCGTGTGCATGTGTGCGCTTGCTCTGGATGCTCTGCACCCCGCACCTCCCACCCTCCCCTCCACCACTACCTTGCCCACGCTGTAACACCTCTGCTTCCATGCTAGCACCACCGTCAGGTGGTCCTCGAGGAGATCAAGAGGAGAGGGGGCCGTGGGTCTCTGCTCTGTGCCCCTTTCTGTCACTGTCTTGCCCCCTTCACATTTTATGCTCATATGGGGTGTGTGTGTGTGGGGGGGGGAATTGTCCTCTCCACTTGCCCTGTCTCTGTCCCTGTCTGCATGTCTCTCTTTTGCTGGATTCTCAGGATCATGGTTCAGCCTATCCTATCCCCACAGGGTGCGCCTTTGTGAAGTACTCCTCCCACGCCGAGGCACAGGCCGCCATCAACGCGCTACATGGCAGCCAGACCATGCCTGTGAGTGTGACCCTCGGGATGTGTGCAGGGTCTCATCCATCTTACCACTGTTTCTCAAAACAGGGTAGATTTAGGTAACCGAGAAAAGGTGGGGTTTAAAATTGGTACTCATGGGTGACCTCAGTATAGCACCCCACAGAAAGCACGGGTGTGGGGCGGGCCAGAGCAGGGACTCGGGGGTTGAAGACTGGGGCAAGCGAATCTTATGTGCCACCCTGATTGCAGGGAGCCTCCTCCAGCCTGGTGGTCAAGTTTGCAGACACTGACAAGGAGCGTACAATGAGACGGATGCAGCAGATGGCTGGCCAGATGGGCATGTTCAACCCCATGGCCATCCCCTTCGGAGCCTATGGCGCCTACGCTCAGGCAGTAAGTGGGGGCAAGGGTGGGCAGGGGTTTGTTATGGAGCTTCCCTTGCCCCAGCGCCAGAGAACAGGGATGCCTACCCAAACATTACCCTGTCCCCAGAGCAAAGAATATCAGGCGTAACTCCAGAGTGCAGTCTCAGGAGTTAAGAGGAGATCCAGGTAGAGATCGTTGCTAGGAGGAGGTGGGATGTTGTCCTTATTTTCATGGAGGAGTTCCCAGATAAGATCCTTGGTAGGGTAGACAAATGGTTCACCCCTGCACCCCCCCCCAAAAAAAAATCACTGCGAAGGCTAGAGAACACCAGTGCGGTAACGTCAAGCAGTTGGTCCTTACTCCACAAACTCTATTTACAGAGGTTTTCCTCAGTCACCTCTGGAGGGAATTGTGAAGAGACCGAAAGCCTCAAGTACCCACTCTTCCCCTGCCTCTGGCCACAACCACTTGATTCTTCCACAGCGGTATCCTGTCTAAAGTACTGCCTCCAGACTTGTGACCATCATCCCTGCATGGCAGCACTTAGGTCCTCTAGGGTTCTGGCTCTAACCCTCCTAGAAATACCATTCTCTTCTTGAGCAGAGTCTAGCCTTGACCATTTACAGCAGCCTTAACAGTCCCCACTCATCTTTGTAATAACATTTGGGGGTCTAGTCATGTTTCTCTTGTCTCTTCTATATGACAAATTTGAGCAGATTATCAGGTTGGCTGTCTATGGCTCATCCAACAGGTCTGTAGGAGTCTGGATGCCATTCCCCAGAACAATGTGTCTTACACAGACTGGGGAGCATATGAGCATACATAGCGTGAACCTCTTTCCTTCAACCTGCAAAACTTAGATTTCCAAAGGCCCTACTGTTTGTTCCTTTTTAAACCAGCAAGTCAGTTCCCAGGAAAGTGGAGACTAAGGCAGGCAAGGGGGAAGGCCTCAGGGCTTTCTAGGGTTAGAGACCAAAAGACTGTAGCAGTTCCCTGAGGCTCAGAGGCTGGTGCCCAGGAGCTGAGCCCCTGGTGGGAGGGCTGCCCCCTTGGAAGCCTGTGATATTTTTTCCACTCCCTCTGCCTCAGCTGATGCAACAGCAAGCAGCCCTCATGGCATCGGTCGCGCAAGGAGGCTACCTGAATCCCATGGCTGCCTTTGCTGCCGCCCAGATGCAGCAGATGGCAGCCCTCAACATGAATGGCTTGGCAGCCGCACCTATGACCCCAACCTCAGGTGAGCCCATCAATCTCTGACCTGGGGAAAGAATAGCAGGACCCAGGCTTGGGCATCGTCACAGCTACTAATGCTTTGCTCTGTAGTAAAAACACATGGGGTCTAGGCCCAAGTATTTTGTCTCAAAAATGTTCTAATCTGTAGGAGCCCAAGAGGATTTGAGATGTAGGTACCATGAAATCCACAATAAGATTTCAGGGGGAGATAGTTTCTCTCAAGTTGTCTGTCCTTGGTCCTTGCCTAAAACAACTAATGTCTGGAAAGAGAGTGACATGAAAGCGTTCCCATTTGAAGTTCAGCATGGCTCTGCCTTTCTCTTTAAGTCAACCTTGATGAGTTGACATTTCCCAAAAAACTACACAACCAGCTAAAGAACCACATGATTCATCCATGGATGAGTACTGGAGTCAACCCATCTCACAAAACGTGTTTTTGATTGGCTCTTGGCTCTTGTCCAGTACAATTTTGTCACCCACCCCTAGGATATACGGCAATGTCCACAGACACTTTTGTTTGCCACAACTCATAATAGAGAGGGCTAGCATCTAGTGTGTAGAGGCCAGAGAGCTGTTGCATCTCACAATGCAGCTTTCTATAAAGAACTATCTGGCTTCAAAAGACTAAGGGGTCTACACTGAGAAGCCCTAGGCTCTAAGTCTAAGGATGAGTTGATATGGTGGGCTCCCTTTTACCAAGCTTTCTGGCTCTCTATACCAGACAACAGCAGTAACCTTCCTGAGGTCCAGCTATTCCTTTCCAAGCTCAAAGCCACAAAAAATTGAAATATTCCTGGGCTCAACTATAGCCCTATTACTTAGTTCTGGTCACCTCAGGGACACTCATGGGTCTGGAAAATGGTACAGTAGAGACTGACTGTTTCTATCCTGCAGGGCCTCAGCACAGTAACATACCTCTGTCTTGCAATCCCCCACCTGAAATATGGATGCATCGTCTATGGAATCCATGGAACCATCACTATCATGACAACCACTATTACTTCTGCTGAAGGAAGCCAAACAGGGCTGACTAGACACTAAAGTCTAGTCACAAATGTCTCCCTCAGTGTAAGGATCTAGAATCCTCAGGCTGAATAGCAAAACTTCTTGGGAGAGGCAGATAAGCCTTTCATGGCCTCAAAAAGAACCATCCAATCCTGACTTGGCTGGAGTGCACAAGACCTACTGAAAAAGAACAAAGGGCCAAGTGTGGTCAGAGTCAAGGACACTGAGGATAAGTTTGTGTGCTCTAGATTCAAGGATTACACTCAGTGGTTAGAGAATCATCATGGGATAGGGGCTCTACTTTGAACAATGAGTAATCTGGGATGAATGAAAACATTCAATTCAAGAAATTAAGCCAGGGCATAGTTTACCAACAAGATAGGGTAGTTGTATGAGGACCATGACTGTCTCAAAGTCCTGAGAAGTAGCAAAGTAGAACTCCATGCTCAGCCTTCCTCACCTCTGCTGCCCTTGCCTTCTCTCTTCCCCAACCCCTCTGCCTCTCCTAAACCAGGTGGCAGCACCCCTCCAGGCATCACTGCACCAGCTGTGCCTAGCATCCCGTCCCCCATTGGGGTGAACGGCTTCACCGGCCTCCCCCCACAGGCCAATGGGCAGCCTGCTGCAGAAGCTGTGTTTGCCAATGGCATTCACCCCTACCCAGGTAAGCTTTTCCTTCCCAAAGTAGCAGACATCTTGTCCATTCTTCCCTTGCTCACTGTTAGAAGAAGGAATACACAATTCCGGCCCTCTGCTCCACAAATGTAACAGAAGAGGGCCAGCCACCTTCCTGTTTCAGGGAGCCTGTAATGAGAGAGAAAGGACCAAAATCCTAACATGGAGAGTGTCTGCTTATCAATAATAAATAATTCCATTCTAGGGACTATGTTCAGGAAGAAAAGATACGGGAAGCAATTGTACAACCAAGGTTGGCAAAGAGGCCAGTAACTACAATTTGATCCAGTGTGAACTTGAGCTGTAATCTAGGAGGGCAGGAGCTAAAAGAATAACCACATTTAGTGATAAGTAACAAAGGACTTATTGGGGAATGATCTGAATGGTTTTTTGACGGACCATCACATTCCAGTCCAGTCTTTTTGGTACACATTTAAAAAAAAAAGTCAGAACGTCGGACAGCTCCTTGGTCTGTGCTCAGGAGGTGAACTGTGACAATGAAGCCCGTTTCTGATTGGAGATTGACTTTACTTCTGTCAAATTCAGTGGAACTCACAAGGCAAGCGCATGCAACTGTCCCAATGCACTTCTTTCTTCTTATACGAAGGATGACAGATACCAGGGCAGGGAAGCAGAGTCCAGAGTCCTAGACTACCATAATAGAGATGTGCAAAGTACAGTTCTCCTTTCTGGAGAACAGAGGAAAGGAGTCATGAAAGCCAAGTCTTCACTAGATTCTAGGATTCCAGGACATTGGATTGTCCCCTAGGAGGTCAAAGTTGGGTTGAGAGCACAATATCTACCTTCCTTCTTCACCTTTAAACAGCACACCTGAGTTTATCAAGAGGGAATGTTCTCTGATTAAACACGACTAGGGACTCAAGTGAAATGAGAGTTCAGCAGCCCTGGGATGAGAACCTCCTGGAAACCAAGAGGCAGGAAAAGGCCTGCTGGGAAGGGGCAGGGTTGTTAGGATGTAGACCCAATAAGCACAAGAGGCTAATATTGTTAGAGCCCAGGCGATTGGGGGTGCTGTTTAAGCATGGGGACTCCTGCCTGGCACAGGTGGTAGAGGAGGGGTTTGGCCTACTGGAGGCAGAAGTGACCCTGCTAATCTCAAGCATGTCAGATCTGCTGCTGGCACATCTGGGTGTCTTCTCCCTCCACTCTTCTCTGCCTCTAAGCCCATCTGGATCTCCAATTCCATCCCCACCCTCACTGACATCTGTGAGCCATTTTTCTGATTGAGCTTGGAGATGCTTTTTTCCCCTATTTGTAACAATCTGCCATATCCCATAAACAATTCCCTGACAGAACCAGAGGAGGGATGAAGGGAAGGAAAGGAGAAACATAGTACATTAAAAAAAATTAATTTACCATCGTTAACTGCGTAGTTTGGAGCCACTGTAATGAGCGAGATCCTTCAAAATGCTCACACTTCGGCAGTTACTGATGAGGTCGTTAGGCAGAGAAGCAGAGAGGGGTCTCTGCGCGCTTCTCTCCAATTGTTAGCCCCACTCGAGTCTCTGTTCTTCCATTTTGCTCATGACCATGTTGGAAGTACATAATGTGTGTGGTTTTAATGGCCACGCACAACCCTCAAAGAACTGGCTCTGACAAGCACCAAGAACTATTTCTACTTTTTTCCCAATGCACTGTTTACTGAGCTCCTAGCAATATACTGGGCACTGCCTCTAAGTTGTGCAGATTGTTATGCACATTGGCTTCAAACTTCATGCAGTAAGAAAAGGGCACCATTTCTTACATCTGTAAAGGTGTTGAATGGGTGAGCATCTGGGAAGACTGAAACAACAAACCAGATATGACTGCCACTCTAGAGCGCTCAGAAGAAAGCAAAGGAGATAGGTGAGAGGGGGCAGAAATTAGCTCTGCCAAATATCACAGCTTGGAGTTCTTGGCTCTATCCTCCACCATAGGAAAATGTAGAGATTGAACTTTGGGTTGGGACAGTCTCAGGCAGAAAATAGCTCAAAGGATCCCTGTTCAGTTTCCTTCTGCTAAGGAGAGCCTCTCTCTCTCTCTCTCTCTCTCTCTCTCTCTCTCTCTCTCCCTCCCTCCCTCCCTCCCTCCCTCCCTTCCCCCCCCCGTGTGTGTGTGTGTGTGTGTGTGTGTGTGTGTGTACGTAGGAACTGAAGCAGAAGCCACAGGAGGTATTTTATCTGTCACCTGCCTGTCCCTAAGGACTTTTGTCCCAGGCTGTTCTCAAGGTTCCTCTGAACCCCGGGTGCTGTGGGTTTTTTGTTTGTTTGTTTGTTTTGTTTTTTGTTTTTGTTTTTTGTTTTCGAGAAAATTTAGCCAAAGGCTCATGGACAAGAGCTCATAAGGAAGCGGGAGTTCCCATTACTAAAGGCATTGGGGCCTGACAGGCTTGGCTGGTTAAAGGGCGCTTGAGCCCAGGAAGCCTTTTTTTCTGCCACTTCAGGGTTTTCTGTTTCTTTCAAGAATAATGAGGTTGGATCCTCCCAGTGTGTGGATGTCTATCTCCATACATCTTCCTGGGCCAGCCCTTTTCTGCAGTCAACCATTGCTGTCCTTGGCAACCAAGGGCTGCACACACTGCTGGCCCATACTTCATTCTTCTACTGAGATCTTAGCAGCAACAAAGGCCAGGGATCAAGCAAACCTTCCCCAGTCCAGTTTTTCAGAAGGTCTGCTCAAGTTTTGATTCAAGGCTCCTCTTTACTAGTGCCTTGATTTCTTTGGGTGGTATCTTTCTCCAAGTCCTGTTGGCAGACCCAAGGGAAGTGATGTATTTTGCCTTCTATTGCTGTGGTAATAATCATGATAAAAAGCAACTTGGAAGGAAAGGGTTTATTTGGCTAAAGTAACAAGGGCTACAGGACAGTGGGGGATGCCAAGGCAGGAACCTGGAGCCAGGCACTGAAGCAAAAGCCACAGAGGAGTGCTGCTTAGTGGACTGCTCCCCGTGGTTTGCTCAGCCCACTTTCTTATGTAGCTCAGGACCACTTGTCCAAGGATGGTACTGCCCACTATGGGCTTGGCCCTCCTGCATCCAACATTAATCAAGAAAATGTCCTACAGACTTGCCTAAAGGCTGGTCTGATGGAGGCATTTTCTCAGTTGATGCTCTTCTTCCTAGATAATTCTAGCTTTGTCACATTAATAAAAAATTACCCAGCACAGGGACAGAGTGTCAGAGTGAGTCCTCCTAGAGCCTTTATTTCACTTGTATGCAATATACAAGCTGGTGTTGCTTGTTTGTTTGTTTGTTTTAATGCACTGTGTCTACATTCTTCTTGGAATCTGTAAACAAGAGGCCCCCAACCTGACCATCCCTGGCTCCTCAATCCCTCTTCAAGCCAGGGCCCTCGTGTCTCTCCACCAAGGCCTTCATGGTCTGACATCTCTTCCCAGCCAGCATAAGCTTCTGCATGAACTGATCTCAGCCCCACACCAGGCCAGCTTCACATACACTTCCCAGTTAGAATAAACAACTGTGTAGCTGCTCGAGTTTCTGGGTACAGAAGAGAGAACTCCAAAAACACCCCGGCTCTCAGGGTGCCTGTCTCAGCTGCCCTGACTCAGGAACAGCCTGTGGTGACTGGAGAAGGCAGCACAGCCACAGTGGTATCCCTTTGGGCACTGTGGGGACAGGGACTAGTTTGGGTGGGCGTCACTGACTTCTGCTCTCTTGCCTTCTTGCAGCACAGAGCCCCACCGCAGCGGACCCCCTGCAGCAGGCCTACGCTGGAGTGCAGCAGTATGCAGGACGTTAGTATCCATGCAGCCCCTTGGCTCTTTCACTTGCTGTACTTAGATCTTCATATACCTGCACCAGGGGCGCCTTGCTCTCCAGATCTGGTCCCAGCCCTGCATAAGGAAGGGAGGGAGTAGCAGAGGCTCTAGATGGAAGGAGGAAGGGTGGTGCTGGCAGAGGTACTCTCTTCCATCACCACTGGGCTGTCTTCCACCTCAGGTTCTCTACATGGTGCTGTGGCATGGGGGTGGAGGGAGGGCCAGAACTCCCTGAGTTGGTGAGCTACAGTAGAGCAGTAACACATTTGATTTTCTGTCTGCATTGCACTGATTGCCAGGACCAATGTGCCTTGTGTTCATGTCCTACACAGTTACCACACAGCTATGTCGGTTGCTGCTATATACAGTTCATGGTCTCTGACCCGGGAAGCAGAGGCCTGGGTTTGAGAGGAGGAGGGACTCTGGTGGGGAAGCTTCTCCTCTCCAGGCAAGCAAAATGGAGTCCAGAGGAGAGACAGCAAAACGAACAGGCAGGCAGGAAGAGACAGCCTGGGGCCAGCAGGCCAGGCGTTACAGAACCCAGCCAAACTGTCTTCCTTTGTCCCACCACTTGGCCACATACTCTTTTCATCCCTACTCAGCCTGTGCCCACTGTCCAGCCTGGCTAAGGCAATTCTTCAATGACTTCAGAGATCTAGCAATGGCCCCTGTGGATGATGGGGCTACTTTACAAGGCCGGAGCTCAGCGGAAACTGTCCTTGCTTAACTGGAGCTAAGACAAACCTCTATTATTGTTGGCCCTACCCCAGCTCTAACCTCAGGCTCTGCAGCTGTGGGAGCCAGGCTAGGCTGCCAAGAGAGATGGTCCTCCTGCCCTCCCTCTGACCTTCTCTAACCAAACAGAACATCAGATACACTCCTAGGGAACACACACCTATACACCATCAGCCAGCGCTTTACTTCCCACCAGGTATCCTCTGAGCAGCAGTGAGGATAGGTCAGCTATGGCTGTCCACTGTTTCAGATTCGAGTTGCCTGTGTGCACACGTAATCCATACTGAAAGCTGCTTTCTGTGAACTGCCTGAGTTTCTGTCCACCTTGTGGCTGGTGACTCTGACACTGAGCTCTCTCTCTCTCTCTTTATTCTGGCTTCCCATCCTGTCTGTGTCTCTCTGCACCCTGTTGCCATCTCTTCACTTTCTCTTCGGCTCTTCAACAGCTGCCTACCCTGCTGCCTATGGTCAGATAAGCCAGGCCTTTCCTCAGCCACCACCAATGATTCCCCAGCAACAGAGAGAAGGTGAGTCTTGGCCCCGCCCTTCCCCACTCCCTGAAGAGGCTGCTTTATTTGGCCTTCTGGTCTCTCCAGGCCTCTGACAGGAACATTGTTAAATGTATGCATGAAAGTGGGTGGGAGAGTTATAGGGCCAGAAGAAGTCCTCGCCTATTCATACAAAAAGATGTGCATCCTGTGGGCAGCTCTGAAAGCCAAAGTGGTAGCCTGGTCCAGGGGCAGATGACCAGAGACCACGCCCCTTCCCCACATCCCACCGTCATTTGCCAGTGGTCTGACACAGCTCACCTACAAGTACCATGGTCTTTAAAAGTCAACCCTTGAGAATGGGAAGGTTGTTTTCCTTCTTGAGCAAACCCTTTCCATCACTCTTAAACAAGACCTAGAAGAGGTTGAAGATGTATTTGTTGGTGGAGGCCTTGTCCCTGCTCCAGGGAGTTCTCAGCTTTATGGAGATGGGGAATACACAGGCTTACTCCCTGGAGCGTTCATCTGAAGTCCATCTGGTGTGTGTCCAGTGAGTGAGAGCAGAGCTGGGAGGTGAGGCTCCAGCACTGGGGCAGCCTTCACAATCCTGAGCACTGAGAAGGAAATGGTGACTAGCCTGAGGCAACCAGGGAAGTGAGGTGCTGTAGGAGGAAGTAGAGGACACCTGTCTTCCCTGATAGGTAGGGTTTGCCCAGAGTGGAGGGCAGGGAGAAATAATGCTAGTGGCTAGAAGGGCTAAGCAATGGAGGCAAGTTTGTCATGTACAGGACACATATACCCTCCCGGTGATCGGGAGAGAAAGGCAGCACTCCTGGATAGACTCCACAGGCAGGATGAGGTGTCTGCAGCTGCAGTGCAGTGGCAGTGCAGAGGGATGCCCTGTAAAGGTTGTGTATAGATATCGGAGTGTTGGTAGAACAGGACAGACAAGACCAGAGCCTTGGTAGAGCCTACTTGATGTCACTCATTGGGTTCCAGTAACCAGAGAGCCACAGAATTAGCAAAGAGAAAAGCTGTTTGAGCAACTGTCTCAGAAGCCCTGCCACAGAAAAGTGGACTTGAGAAGCAGAGGGACATCAACAAGACCTCATCTTCTTCACCTCCTAGTAATAGTGAACTGTAACAACACCTGTCCCAGAAGTCCACAAGGCATGTTCCATTGGTTTCCGAATGTCAGATGTGTGGTCGCTGTAGCAGATTACATCAGTGATCTGGAGTTTAGGTTACTCCAAAAGGACTTTGAGAACCCACTGCTCCAAATATCTTTGGGGAGAGAGACCCCTAACAGACTTGTAGTTCCTGAATGATTGGAAGTATGTATTTCAAACTACACCCCCCCGGGTCTGACCCCTGGATTGGTCACCGCCTGCTTAGGTGACTCTACACAAGTCACTCCTCTCCACCACTTATATGAGACAGTGAGGACAGTTTCTTAGAGAAATGTGTGTATCAAACTCACTCAGGTCTGCTCTCCTGTACCCATACCCAGGACCCAAGAGGTCTGTGGTGGTCTTTTCCCTTTCCTTATCCCCATGCCCTGCAGTAGCTGAGAACCAACTTCCGTTTCAGTTGGGCAGAGAGGGGCAGTCCCTCAAGGCCCTGCTTCACCCGAAGAGCCTTCCCTGGGGTGTGCCTTCCTGCAGCCCAGATCTTTCTCAGTTAGGTCAGAGCCACAAGGGATGGACCAGGCTTGCTGATCCGGACGCAGAGCGGAGAGCTGTACCCAAAGGCCTCACGGCTCTTGTTACTTGCTTATCTCTCACTGTACTCAGATCCCTTCATGAATCTGTCTTAAAAACCTAGGAATCCCCGAACTCTGTTGTGCATGCACAGCACAAACATACACTCACATGCAAACACTTACACATGCAAACACAGACACACACACACATTCACACACGCACATACACACTCAAACACACTGCATCTTAGTGCCATAATCATTCATCACACATGACAGCCCTCGCTACTGTCTTTAAACTCAAGTCTCCTGCTTCCTGCCCCCTTGCTTCCAATTCCCATTCTGTTCTACCTTGTGGATCTAGCTGTGGCCTTCTTCTCATAAGTTTTACAACTCTGCAACCTTAGCCACACCCTGCTCCTCATATGAGGTCCTATGCCACAGTCCTCTTAGAGTTCACAAGTCCTTTCCTTGGAGCTGAACTATTCCATAGACCCTTCCCTTTCTCCTGACCGTGATATACAAGATCATGCTGCATACACCATTGAGTTATGACATTGGGAGCAGGTTTTGGGCTTGGAAGGAGGAAGACTCTAGCACACAGAAGTAGAGAGATATATGCTACAGGTAAGGGACATCAGGAACAAAAGACATTACCAAGCATAAGGTAAGCCTAGGGCCCAGGAGACAGAAAGGTGAGACAGAAGCACATAAAGCCAGGTCCCACTGGACATATGAAACCTGGATAGGAAAGAAGGCTGTATTCCCTCAGCTTCATTATAGTGACCTCTTACGTCATGCTTGCCTCTCCAAGAGCACAGTGGTAGCTGGGTAGAACCCTCCTGCCAGCTCCTAGTATTTGAGCTGAGCTTGGAAACCAACAGATCCCTGAGCCTTACCCCAGGCCACCTGCCGCACAGATGGCACAGGATCTCTGGGATGACTATGGCTGCAGCTCTGCCTGGGTCTACGTGTGGTCAGGGAGAGCAACTTTCTGTCTCTGAAGCTACATGTCACCATTGCTCTGGTTGAACTAGATTCTGTGAATGAAGCAAAGCAGAAAGAGTTGGGGATACAAGAACATTGTTAATCATGGGGACAATAGCGGCTCCTAACATCCCAGTTAGGGTAACCTTGCAGACAGACTGAGCTGATGTCTCTGAAGGGCCATAGAGGAGTCTAAATTTGGAGTCAGGGTCCCGATTCCAAGGCAGTTTTCAGCATGGGGTAGAGCCACCAAGGAAGATGTGAAGAGTGTCGATGAGAACAGGAGGGAAGGCATATGCTGGACCACAAGAGAGACATGGATGGAAGAAGGCAGATGGCCCTGCCATAGTGAGTGACCTTATTGTTGGAGAGAAAACCTCTCAGATGTGAAGAAAAAAACCCAGCCCAATACAGACTTGTGTCACCAGAAGGGAAAGGCCAGAAGAAGTCTCAGGGAGCTAGAGTTTGGAGAGAGGATCTGGAGGAGTTCTGGAGGACTGTGACTTAAATTGGTCTTCATGGTGGTTTCTTCCTCCAAGATGGCCATATCAAGGGACCATCAAGAGGTACATTCAGCTGGTATATAGTAGCAAGAACATGGTTGGAGCACACAGGACAAAAGAAGGGCCACAAAGCTTGGGTGGTGGAAAGGAAGCACGCCTATGCCTGGTTCTGAACGCACCATCATCCACCGACAGAGGTTCTAGGAGGAGGGGCTGCCAGGGACAGGAAAGGTCAGTGGCTTAGCAGGTGGCTTTAATGGACAAAGGGAATTTTCTTCTGGCTCTGGGCCTGGAAGTGGTGAGGTAGTCAGAAAAAAGAAGATAGTGGGAGGGCAGAAGAGCATCCAGAGCCAGTTATTTGTCCCCATGCTGGATTATCTGGCTGCCCCACTGGTCCTTAGTGAGTAGGACAATAGAGTCTGGCTGCCTAAGCCATGTGGTTGGTGGCAAGCCCTCACTGGAGTTCATGTTTAGATGTCTTCACTGAAGCGACTTCAAGTCACCTCAAAGTCTAAAGGATACATGGTACTTTGTAGAATGACAGGACACAGACTAGGGAAGATTTCCACTTAAGTGCTTAGAATTGATCCTTTGACCATTGTAAAAGAAATAGCTCTATCTGCAAGTTCCAAGAACACAAAGAAGCCTGGAAAGTTAGGGTTCAGGACAGGTAGGCAGAAAGTAGAGCTCACATTATGAAGGCTACACCCCGGGTTCATATCCTGGCTTCACCCTCCTCCTCCTCCACCACCACCGCCACCACCAAGACATCTTTTGGCAGATGACTTAATCTCTTTAGAACTCAGTTACTTCAGCTGCAAAGTAGTGACAGTGTAATTAAGCCAGAGGATGCAGATGGTGGGGTGAGTCCCATACAAAGTGCTTAGCACAGCCCAAGGATGTCCTCAGGGTGGAAGCGTTCTGGCTGTTGCTCAAATGACAAGAGGCAGCTCAGGGGTGCCCTGACAACTGTGGAGTCTGAAGCTGTTTCTGTGCCACATGCTGGATCCAGAAGGAAAAATCTTGTTTTCTGTCATCAAGACTAGGAAGGAATGTAAGGTATGGACCACAGTAGCCGGGCCTTTGGAAGGAATCTATGTGAAGACTACAGGCCAGGCAAAGAACTGGGCCTATGCACTGTCTCTTAAGCTCTCTGCCAGTCTGAGCTGAGTCTGAATGGGAGAGAAAGTGAAGTGGCACCAGCATAGGATGAGGGCCATTTTCTCAACCCTTCCCAGAACATAGACTGGGCAGGAGGGAATAGCCACAAATTCTGTGATCTTTCCTCAGCACCTTGTTTCCAGAGACACAGATGATATGGTCTTGGCATAGTCACCCCAGAACTGCTAGGGTGCCCACTATTGATGCTTGCTAAAAGACCACAGAAAGATCCAGTGACTTACCCATAGCCAAGTGGAGATTAGAGCTAATACTTGGGGCTCAGTAAACCTTCCCCATTCTTTAGGGGTTGCTTCTTTGACGCACTTCACGCCCTAGCCCCACCCTTCCCTCCCTGCTACACTGCCTAATTCGCTTACCTTTCCTCTGTCTCTTTCTTCCCCCACCCGCTATCCCTCTTCCCTGTCCAACCCCCTCCCCTCACCGCAGGGCCCGAGGGCTGTAACCTGCTCATCTACCATCTGCCCCAGGAGTTTGGGGACGCTGAGCTGATGCAGATGTTCCTCCCTTTCGGTAATGTCATCTCCTCGAAAGTGTTTGTGGATCGGGCGACTAACCAAAGTAAATGCTTTGGTGGGTAAAGATAACAAACCATTCAGCTTCACCTAGGATGGGGGCTGCTCCCTCCGACTCCTCCTGCTCCTTCACACTGCCCCAGGTGCTCCTGGGCCCAGCCTCCATCTCTCAGTCCTTTTTTTCTGCTCTGCTCTTCCTTTGGCTTCTCAGCTTTCTCTACCCACACTCAGCTTCCATCTCCCAGCCCAAGAAATCCCCTTCTAGCCCCAAAGCCCAGTTCATGCGGCCAAGAAAGGGAAGGGGTCACTGTGGTTGGGGGTGGGGGGATAGCATGCAGAATCAGAGAGTACAACTCATCTTCCCAACAGTCTCTCATGTTCAGAGTCTGGTTTGAGCCCCCAGGGCAAAAGCCAGTGACCCAGAGACAGCCAGCCCACGGAGGCCCTAGCTACCTGCCCTTTAGCCATCTCTCCGCCTCTCTGTCCTGCCACCTTTCCTATGCCTCCCCTGGACCTTGCTCCCTTCATGCCACACCATGACCCCACCCTTACACCCACTCCAGGCCACCAAAGTGGGCATTGTTGAGGAGCCAGGAGGAGATTGCCCTCAGGAAGTCTAAGTTCTGAGCCCAAAAGAAACCACACCTACTTAACAGCAGCAAGATGCCAAGCAGTGCAGCAGTAAGGAAGTCAGAAATGGCTAGAAGGGGCATGAGGCTGGACTGAGAAGAGGGACAGGACAGGGGACGAGGCTTTGGGAGACAAGGGGCTCACAGTATTCGCTAGGGAGGACTGCACTAGACAGCGCCAATCTGTGAGAAGTCTTTGATTGGGCATCCTATGTCTTGTTTTATAAATTTGGTATCTTCATTCAGACAGGTCCAGATGCCATGGGATCCTGTCTCATGCTCACGCTTCTTCTTTCAGCTCCTTCTTGGTCCATCTCCCACCTTTCCATTTACCTCCATCAGAGCATTCTTCTAGGGCAATATCTACGCATGAGTCCCCAAGAGTACGCAACCTACAGAATGCCTGCACTGAGCCGGGGCTGAGTCTAACAAAGCTTCATGTTGACTCTCAGACTCTGGGATATGAGGACAGCCAGGGAACATAGGGATGGTGGAGGCAAGGAAGCACAGAGTGGAGAAACACCAGGAAGCATTAAGATCAGGCCTTTCCAGTAAGGAATCATGAAAATCTTGGTGATTCAGGGTGTGTCCCTTAGGACAGTCAAGATCTTGGCACCATTGGGCCCTCCCATCTGGCATTTATCACAGGAAACTCATGTTTCTTAGATCAGAGAAGAGTTGCCCCAGTGTCTCATTTCTCTTTGGCTATGGAAAAACAGAGAAAAAGACATAGCTGTGCTTCTCCCAAGTGGCATTTTTTGTTTTGTTTTGTTTTGTTTTGTTTTTGTTTTTTGGGGGATTAAAATGACCTGTATAAAGCCCAACTGGAAGTCACAACTGTCATTTACATCACAGAAATCACATAAAGAACACCTCTAGGAGCCTCTAGACAGATCACATCTGCCTTATTGGCTGTCCCTTAGGACACAACCCAGTTTTCAAGGTTACTTGAGTGTCTATCCCCCAAACTACGCTTAGTCCCAAAGACTATTTATACTCTCCAGGACCAAGGTTTCTTTTCGCTGTATTGGAAACCATCTTATGTACACCTCTGTTGAATTTCTTTTTTTTTCCCTTAGGCTTCTGTCATATTGGTCTAGCTTCTGCTCCCCCTTAAGCCACTTGGGCCTCCTGGGCCAGAGCCTTCTGCCTCCCCCCACCCTCTCAGAGACCTCTAGTGCTCACTCATGGGCAAGTCATTGAACACTTTGAAGCTCAATGCCCTTGTTTACAAAGTAGAGATGCTGCAGTTATCCCTACGGGATCCACCCTGTAAGGGTCTATGAGACTGTCAATGGCAGAAGCTTGGCATTCTCAGCAGACCTTCTGTAGGTGCCATAGCCCCTTTTCTTATGAAGAGTGTGGCCATAATCACAGGGTCCTATGGTAACCTCTACCCCTCAGAAGCTGCATAAATATTAGCAAAGCCTTCCAGGGCTTCATGACAAAATGGACAGCACAAATGCCCCTACCTTGGAAGGAGAACATCCTACCTCTGAAGCTTTTCAGTTGGGAGGCAGGAACTTCTTGAGGGTGGGATAGGAGGTTCTCTGGCACAGGAACAAACATGAGGCCTAGTGCCCAGAGCCCTCTTCACAGGGGTGTCCAGGCTGCAGGCAGACTTTGCCCTGACTGCAGTTGTTTGGTGAAGCTAGATGAGGAGGGTCTGTTCTCCTGGGCTCAGAAACACTCTGTGGCTCCCAGAAAGCACTTGCTTCTCCTGGAAGCTGGCTGCTGCAAACTGCTACCAAGCAGGTGGCTATCCCTCCTTTTGGCTTCATCTCAGACAACTCTGAGCTTCTTCTCTCAGCTTTGCCCTTCTTTCTGTCAGAAAGAGTCACCCAACCTGAGTGTCCAAGTAGAGTCAGTACCAGAGATGTCCATGTGGGGGTGGAAAATGGGCGCACTCAAGAAGGGACAGAGGCTCATCTATCTTCCTTAGTCTGGAGACAGCAGGGAAGACAGACTTACACTCACACTGAAAACTCGCTCCGGTCTGCTTAGCACCTGACTTTAGTCATCAGACACACAGGTTAGTGGAGGGAGACAGCCGGAAGGGATGTACGACTGGAGGCTGATTAATTAGTCAGCTGATTTGGTGTACATATTGATGCTCTGTTTGTTTGTTTGTTTATGCTCCGATCCTGACTCTCCTCATTTCTGCATGCAGTGCATCCACATATGCACAATGAGACACATACACCCTCTTCCTCCATCTTTCATGATCCATGACTGTATGAATAAATTGAGCATTGCAGGCATAAAACAAGAGGAAGAGAGAAGGGCCAGATGTAGGCAGTGTCTGAGGAGACAGAGAGAATGGAAAAGGAGAGAGCAGGAAATCGAGATGAAAAAGTCAGGAGAGAGGGTGTAGCTATGTTAGCATGAAGTCAGGGGCAGGCCCGAGGTACATAGCAAATATTCAGGAAAGCAGCTACTTCGAATGCGGTCTGGCCACACAATGATCGCTTATGTATCTCACAGTCATCTAAAGGCAAGCATGCTCTTGTGTATAGCCTGAGCATGTCAGCCAAGCTGAGTTTCAAAGGTTAGGACCTAGGTCCATTTTTACAGCAGAAACGGGATGAATTAAACAAAGCTCTGAAGGTTTATTTCCTGGAGAGTTTGTGGCAAGAGGGTATGCTTTTACTTGATGGCCCTCGTTCTGGTCCCTAGCGGCCTGACTATAAGCCCGCTGGACCACAGAAACCCTTTTCTCAAGGGCCCATGGTGTCTGTATGAGGAAACGCCGCGATTTCCCAGTTTAAGCCACAATCCGGTCTATCTGCCTGTGTTGTTTAGCCGTGAAGCGCAGAGCAGAACGGTAGTGGAAGGCGCTCTGCATCCCTAGGAAGGCTGGTACAGAACGTGGTGTGTGCTTAGTTAGGAAGATCCCACAGTGGCGAGGGCTGCGCACAGCCCCAGGGGTGAGGCGGGTTTGGTGGGGGTGACCGGGCGGTGGAGTGGCTTCCCCGACGTTCCTCCCTCCCGGCCCTCGCACTCCTCTCTCTCCCCAGGCCGGCACCCCGTGCCCTCCCGCTGCCAGGCCCCCTCCTGTCAGGGAGGACAGTGTGCAATAAGCTCCTCCGCCCGCAGGTGTGTCCGCCCTCTCCCGCGGGAGGAGAGGGCCGAGGTGGCGGGCCGGCCGGGGTGGGTGGGGGGGTGGGCGGGCGCCGGCGCCACCGGGAGCCGAGGAGCAGCCGAGCCCGGGCCCGGGCGCCAGGCCGGGAGGGGCCTGCGGGCGGAGGGGCGGGGCTGAGGCCGGGCCGGGCCGGGGGCGGAGCCTCGAGCCCCGCCCCTCCCCTCCCCTCCCGCCTGCAGCGGCCCCGGGCGGCCCCGTGGAAACCCAGGCCCTGGTCCCTCGTGTCTCGCCAGGCTTCGTGAGCTTCGACAACCCGGCCAGCGCGCAGACCGCCATCCAGGCCATGAACGGCTTCCAGATAGGCATGAAGAGGCTCAAGGTGCAGCTGAAGCGGCCCAAAGACGCCAATCGCCCGTACTGAGCGCCGGCGGGAGCGTCCCCCGGGGGAGACCAGGACTCGCACAGGTAACCATGGGCGGCGGGGCGTAGGGACGGGAGGTTTGGATGGACCCGTCGCCTCCTCAGGCCTTCCTGGGCCCGGCCCTCACCTGTGCCTTGGACCCGATGCGCCCTGACCAACCTACTTCTGACTCAAGGTCCACGTCACAGGCATAGAACTAGGGCCACCCTGGTAGAACCAGGCTTGGCTGTCCCCTCCGCCTCCAGGCCAAAAGGGGTAGAAGTGAGGAACCTCTGAGAAAGTGAGCAGAGCCTTGGTCCTGCGCCTTCAGGCTCGCATTGTGGTCCTGTTAGCCAGGGACCCTAGGTGGGCAGATGGCAAGTTCGGGCCCTGCAGTGAGGAAGAGCCTCAGGTTGAGCCTTCTCCCAGGCTCCCTGGCTCACGCATGCTCTGTTGGAAGTGAGCGGTGGGCTTCCTCCTTGACTCCTTTCCCAGTAGCTGCCCTAGCTTAGCCAGGACAGGAGGGACAGGGATTTTCAAAGGAATTTTAGCAAGAGGAAACGCAGCTGGAGGACGCATTGCTGAGGAAGGGAGGTAGTGTTGGAAGTTTGGGAACCCTACTGGGTCTGCCCAGGCTTGACTTTCTTTGACCTTGCCTGGCAGCCTGAGGCAGTTAGTCCCTCCTTTTTGTTTTTTTTCTCCCGGGGGGCAGAGCAGATTAGGGGGAAAGGAACTGAGGGAATGCTCCAGGCCATTAGGGTCCACCTCTACTGTTCTCCTGATGTTGCTCACACCAGTAATCCTCAGCTTAGTTACAGACCGGAGATGAAGGCCACATTTGGCCTCTTCTTGCTCCACCCACCCCTCCTTCTATTTAGCAGCACTGTGCCTCGGGCACTGTGTTAGGTACACAGGGAGAGTTGGAGATAGATTACTTGGTATTGGTAGGTAGTATGGGGATGGTAGCCGAACTGAAGATTTCGAGGCCAGTCTGAGTTGAAATTGGAGATGAGTGCCTCCCCCTCTCCTGTAAGGTCAGGGGAAGCGTGTGTGAGGAGCAAGCAGGGAACTAAGGGTGCTGCAGGGAGGGCTGAGAAGTGGGAGCAGACCAGGGGAGAGGACAGCCATTGCTTGGAGCCTGCAGGCCACTGCATGGACTTTGCCCTCCTCTCAAATGGGAAGGGGTGTGGAGAGTTGTTCAGGGGAGCTGGGGTAGCCTGCTGTTAGGTCGATGCTAGGCTGTGAGGGCTGCCACAGAAATCTGTTGTATTGACCTTAGTGCGGGGGAAGATCAGGCAGTGTGAACATAGACACATTTTGAAAGTAGAGACATTTTGAAAGTAGAGATGTGTACTGACACATTAGAAGGTATGGAAGGGAGAGAGGATCCTGAGGTGACACCTACGATTCAGCCCTAGTGACAGGAGAGCAGAGAGTCCGTAAGAAAGATTGGGCATGTGAGAGTTAAGGCATGCAAGTGGAAGTTCCAGACCAGGAGTAATCTCCAGGTTCTGGTTTCCTGTCATTGCACACTTCCTTACAGGGGTACAGACACCAGAAGAAGACCCTTCTGTACCAGCTGGAGCGGGGGTCTTTTCCCTCTGGGTGAACACTAACCTAACACTCTATTCCTGAGAGAGCAAAGCTGACTCTGGCCTCCTCACTCCCCAGCCCTGCCTATTTGTGCCTTATGTGTAGATGGTGGTTCACAGGATCTGAGCACCACTTTGTGCTGGGTTTTGGGCCAGGTCTGGGGATACAGAGATGAGTGGTTACACTACAGAGGAATGCACACACAGGTACCAATCTGCAGCCACCAGATGGATGTGCTCCCGGAGAGGAACGGCTCAGTCAGGAAGCTCCAAGGTGCATGCCAGACTTCTACTTCCTCACTAAGGAAACCATGATTTTGTAGGTGATCAGATGATTTGGAGGGGCATGTAGGTATTTTGGCTAGCAGATCCTATCCTACCCTTATGGCTCAAGACAGGGTAATAGCCGTAAGTCAGAAATTCCTAGAGGAAGGGTGGAAGAAGGCAAGTGTGCTGTGAGGTGTGAAGTAAGAGGACTATAGGGTAGATCCAGCTAACACTCAGACTTGGGAGGCCATGAAGATGACCACCACAGACTTTCATATTCCAGGCATTGTGCTGACAGGTAACAGTAGGTACTGTGTAGCTACCTAGCTCTGACTCCCTCTCAGGGGAGAAGTGTCAGCATTCCTACCTTACAGAGGAGCACAATGAGCGATGGAGCCAAAATTTGAAGCCAGGAGCCTAGTTTCCTTTCAAGTAAGGCGAATGGGAGACTACTGCCCTCATCATAGCTCTGCTCACCCACAGCATCCCGAGCTTCTCTGGAACCCACCGTCTGATTACCTCCTCCCTAGGAAGGCTCTTAAGCCGTGATGGGACATAACTCCTATGATGACGTTACCGTTTAGTTTTCACTCAGGCAGTATTTAATGACACTGCCTCTGCAACCCAGGAGTGCGGAAGCTGTGGTAGGAGGAGTCTAAGAGAAGATGGAGCTATCCAAGTCAGCCTAGGAGCGGCCAAGAAGAAACAATGCATGCGTGTGCACACACACACACACACACACACACACACACACACGAATGGAATATCATAGGTCGGGGGGAGATACTGAGAAGTGATGAAGCATAAGCTGGAGCTATTCATCGTTAGGAGAGGGAAGCCTGAGTAGAAGCTTGAGAGACCAGGTGAAGCTGAGAGCAGCCGGCTGGTGAGGAGGTGACTTGGACTAGTAGTAAGGTGGGATGTGCAAGCAGGCTTGATGGTCCAAGGCCAAGTCAGAGCCACTTTGACCCAAATCTGGGGAAGAGAGATTCAGGCAGAGTAGCTGGGTAACATGGCTGCAGTTGGTTCCACAGACTGAGGCCTGGGTAGGGTAGGGTTGAGGTTGGGAACAACAAAGCTCTCCTCCCTTGATGGTCTCCTGTCTCACTGGCTATTTGGGCCTCGTGTGTGCAAGGCTAGACTATAGCTTGAGGTCTGGGTCAGCTATGGCTAGAGTCAACCTATTTTAGATGGTATCTATGAAATGGTCCTGCCTGGTTCAGGTTAGTGGGCCAGAATGTTCCAGACTTGGATCTCAGCTTGCCTATGATGGTCAGGACCCAGTTGTCATCTCCAGGGCTCTGTGCTCTGTGAGGTACCGGTACCTCCTAGGGGGATAGATACATGGGAGACCTTACTTTGTGTCTCTGGTCTAGTATAGCAGAAATGAGGTGTATGAGAGTTTCCTGGTTGAGTTTTGAGAAGAGAGGCTGTATGCATTCAGGTCTGAGTCCACATGCCAAGGACAATGTCTGACACCAAGGAACAGCTGGACTGAAGCTGGGGAGACAGGAAGAGCAGAGTGGGGTTAGCAAGTTCTGGCTCTAGAGCCAGGGTATCTTCTCACTGTAGTTGCCAGAGCGGAACCCTTCCCACTAAGGCAACACACTTCTTAGTTCTTAGGCCTCTCCTTATGCCAAAAGGACCCTGTGGCCAAGCAGCCTAGCAGTGAGGGAACGTTGAAGGAGCTTTTCTGAGGGGTTGGAAATGTAGAGGAAGGGTGTGATTAGGATGCTGTGAGTGGGTGAAAGATCAGATGCTGGAATAGCAAAGAACCCAGTGCAAGCTGACAGACAGAGGGCTTGGGTGGTGCCTCTGGGAAGGCTTAGCTGGAGGCCCAGTTGCTTGGATAGCTTATCTACAGTAACACTGTGAGATGCTAGGCTTCCCTTCCACCTTCAAGGAAACCAAGACAGAGACTGGAGTGGTTTGCACAGGGCTTGTTGGTTGGAGACCCTGGAGACAAAACGGAGATGTGCAGCAGGTCTTGGCACAGGCTTGAGTGCTGCAGAGAAACAGGGAACAGGGAGCAAACTCACAGACAGCCTCAGGATGGGAGCTGGAGTGGGATAGATACAAGAGAATCCCAGGATGGGAGCTGCAGTGGGATAGATACAGGAGAATCCCAGGATGGGAGCTGGAGTGGGACAGATACAAGAGAATCCCAGAAGTGAGAATCACGGTGGTGCCTACAGAGGAAAGCCTTTATTCCTAACCCCAGGGTTCCTTCCTGCTAGGGAGCTGGGTCAGCCGGGAGAGCTGCTGGCAATAGTGTGAAGAAGGCAAGGGGGGCAGGGAGAATGGAGGAGAGGCCCACAGAGCCAAGGAAAGAGCAGCAGGGGCATGGCCAGCAAGCTGCCTTCTGCAGCCCCACCCTGCAGCTCTCTATATGGCGCTTTCTTAGGTCAGAGCTGCAGGCCTCTCTGAGGACCTCAGAGCATAGAAGCAACCTTGGCTTGGTCGAGTCAGAGTCTGAGGTAATCAGGACAGAAAACTGGCAGTGCTCAGGACATTACAGGACGTCAGGGACTCTGATAAAATACACTCTAAACCAAAGACATTGGTTTGCCAGAGCAAAGAGGTGTGAGCATAGAAGTGTCCCTGCCACCTAAAGACACCCTTTTTGAGGTTAGGATCTACAAGTTGAGGGGTCCTGTTCAGGTAGACTCTGCTGTGGTGGCAAAGTACCTCAGGAGACTCACCTTTCCCACCTGCACCGCCCACCAGGGCACAGTGGCTCCCCTGCAGGCCCTCAGGTGAGGAGAGCTCTACATGTGGGGGAGAAAGAACTCAAGGTGCTAATGGAGCTTGCTCCCAGAGATCTGCTTGCTGGCTATGGTGGTGTGAGGGGCTGGTAGTTTTTTTTTTCTGGCCCCCCTCACCAAAATGCCTGTACCCCTTCCTCTTCCCAACGCATGATGGGCGCCCTTAGGGACCCCGTGTGAGGTTCTGCTCCTGTTCATGGTGTGCCATGTGTCTGCATAAATAGCTGTGTGTGTACTTGTGCGTTCTGTGCTCATGTCCTGTGTCTGCTGGCTTCCTCCATCCCTTTGAGTTCCTTTTGGTTCCCTTATGATTTGACTGCTGTTTTCTCATCAGCTTTAGACGGATGCTGTGGTCTGGTGCTGTATAAATATTTTTTCCTTTTGATTTTGTTTTAAGTTCTTCCCCTTCTTTACCCTTAACCCTCCCCTGGTCCCTCCAACCCCTCTGCTCCCACTTGCCCTACCCCTCCCATCCCTCCTTTCTCCCCACACTCTCTTGTTCCCCTCTCTCTTTCTCTCTCTCTCCATATATAAATATATATATATAAATCTTTTCTTCTTTTGTCATTCAACCAAATTCCAACAACCCAACCAGGGCCAGTCAAATCCACCACAGTCTCGCGCTGAGCTAGGAATAAAGTTCACGTAATCACATGAGAGTGGAGAAAAGTCCCCCATCCGTAAGTTCAAATCAACTCAAAGTTCACAGTGTGACATGATGGCGTCATGTAACAAGGCTAAGAATCGGTTGCATGACACTTGCCGTCAAGTTTCGTGGAGGTGCTGTGATTGGAGCGTTTTCCTTGGATGTCGTACCCGTGGATGATTGGCCAGTCATGATCACACGTGCATTTTCTTAACCCTTGTGCTGCCACGGTCTCTTTGCTGTGCTCATTTTCGTTTTGTTCTTGGTGCCTGCAGTGGTTTTAGTTTCTGTTGTTTGGTTTTTCTTGTTCAGCATTTTTATTTTTTTTAAATGCTTCTCTAGTTGTCACATAGAGAAAGAAAGAAAAAAAAAAAACCAAAACGAAAAAACAAAAAAACAATTAGTAAAACTAAAAGACAAATTCCTCAATTATCAAACATGGGATCATTTAACTGTATAAACTATTCTTTTTTTTTCTTAAAAATAAGGAAAACATCTTAAAATATTTCTGCGTGGTTGATTTACTTGCACTTGAAAATATTGTGATTTTATTTTTTTCTAGAAATTTGGGGGCCTTTTTCAATTGACACTTTCTTAGGTTTGGTCTTTTTTCCAGTTAGACTATTTTGAATCTCACCTAAAAGGAAATATGAAAAACAAACTATCTATAGTTTTTTAAAAAAAAGATAAAAAATTCTAAGCCAAAAAGCTAGAGTGAAAAGCCAGAGATCTCTGAGAGAGAGCCTGGTAAAAATTGTAAGGTTTGTATTGTAATCATTTCTGCTAAATTCAGAATTTAGGAAGGGTGGGAAGGGAAGGGTGGCTGGGGACATGGGAGGGTATTTTTGGTTGGTCTGGAAGAAACAGTAGCAACAAAGCAAAATGCATCTTTTTATTTACAACTGAAAAAGGGTCCTTGACAAGTGTTTTTTTTTTAATTTTATTATTATTTTCTTTGGTGTTGTAATTGTTTAGACTGCTGTGTACGGTTTGCTGTTTGTTGAATCAACAGTGTGAAAACCTGCCAGCATGGATTGATATACGCATGACGTTGTCCCCTCGAGTAGGGGCTTTGCAGTTATAATTTTCTTGATGTAACCAGTCACCCCCATGTATAAGTGGAAGCTGCTTGCTAGAATGGAGATTAGTCTCATTTGTTAATTCACTGACTAAACATTCGCCTTCTGATTCTAGTCAGATCATGATTTTGTTTTCCTTAAAAGCAAAACTAAACAAAAACCACCATTGGAAATAAAAATCCAAGAACTGCTTTAGTTAATATATTTAAGTTTGATAAATAAATCTATTTTGACCTTCATTTAGCTTCTCCCATCCAGTCCCTAGAAGTTCTGAATTTCCTCTAAATTCCCTGGCATGTATGAGAAAAGTATTATGTATGTGCATATGTGTGTGCATAGATGCATACACATACACACATATCCATGTATATACACATATGTGCAGGTGAATATGTTCTACACATATATCCAGATATGCATATATATACACACACAGCCTGGCAAATAGTACTAACCTTGAGGAAGAAGTGGCTGGCTAGAAACTGGGTAAGGATTTGGCAACAATTGAGAGGCATCGAGCCTCTTCCTAGATTTTTTTCAAGCTGGGGAGGAATGGGCTGGCCTGCCACAGTCCTGCTATCTTGTTTGCTAGGCTTCTGTATACATATGGTATCTGGGATAAGTCCCTAGGGACAAGTTTAATTACAAATTTATATTCCACAGACCCAAATTCTCCCCTTAGATCTAGCAGTCTCTTAATCCAGAACCCTTCTTAAGGAAGCCAAATCAAGAACTTTTTTCCAATAACTATAGCCCAGCTATAATCATCACTATTAGATTGCCCAGTGGTTTTTCAGTCTGAACAGAAGAACAAATTTCTTTTGGCTGTATCATGATCATGACTAATTCTCATACTGGTCTCTCTTCCTTACCACCTACCATCCCCCAGAAATCCCATCTTCCCCAGAGGCAGGATCCTATTGGTGTTTGGATGCATTCTGTGTTTTCACACTTGGCTTAATCAGCACTGATCTTCTTCATTTTAGGGCAGGATGCTGAACGGGCTACATTAAAAACAAACCTCTTTCTCTCTCTATTTATAAATGAGAACTGTTGGAAGACACCTTTGACATATCAGCCAATACCAATCAAGCTGAAGACTCCAGACACTCCGTGTGACTGTAACATTTCTTCAAGGAAAGTATAGCGTCTATGGAGTGCAGAGGGCTCGTGTTTGGGGAAAAATATACATGACATACAGATGACGACGAAGAAGAAAAATGATATAAAACAAACAACAAAAACCCGCGACTTTAAAACGAAATAAGTGAGCCCAGATGGGGAAGCTGAAGGGCTGGGCACTAGGCGGAGATGCTGCTGTCAACCCATTCTGGGGCTTTTCCTGCCGGTAGGCGCCTGAGGCAGGCAGGGGCAAGTGTACAATGGGGCCTAGTCCCCAGCAGGCGGCTGGGAGGCCGCGCTGAGCATCTCTATTTGTCATTCCTTTAGCTATTTAGGGACCAAAGGACCAAACTTTTTATTGCAGATGTGTAGCTCTGTCAATTAGAGGTGGAATGGAGACCAACCTCCTTCCTGCCTCCTGGCTGTTCTTGAAACAGCTTAGAGCGATTCTATGAAAATGTAATAAAAAATAAAAAAAAAAAATAAAAAAGAACAAAAAAAAGGAAAAAAAATAATGCTTCAACGCTTTTAAAACAGCAAGATACTAGTTCTTTGATACTTTGAGAGGCGCTTTGATTACCCCGATTGAAGTCTCTGAAACTTTCCTATGGTTTTCTGTATTATATGTCTGGATGGAGCTGTTTAGATAAATTGATTGGTGGATATTTGGGGAAAGCAACAAAGATATTAAGTCATTAACCATGAAGAGAATACGAGGGGACCAAGGGGACTTCGAAGGCAAGGTAATTGTTGTGAAAGTCTGTAAATGCTTCTAATTCTTCCCCCTCTTAAAATCATAATAGTTGTACAGAATTTTAAAAGGAAAAGTTTAAAATACTTATATCATAGAAGAAGAAAAATTAGAGGAAAGCAAAAAAAAATTTAAAAAAGGAAAAAAAAACCTTATAGAAGTTAGCATTATGCTAAAATCCCAGATGTTGTAGGACTGTACTTCTGTAGAGTTTAGACTGAGCATCGATCCCGTCTCCCCGCGAGTGCTGTCGGACTCGGTCCCCAAGGGCCAGGCCGGACTGTCCAGACCTGCAGGCTCCGGCCCGAAACGCCGCTCCGGAAGCGTCCTGCCGCCTCTCGCTTCGCCCGGGAGCCGCGCGCCCATGCGCGCTCTCTCTGCCCTCCTCACCTCTGCTTCACTCGCCTTCTGTGCTTGTTCCGGAGATTTTCCAGGCCAGGGAGAACTGGGAACTTTTCATCTTCAAACAACTAGACAACACACACACACACACACACACACACACACACACACAC
>NW_021604688.1:6080155-6141471 GCF_004785775.1 Grammomys surdaster | reverse complement strand
ACACACACACACACACACACACACACACACACACACACCTTAAACAAGAGAGAGAAAACAAACAATCTTTGAAGAATTTCTGAAACTGTTTACAAGGAATTTTGAAAAACAGGGATGTTTAAATGATGCCGGCTCTGTTTTTCTGTAAATAAATTTGCATATTTTGTAGGACTTTTAATTGTAATGATAGAGAAAAAACAAGGAAAACTATTTAATGAAAGCACGATATTTATCTTTGGTAAATGACTTTAGAGCAGTTAAAGACATTGCTTAAAAAACTCAGAATCAGAAAAACACTGAATTATTTAAGAACACATATATTTTAAAGTATAACATATTTATTATAATTTATTTGCACCCTTGGGAAGACTTGCTTTGCATTCTGTCTCAAGAGCTTCTCATTGATGTCCATCTGGAGGCCAGAGGGGTCTTGGAACTACCATTTTTTTTTTTTCCTTTAGAACAACAAAATTCTGGTTGCTCTCAGGCCTCCTACCTTTTCTTTTGGTCTATTTTGTTGTTGTTTTACTTCATTTGGTTTTTTTTTTCTTTCTTTTTCTTGACTCCTCCTTTTAGGATGTCCAGATGTTGTTAAAAAAAAAAAAGCAGCTGCAGTTCAATACAACTGCTCTTTTCACACTGACTCCCTAAAACTCCTTGTAACCTTCTGTAACTATTGGATGACGCTTTCTCCAGCTTAGCCCTAAATAAAGCACAGTTTAAAAAAAAAAAAAAACTCAAAGAGTCCTTATTGCTCTGTGCTTCTCAGGTTCTTTTCAGTTATGCTTCAAGGCTTCAAGGTCTGTCCAGAGCCTTTCTCTTCCTAGGACCTGACATACAGGTCCTCAGTGTGACATCAGCAGTGTGTGGGAACAATAAAAGCCAGGCCTGTTCACTCTAAGAAAACCCCAACTGGCATACCTCTGTCTCCATTGCAAATCCATTTTGGTATGGGCTTCCTGAGGAGAGCTGGTCACAAGGCCTAGGCATAAATATCACAGTCCTTTTTTCTTTCTGACAAAAGGAAAGGAAGTCTGTCTGACCTGAAGATGGACCTAGAGTTGGGTGACGTCATGTCTTAGGGGAGAAGAAAATGGAGAGAGGGGACACAGTCCCAGCTCTGCCACTTAAGCCTATTGCTCTTGGCCCTGCACTCAACAGGACAGTTTGCCTAGATAGAGAAAACAAGAGTGTGACCCTTGGAGTCCCTGTCCCAGGAGGAGTGTCTAGGAAGAGGAGCTGGAATCTTGCTCTGGGAAGCCTCTTATAAGTGCTTTCTGTTGTGGCAATCCCAAACCCACTTAAGCCTGTGCGAAAACATACAACTCAGTTATAATATTTATAAACTGCACTTCTGGATTGGCAGAGGTACCCTACACTACTCCATTCCCCAGTTACGAGATCCCTTGCTACTAGCGGCTTCTCTAGGCCATGTGGTTCTGCTCCATCCTCCTTCCGCCTCCTCTTCCTCTGTCTTCTTCCTACCTCGTTCCCTACTCTCCCTCACTCTCTGAAACCTCCAACCCCACAGTTCCCTTCCACTGCCCAAACACAGGCTCTAGACTTTATTTGACCAGTTAAAATGGGGAGAAGGTTCATGTGAAATCACCTGAAAATGTGATCTACTTCTCTTTGGGGGAACTCCTCTTGAGGAAGCAGAGTTAACATCAGAATACAAACAGCACCAGGACAACCCACAACAGCTTTCCACCGTACTTAGACATGACATAAGCTTTAAATACCTTAGGTGCCTTGGGAACAGATGAATAATGTCCCAAATGAGAAAGGACAAGAAACAGGGTTTGCTGGAGACCAGGGGTAGGACTCCTGGGGAACATCTTTGATAGAGGAATACCAGCCACATGTTTTTCAGGACCTTCCTGAGAGAAGCCTTCTCCATGTTCCCTCTCTTTCCTACCTTAGTTCTTTCTCAACAAGCAACCCTGAAATTTGGTCTAGGGATGGGCAGGATCTAAGAGCTTACCACTGTCTATAGCTAGGAATATAGATTAAAGTGTCTGCAGGAGGGCTGGGGAGCAGGAGGCCATTCATCGTTTTGGAGTATGGCTCATTGCTTCAGTACTGCTTGGCTTCTCCAAGTGTGGTGACCACAGCGATAAGAATAACTGCAGAGCAATCCCTGGCACATGTGGACCAATCCTCTTCCCACTTTTCCTACTGGTGCCAAGCACCCATCCCATGTGTCTTATCCAGGCCCTGGAAGTGTCAGTTAGAAAAAAAAAAAAAAGAGTCCTCCATGTAGCAGCAAGTATGGACAGAGCTTTAAAGCTGTGACTCCACTGTGGGGTCGTTCTGAGAGTAGACTACTGTCCCTAAATTAATCCATACACCCAGGTCTTCCCAACAGCATGTGGACCCAAGGGAAAGCCAGCTCTGCCCGTCCCATAAGCCAGACGTCTTGGAAGAGTTAACTTCCAGTAGCTGCATGCCGGATACTTAGAAGAGTAGGAAGGTATTTTCTAAAAATTCTCTGGGGAATGATAGGGTTTATAGGTTTTGAGGCTTGCACCATGTTAAACTCTGGTTTCTGTAGGATACTAAGAGCTGAAATACATCATACCAGCTAGAGAAAGCCAATGTCAGCTGATAGTTATTCTCAGGCCTCAGGGTACTTAACCACACCATTTAATCTTTTGTATTTACTTCCTACTTCTGTCACCCTTGTGTCTGGGATACTGGCCTGCCCTGTTGCCACAGAGGTGCTCTGGTTTAGGACTGTGGGGCCCCTTGGAGTTGCCACCAGAGAAGGGCTGAGATGCTTGTGAGCCACTTCTGCCTCTTCAAGACATGTCCATCACCAGAGCCACAGTGTAAGCGTGCCAGTTGTATAAAATAAACCCTGGGCGGCAAGACTACACACCAAGCAACTGCTGTGTGTTCAGTATATTTAGCATAGAATGCAATCTATTAACATCCAAAGCAAGGTACAGAGTCCTTGAAAGCTTGCTCTGCACTTCCCCATTATGTTCCATAAGGTTACAGAGAGCTATGGCTTACTCATTCTCCCCAACGAAGCACCTTTGATCTAGAGAGAATTAAGATAGTCCAGGTGAAACCTACACCGATTTCTGTTTTTTTGTCCTTTAGCTTATAAGTCTCCACTGCTATCCCTCCTGAAGTGTGGGCTATCACTTAATAGAGCCTCTATCTATAAGAGTCAGTCAATTCATTACTACAAACCTTCTATTTCTAGCATAACTCCAAACAAAGATAGCTACACCCTGCTCCTTACATGCCCACCCCCAGCTTCCTCTCCTATCAACGTATGAGTCTGTTTGACGCATGTAGCAGATGCAAGGAACTTCATTGGTTCATGCTTTGCTTCTCCCACTTTACACTGTGTTGAGGTCTAACAGCTGGTAAGAACTTGGCCAACATGGTCTCTGCATGGCCATCCTACAGGGTGTGCCTGCCTTCAGGTATGACCCTAAGTCCATCTCCAACATCATTTCAGTGACTGGGCATGCCCAAGGTCTTGCAAAGTCCTTTCAGAAATTCATCTACTCTTGTGACTTTTCAGCCTTTTCCTCCTTCCCACCCCTGCACACATCTTCTCATCTCCCTTCTTAATGCTGCCAATAGAAAAATAATATTGAGACCTTTCGTTAGCTTCCTTCCTGTCTCCTAGATTTTATAAAGATCTGGCTTTTGACCCATTTTTCCTCAGCCTTTCCACATTCAGAGCACAGGTACAGTGGGACACAACATGACAGAGCCTATCTCTGAGCAGTGTTGCACCATCTCCATCTCCCAGTGAGTACTAGTAGTGACGGGGGAACTTGGCACTCCTCTACAGATCCTTCTGGTGTAGGGGCTTTAGTGAATCAGCCTGAATCTACAATCTACCTGCCTGCCTGTCTGCCTGGTAAGGTGGATAAAGGGATATGTGGGAATTGAGCTCAGCTCAGCCCAAGGCAACGGCATCAGACTTGACCATGAATGCCACTTGGCCATTTCCCAGAATAGAATCTCTCCTCAAACACAAATTATTAGCTGCCATTGATGTATCACCTTCAATAGACTATTAACTTCTGGCTGTTAGATTTGTCATCACTTCTGAGTCACTCTGCCTGCAAGGACAAATTATAGATCACTGGGGTTTGTTCCAAAGAGATACATGTTTGAAAGTGTCTCTTAAGTAGTGCTAATGACATGTGTGGAGTAAGTTGCATAGCTAACATACTCCTCCCACTGGGTTTTTGGGCTTCAGTTCTTTGCTTTAAACTCCCATCCATCATCATAAGCCACCTACCCTCTTCCCTTCAAATTCCTACCACTCTGCCTCCTGCCTCCGGTCCCCAGCACTCCCAGCTGCCACAGACCTGTCTAAACTAGCTCCTGCTCTCCAGACCCCTCATTTAACCCCAGATCCTTTCTTCTGATAGCCTTCCTATGAATCTCTTTAGAGAATTCTGCTTGACCTCACCTCTGCTGATGGCGATGGCGTTCTAAGCAGGAGTTGCAGCATTAGAAGAGGGTGGAAAGGCCTGTGTCCCACAGCTGAGAGTGAGACAGAGCCTCTCTGTGTGGCTTGGGCTGTGACTCAGACCAAGATTTTACTCCCAGTTCCCTCCAGTGCCTTCTGAGCCACTTTGAAAAGTTGGCTAATGTTTGCAAGCCTTGATTTCTTTAAATGGGGATACCACCACCCAAAAGTACTGGGAAGTAAAACACACATACACACACACACACACACACACACACACACACACACACACACACACTCCTTCCCTCCCTCCCTCCAAGTAGGAATCTTTGAATACATGTGCAGAATGAATATACAATCTTCTTCCCCATCCTTAATTATATTCCACTGACTGCTGGGATCCTACCCAGAACTTGAAATTAACACTATGTCACTTAGGTTGTGTTTTGTAAAGCTCAGGCAGCCACACCATCCTGGGATAATCCTTATCATGCTGGGTGCATATAAATCTGGCTCTTGTTGCACTTATCCAGGGTCCCCAGTTAGCTGACATCTGATGCCCCATGCCCCACGCCCCAGCACCCTCTGCTCTTTCCTTACTCCATGAGCATCCCCAAGGTTGCTGTAACTCCTTCTGCTTGTGGCCATCCTCCTGGCTTGGATGTCCTCAAGCTGCAAGCTAAGTTGGTAAGCAAAGGGGTACAATGAAGTCTTTGAGACTGATCTAGCTCCTTCTTTCTTCCAGCATCACCAGTTTTTCCAGTTTATATTGGCCCTTTAGTTAGATGCCTGGTGTCTTGGTGGCAGTAACTCAGCCCCACCCCCACCAGTCTTACCAAGTTGTTCTGGCGGGCCTTGAACTTGCCTCAACCTTATAGGATTAAGGCATATGCTGTCACACAATGCTGCGGGTTTTATCTTGTTTCTAGTGGGGATAGACAGAACTAGGCAGTGAATTGCCTTGGCAGTGGGATACTCAGGGATTTGATGGAGCGCTCACTTTTACTGTGGAAACCCCAGTCTGAGGCATGGATATAGCTATCATTTATGGGGTGCTTGCTTTGTGCTAGATGTTGTATCGAGAGCTATTTAATTAGATTCTCATCTCCACAATGCTGATAGTGTCACTATCCCTGAAGGAGAAAATGTGGCTAAAAAAGGTAAGTCCCTTGATAAGGTTGCCTGTGTCAAAGGGCTGTTGTTGCACCCCTTGTCTGGCTGTTACTCTTCCTTGGTGGCATATTCTTTGCACCCCTCCCCCTTGCACTCTGTCTCCTATTCATTCCTTCTTACCACCTATTGTCTTCAGATCTCTACTTTACTTATAAAATGGCTATATCTATACTGAGTTGGCAACCACTGTGCTTCTTCCTTCTCGTGAAGAATTCATGCTGTAGCTGGAGCTCTTGAGGGAAGGAAGGGGCACTCCACATGGCTAGTATGTGCATAGTTTCTTCTCCCTGGTGGCAACCTGGGTGATAGGGACAGAAAGGACAGTTTGGAGGGGGGGAGAGGTGGATCTCAAAATCCAAGTTAGCTTCCTTTTTAACAAGAGGAAATCAAAATAGATGTTATATTTACTTACATTTTCTGCAGCTACTGGGAATGTAAAAGCATTTAATGCTATGTCAGCATTTTCCCAAGATGCTAAACTTGGGGTGGGGGGGAACCCTAAGATGATTCTTAAGATTGACTGTAGACTGATTCTCCATTACTAAGCACTGCTAAAGGTTCTTGCTTCTCCAGCTAAGGCATGAAGGTTCTTCTTGTCTTCAGGCTCTCCGCTGTGATCATTTTTGCCATGACTCTTTCCTGGTTCTTCCTGGGAACTATTTCTTGGGGTCATGACTTTGGCATGAGATCAAGGGAGCAGGAACTAGCTACCATCTTGGTTTTCTGCTCCCCACTTTGCTCTTGAATATCAGAAAAAGTCCTGAGGAATGAGGTCACTGTGGGTTATGTTTATCAGTGTAGGCAGAATGCATAGCCTTATAAACAAACATGAGGTTCTGCTGGGCAGCCCTACAAATTTGCCCTAAGCCTCACCACACATAGCCCTGCTCAGGGCCTCCACTCCAATCATTAGACTTTCACTCTACAATTTTATTTTTAAATAAAAAGTACTGGGACACTGTGTTTTCCCCCCTAATGTGTTCAGCCATTCAGAGTGCACATACCATTGGACTAGGGATTAGGGTGCCGAGATTAAGGCTGTGAACATACAGCTACCTACCAGGTACCTTGTAGAGATGTTTTCATCTGTATTCCTGGAGGTCATCCTGTAAATTGATATCACTTTCCTTGATGGAATCAACCAGAAATGGGGATGATCGGTAACTTGCCTCAAATCACACTGCAAGAAAGCAGTGGGGACCTGGATTATACCTCAGCTGCCTTTGTTCCCTCATTCCTAGACAATCACAAGACAACTGCAGGTGAAGCCATGAGGGGCCAGATAGCTAGAGGAGAGAAGGCAAGGAATAGCCTAGATTGGAGAGGAGGCAGGCACCTGAGCCAAATGTCAAGGATGAGTGGATGTTGTGTAGAAAAAAACTGGAAGGCATGGAAGAACAGAGGACCCCAGACCTGAAGAACTACAAGATACCAAGGGAGGGGTGGGGAATATGCTGAGAAAGCACAAGCCCTTGTTCAAAATAGTGCATTTATCAATCATCATGACACCACCTTAGTTATTCCCAACACCTCTCAGCCCAAGGATACAGGTAAGTTTCAGTGGACCGTGGAGGTCTCAGTGTGTATAGCTGAGCTGGGGCTGAATCCAGGTCTTCCTGACAGCAGACCTCTGTCTTAGTGTTGCCATTATGCTGGACAGGTCTCCCTCTTCAGAGTATTCGTGTGACTCAAGGCTCAGAAGCCTCTTGGCTGGGTTTTCAAACCTGAAATGTACACAGTCTAATTGCAGACCAGAAGAGTGAAATCAGGCTTTCTTTGAGAGACACAAATCAATTTGCATCAGTTTCTTTCTCTGAAGAGTGCGCAGGTATCATGGGTCCCAACTCTAGTGTTCCTGAAGCTCTCTGTCAGGTGATAAGACAGGAGCAAGAACAGAGGTGGGGCATCACATGAGTGATCACAGCCCTTCTCTTCATAGATGTACTCTAAGACAGAGAAGCTCACATAGAATTCTTTCCACACCTTTATTAGCTCTGGATAGAAAACAGTTTGCTGGGCTGGAGACAACCAACCATTCAATCAAGAGCTACTACAGCATTAAATCAGGCCTGGCACAGAGCAGGCATCTAGCTGTGTTTACTACCTGTACAAAAGGTGGCAGGGGTGGAGATCATCTTCTATGGCCCATGGCCTGTACATTCTCATCAATGTCCCCTGTTTACCTGGCCCCATTCTGAATAGAGACCAGAAGTAAATAAGCCTAGAGGTTCTGGTCTCCCTTGGGGCTATGGGAGCTCCTGAGGTGATGGTTACTATCCCGGCTTTCCACTGGGACCTTGAAGGTTGGACCTTATGGATACGGATTCTCAAGCCTCTCCAGATTTCTGACCATTAGAATTCTTCTTGTCCCTTAATTCAGAGTCCAGGGCCCATTTGTTTCCAAGGACCTCCTGTTTCCCTCAGAGGAGGACCCCCTTGGCTGGGCCTGCCTGCTGTGCACCCTATTCTGTATTACTTGGGGTTTGCAGCTCTCACCCCAATGAATACTTTGAGGATAAGAAGCAAATCCTCTGTTTTCAGTTTCCTAGCACTGGGCTGGTGGAGGGTAAGGCAGGGGCCCAAGGTGAAAGACAGGATTTCACTGGGAGTTATGGAAACTTGCTGGATCATGAGATGAATTGGTTGAGACACAGCATGCATGTGGTCTCAAAGGATCCTCCTCCACTAAGATAGGGTTAAATGGAGTTCCTTTATGGTGGAGAAACCTGCTCAGCATCACCTTACCCAGATGACCCAGGCGTCTCTCTCCTGGATCATGATGAAGCTCTCAAGAGCCTCCCATTCAATATCCTGAGGACAGAGCACCACTTTTTTTTTTTAACTAAAAAATGCATAACCTGAATCAAACCATCAGGAAACATCAGATGAACCTCAAATGGGGAACATTCTATTAAATAAATGGCTTACACCACTCTAAAGAAACATGACAACCAAACACAATTCATGAATCTGAATGAAAACTTCTCCAGAATGTGCCCATGTGTCTGTTTTTTATAAGGAATATCAGTGCAGCAACTGACAAGAATCAAATGAGGTCTGCATTATATTAGATGATGGTACTCTGTCTTCAGTTCACTCCCTGATTTTGACCACCATGTTATATAACAAACTGTCCTCTTTAGGAAGTACATGCAGAACTATTTTAAAAACAGAGGGTATTGGGTCTTCAGCTTACCCTTAAGTATTATTGAAAATAAGTACTGGTATGGTATTTATATGTCTGTGAAAAAAGTGAGTGACCAAGCAAATAAGCAACAACGTGAACTCTAAAGACTGTTGGCTAAGGCTCTACAGTTCTTTGAATAATTTCTGCAACCTTTCTGTATTCTAAGCTCACTATAAAATAGGTGGGTGGTTCCTACTTAGTCTTCACACATTAAGCCCACACTGTACTACATATAGGTATCAGGCCATTAAAATTAAAGGTAAACATTGAAAAAAAATAAAAGCCTACAACTATGGCCAAGTGTGAGCAATAACTGTCCACTGTCCATTCTGCCTTTCTTTCCTGGAGCAGCATGACTATCCAGACAGAAAGCAGTATCACCAGTGGTACCCCACCACCTCTGTGCGTGCGTGCGTGCGTGCGTGCGTGTGTGCGTGTGTGTGTGTGTGTGCGCGCACACGCGCGTATGTGTGTATAGGTGTTAGTCAGCAGGCACTGTCCACCTTTTATTAAGACAGTATCTCTTAATGGCTAGAAATTTGCCTAATAGGCTAACCTGGGTGTTGAGTAAACCCTTTGTTTCTGCCTCTCCAATGCTGGGATTATAAGTGTGCACAATAACACATAGCATAACACCTAGCTTTTTTTGGGCATGGGCTTTGGAGATTAAACTCTGGTCCTCATACTTATAAAGCAGGAAACTTTACTAAGCTACCTCCTCAGAACTAGTTATTCCAATCTGAATAGAGGTCAGGTGTGAAAGGACAGTGCATGGTGTGTGAGAGAGGCATATTGAGGAAGGGGAGAAGAAAAAGACCACGAGTCATTAGCAGTATCTAGGAGATGCCTCCATAGCTCACAAGCCCTAGCCCTGGAACAGCTCTCAGCTTTGCCTGCTGCTGACACTCACCTAGGCTGAGGCCTGTAAAGCCTGGTGCACTAAGAAGTCAGGGCCCTGCATGGATAATAGCGTTGCAGTCTGAAGGGGAAAACAGGTAAGCAACATTCTGAAACTGGGGTGGTAATTTTCCCTACTGGGGGTTAAGAAGGAGCTGGAATCCCTCCTAAGGTGGGGCATACAGTAGGAAGCAGCAATGATTAGGAGTTGGTAGGTTCAGTTCTTGCTGGCAGTCATGGAGTCCCTAGCTCTCCATGCTTCAGAGGGGCTTGCTGCCATCTGCCAGCCTTCAGAGAGATTGTGAAAATGCCTGGTGTGCATCCCAATAGGTATGCGAGCAACATTTGATCAGATCCCTAGTTTTAGCAAGGAAAGGGCAAAGGCAGGTGTGAATATGCACATTGTCTATGCTATGTATGCTATGTAGGCTGAAACACTCAGTTTGGACTGGTGAAGGGATTTGTGTAATACCACACAGGTAGGAATTGAGGCTGGGCTGCTTATGAAGCACTAGGGAGTAGTACACTGTTAAAGGGGTCAGAACCTCACAAATCTCTTCCCATGGCCTTGCTTAGCACAGACTTAGGCTGTCTGTGAGCTTGCTCACTACCTTGGTATTTCTTCTGGTGTAACGATAAAATACTCTGATAAAAGCAACTTAAGGAAAAAGAGTTTACTTCAGCTTACAGTCCAAGGCAGAGAAGTCAGAACACTGAAGCAGCTGGGAAGTAGAGAGAGACAGATGTGCACTGGTGCTCGTTTCCTATCCCTGTTAGGGAATGGTGCTACCCACGGTGGATGAGTTTTCCTGAAAACATTAAAAATCCCCAGCATTCTCAGCTGCTAACCTAACTAGATAGTTCTTCAAAGTGTGCCTGGAGGACTGTCTCTTAGATGATTCTTGATCCAGCCAAGTTGGCAACACTAGACATCACATTCACCTTAGATCTCCAGCCTCCACATCTTTAAACACCCCATTCCTTTGCCTAGGACAGTGCTGCCATTCAGATTTCTACCTATATTGACTTCAGAGAAACAGCAGTGCATTTCACCTTGACCTTCTGCCCACTGTTCTGTATGCTGCTGAGAATCCAGAGTCATACACTTTCCCAAGACAGTCAAAGTACTTCAGAGTTCACCCAAGACTGGTGATTCCTCAATTTTTCTCAAATTCCTTAAAAATTTGAGGAAGGCTATAAATCCAGAGGTGAGGAGGAAAGAGAAGGGTAGAAGAAGATTCTAGAAAGAGGTCTACCAGCCTTTTGCTTTGGACAAGTATCTGTCACCATGGGGAGATGTATTTTTTCTTTCTACCCTAGCCCCACTCTGTCATCTGTCCCTGGACAGAACAAGATGCAAGGCCATCGGCATCTCTGATCCCACTTTCTATGCTCAGTGGCCCTTCCCAAGCTCAGGAGGGAAGCTGGGGGGGGGCGTAATGCCAGGCAAACCCACCCTGGCATGGATATTCCTTCCAACCCAGGAAGAAGCCCAAATGGACCAGAGTTTTCTTTGCTATCACAGATTCAACTGTGTCTTCTCAGATTCAGCATCACTCAGCTTTTTCTACCCCTGACACAGTAAATCTCCTTCTGCTATTATCCAGCTTGATGAAGTAAGCTGTGTCACTCTGAGAAGACATACATAATGGTATATTAAGTAAATCATGGGTCTCTTCATTCATACTCAGAAAAAAATTATTACACTGTAAGAAAGTCTGAATAGCATGAATTTATTATGATGATTTAATATTTCTAGCACTTGAGTTAAAAACGCCCCTCCATAAATAACTGTCCATAGAAAATACAGAAAATTTATACAGTTTACCATTTCCCAATGTTACGTAAATCCAACAAGCTAAAATCTCTCAGAGTAGGTTTGAAAACCTCACCTAATCTCACTGGGATACAACATGGTCTCCCTCATCTCAGGAGTCTACGGGCCACCTCAGGATATAAAGCTGGAAAGGGTGTAGAGGAAGAGAGGGTGAGGCAGCACCTCGGGAAAAGAACTTCTGGGTGGGAGTCCACTGCAAGCA
Source organism: Grammomys surdaster (assembly GCF_004785775.1). Taxonomy (NCBI): domain Eukaryota; kingdom Metazoa; phylum Chordata; class Mammalia; order Rodentia; family Muridae; genus Grammomys; species Grammomys surdaster. The sequence continues at coordinate 6,129,728 of NW_021604688.1, read as the reverse complement.
ACTGTGTGCAAGTGCCAGCTTGGGGTCAGACAATCAGGTGTCAGATGACAGAGGCGGGGAGGGGATGTCAGCTCTGGAATGAAATTGTTCTGGCCAACTACCTCTGTAATTCTCTAACACAAACACTGCTCCCTGCCTTTGGGCCTGCTGGTTGCTCCATGTTCTAAGCAGTCATGTCCCAGTGCCCTCCAACTGCCAGCTTCACATTCTTGGGAACTTTGACCTTCTCATTCTGGTTTTTCTCTGGTCTAAGTTTTTAGGGTTAGGTCAGCGGGTCAGGCCTAAAACCTGTAGGTAGAGTTATCATTCTTCAGAAGGTATCAATAACTCACCTGCATAACTGTATGTCACCAATGGTGAGGTTGGCTCCTCCAACATAGCATATGTTAGCCTGGACACTTGGAACTCTAAGTGTCCATAAGAAAGACAAACAGTACCCAGTACAATGTGTTATAATGAGGAGAGCCATAACAGAGGCTCTGGACTTGCTCCATGGCCAGGCTTTTGACACTGCAACAAGATGACATGATTTATTATATACAATGTTCATGTTTGAGAGCTGCACAATCAAGTTACACACAAAAAAGTGAAAAACAAAAATAACAACACGGCTCAAAATGTTTTAAGTAAGTTTACAATTTTGTGTTGGGCCACATTCACAGCTATCCTTGACCATATATGGCCCATGGGTTATGGGTTGGGCATATCTGCAAATCTTTCTGGAGCCAGCAGTACAGTGCCAGGAACATAGGAAAATTTCATAAAGTGGTAACAACTTAGATAGTCTCAAATTATTCACCCACAAGGACCCGGAAAGAGAAGTTTGTCATTGGGATGAGTCTAACAGTAGCGAGCCGCAGAGGGGAGCAAAGGAGAAAAGGTAATGGAGGTGGCTGATGCAGCAAAGGGACATGGGACCAGAGATGGAGACAGAGAGCCCTGATGTAACTCCCTAGGGCTGTGCCTCTTGCCCTGTAAGCCCTGGGGAGTTCTTTGTATCTTTAAATAGGGGAGTTAGAAACCTTAAACTTGGAAGGAAATGTTAACCACTGTAGATAAGAGACTCAGGAGGGAGCAGTGGAAGTGTCCATAGCCCGCCATCTCCAGCTCTCTCTTCTGACCCTTCTTTTCTCCTTTATGAGAGAGCTGCATGCAACATGGAATTGTACCAAGACTGCAAAGGGACTTAGGCCTGTTTCCTTTTCTCCCTTTTTCCCACTGCTCTCATGTGCTACCAATCCATGTGGCTGATAAATCATGACTGGACAGCAGAACACGGTCTTGAGAGTTTGGATACTGACTCAAAATAGGAAAAAGAAGTAAAGAAAAGAACCCCCATCTCCATCTCTGGGTTTGAACTGTTCCTTACTATCTGGTGACCTTGGTGAATCTTGTTATACCAAATTTTCATTATTGATACAGTTTTGCTTTGAGGAAACATCTAGGGGCTGGCCAAACAACTCCCAGCCAACCACCGAAGAAAGCATTATCAGGGGAGGCACATGGCTTCTACTTTCTTCCCATTCTTCTGTGGGATAGGCTACAATCAGCTCAAGCCCCAATACGCTACAACAACACATATATCTCAAGGGAAATTTAATACAGATTAAAATGTTAACATACACCATTCAGTTAATAACAAAGTCACTAGATTTTAATGTGTATGTGTGTGTGTATACACATAAACGCCTTCAGGAGAAAGAAGGCAACTAGCATGTATAAAGTGTGCTGACTGAGGCTCCCCTGAAAACTCTTTTTTTTTCCCTCTTTCAAACTTCCCATGCTGGTGAAGAAGAAATTAAATTCTATTCACTAGCATGTCATCCCAAAAAAGCTTTAGTTTTTAGGCTGTTTATAACTCTTCTACAGGTAACTAATCTTCTTAAAGAGATCAGCTTCTCTTTCTTTTCTTTCTGGAGATTACTGGAGTAGGAAGACTACTGATGCCCAGAGTAGTAACTATGGTTATCGCAGGTCTAAAGAAATAGGTATAGCTATGCTGTCTTTGACACACAAGATAGAGAAAAGATGTTTATGGAAACCCAACTGAGAAAATGGCCATTTCTACCACTCCAAAGACATATCCTAAAGGTGTTTTGAAATGGAACAAGCCTATTCTAGTTATTCTCAGAGTGACTTTGAAAAGGAAATTGGAATCTGTAATGAATTTTCAATTTCCACAGGGAATGACTACAAGTAATTAGTCTTGCTCTTGCATTTGCCTCAGAGGAAGAGTATGAGATTGGGAGGCTTAAAGAGAGGGAGCCTGAGTAGACTCAACAGGTCTAAGCTCAGCCTGAAGTGAAAAGATTTAGATCTGGGTCAAGAAGGATAGCCAGCAGAGCTTTCGTAGACTCAATGCATCTATGGGCACTCAGAGTAGGACTATTCATCCTTATGGAGTGAGGTGGTGGCAGAAGGAGCCTGCCAACCTGCAGCCACTTGACACTATTTTTTCTCTAGTGCCATCTTCCTCAGACACAATCATAAGTAAAGTTTACAAGAACAACCGATATTGAAGTCAACAAGAAACATCCATCATGGGACACTAGAGAGATGGTTGCCTAGACGCTGGTAAATTTTCCCAGGCAGCCATTCCCACATGTGGTTTAATGCTACTGTCTGGTTGGGAACTTCTCTCTAAGTCATTAAGCCTTTTAGTTTAAGGAGTGGCAATGGCCAGGTTGATGACCACAAGTATTGATTCCATGTAAGATGATATTAGGGTCACCAACTTCAATTTCAGAATGAAGAGCCACACTTAGCATTGGTGAGGAGAGAAGAGCCTTTCTGAAGTGGCTACTTTTATACTTAAAAGTTCTATCAATGGGAAAGTGTTTCTTCTGTAAAGTGTCAACTTTTTGCAGTAGTAAATTGAAAACTCTTAAAATGACACTAGATATTCATGGAGTCTGCCACACACAAAGTATCCCAAATTTCTAATTTCTGTTTGGTATAGAAAAGATCCTTATCCTTTGGTATAAGCAACCTCCCTTAGTCTGTTTCTGCTGACTGGTTTAACAAAAAAACACCCTGATTTATTAGAATTGTTTCTATATTGAATACTATAAAAGGATGTCAGCAAGAGGTCTCTATGAAAGGAGAGACTCGGCTACTTTCCAATTTAACATCCTATATCAATATGGAAAGGAACCCAAATATTTCCTGTGGAAATCCTGTAGCATGAGCTTCAGAGTCATATGAAAAATATGTCTTCCAGAATCTGATTCTCCTCCAGGTCTTCGGGGCTCCTACGTGTCCCCAGTTTCTTCCAGGTAGACTTCTGAGGGGTAGGTCGGAGAATACTCCATGTCCCTGCTGCTCTGGAGGGATGGAACTGCGATTTAGGAGCAGAATTTGGGCTCAGAGACTGAACCAAATCCAAAAGAGATGTCTCATACCTGTAAGACAGCCAGAGAAAACAGGGTTAGAACATTAGACCACTAGGATCCAAAGCCTCTCAGAGGTACCCAGGCCAAGACTTTGACCACAGAGCCCATCACAGGGAAACTTTAGGGGGAAAAGCCCCAGAAAGGGTTTGAGCATAAGGCTCCTGTTACTGTCTGTAAGCTTTACTCTTCTGCTGACCCCAGCAGCCATTTTCAACTTTCTAACTGCACAGAGACTGAAGAATAGGAAGAATAGTTCTGACAATAGTAATGATATTACTTATACCCAACTATGTTGAGGCAGAGAGTGGCTCCATCTCCTGCAGTGCACAAGCTTCTCTGCTGCAGGACAGACAGGCTGAATTCTACATATGTTCTTTATAGCTCAGAAATTACTTAGCACATCTCCTTGAATGGAATAGATACCTCCAAGAAGAGGAGCACTCATAATGGTTACCTACTGAAAAAATGAGTCTTCGACATATTTGGATTAATTTGCTGATTTTGTAAGTGAGGAAACTGAGGTCCATAAAGATGAGCAAAAGGTTTGAACCAAGGCCCGTTTGACTTGCTAGAATGTTTTTCCATCAAGATTAACATATACAACACATGTCTTTAATCCTAGCAATGGGGGTGGGGGCGGGGGACAGAGGCAGGTAAGTTTGAGGCCAGTCTGGTTGACACAGTGACTTCCAGGCCAGCCTAGTGTACATAATGAGATCACAATAAAGAATCATTAATAAGGTAAAAATAGCAAAAGAGAAAGATTGGCACCTCAACTATGTATTAGTTTGTTGTAACTAGGCTATTAGTAGCTGTAATCACACTATCTTTTTCTTCAACGAACTAATCTAATTTATGAATTTATACTAATCTCTAATGTATGAATATCCACTTTTATGGATCTGCTGTTAAGCAAAACAAATTAATTCCTGTCTTAGTTTGGGTTTGTGAAGAGACACCATGATCAAGGCAACTCTTATAAAGGAAAACATTTAATCAGGGATGGCTTATAGCTTCAAGAAGCTTAGTCTATTATCACCATGGTAGAAGTATGGCAGCATCCAGGCAGATATGATGATGGAGAAAGACCTGAGAGTTCTACATCCTGATCTGTAGACTTCAAAAGGGGACTGTCCCACTGGGCACAACTTGAGCATACATAAGATCTCAAAGCCTATTTCAACAGTGACACACTTCATCCAACAAGTCCATATCTATTCTAACAAGGCCACATCTCCTAATAGTGCCACCCCCTATTGGCCATGCACTCAAACACATGAGTCTACAGGGGCCACACCTATTGAAACCATTACACTTCCTATGTGACATCATATTAAGTACCAGAAAAAAGTGTCATTATCAGCCCACATTATATGAATTTAGTTCACTATATGAATATGTTGAAATAATATGGTAGAGACTATAAAGTTGGTTAGCTTGGCCTATGGCTGTTTGGTATCTGAATAATATTAAAGGTCTCTTACCCAGATTTACAAAATACCACCCCTTGAAACGTACTGGTTTGTCTGTGTTTCAGCCACAGACATAAATCCCATTGCTTCTGAATGGCAGAGAGCCAGTGCTCCCAACTTTTCTAGGTACACAGCTGACTTTATGAGCTTCATTATAGCAGAGTGATGAGCAAAAAACTTGTTTGGTCTGCTCTGCCAGTCCCATCTTGATCTGTGCTGGTATGGAACTAATTCTATTCCTATAAAGCTAGATATAGCCAGACCTTACATTCCATTTGCTTGCTCCTGATCTAACAAGATCCAGGCACAAAACTTCAGAGAGGACACAGCCTACGCTGATTTCACTTGGCTCCATACTGGCAATTTTAGAGATAGTCTGACAGGGTGTGCTAGAATAGTCTGAAGACAAATTATTTTTGGGTTCAATCCATAGGCTGCTCTGGATGAGAAGCCCCTCCCCACAGGCTTCCCCAATAAGAAACCACTCTCCCTTGGTTGCCCATGATGAAAAGCACTATTCCAAGAATGCCTTGATGAAAAGCATATCTTCATTCCCTGCCTCAAACAAGAAGAACCTCTCTATAGGCTGTTAAGATGAATCACCATGATGACAGAGATTTTCTTTCCCTTTCTGATGTTTTGTGATTTTATTAAACCTCTTTAACTTTCATTTATATTACTAATCCTGCCAGGATTCAGTCCTTAGCTGCCATCTCTTAGGTGGTTTTATCCATTCTTATGGTTAGTATCTACATGTTAATGACTACCAAAGGCAGGTAAACAACATTGCTCTTAAATTCCAGAATCATATAGTCAACTGATACCTGATAGTTTTATTCAGATATGCAACAGGAATTTCAAAATTTCCAAAAGAGAACTTGACATTTTTTTCTATAATTCTACTCCTTTCTATCAATCTAGTTGCATAGACTAAAAATAAATAAAATAAAATAAAACTTGCTATCCTTTCTAAGCCAGAGAGGTGGCTCAGCTGTTAAGAGTACATACTGCTCTTACAGTGGACTTGAGTTCAGTTCCAAGCAACAATGTGGAGCAGCTCACAACCCCCTGTGATTCCAGCTCCAGAGGAATCCAATGTTTCACGCCTCTGCAGGCACCTGCATTTATCTGCACATACCCACATACATACACACATATACATAATTAAAAATAACAGAAATAAATATTAGAAAACCTGTTATCCTTGATTCCCACCTGAGCCTGTATGAGTTGTAGTCTCTACTTAAAAGGGTCTTCGACAGATCTTTCTAGCTCTCTCTGTCCATGGTTGGTTTTTTCCTTCCTTCCTTCCTTCCTTCCTTCCTTCCTTCCTTCCTTCTTTCTTTCTTTCTTTCTTTTTTTCTCTTTTTTTTAAGTATCACCTCCTCAAAGCTGGACTTCCAAAATAACTATCATTTCATAAACACTTTATTTTATGATATTTTATCTTACTTAAATTACTCAGCAAAATATAATGTATATAAGTTGCTATAATTATCTTTATATGCATATACACATATATTTTTTTGTCCCCTTCAATAATATGTAATTCACACAAGTTTAGCTGTCATTGGTAACTATTACCACAGGCCACTTTACATGTACATACTTCTTTCCCTTATAGTTTTTGGTTGAATTTATTAAGAACTACTATCAGACCTGTAGCAAATACCACCTCAAAACTATTCAATGTTCTATAATAGTTATCAAAGGAGAATTTTTTTTCTTCAGGAAAAATTGAGTGTCAGTTCTGAACTTACACAAAAATTATGACAGACCAAGCAAACAAACAAATAAAAATCCAATATCTTTATCATTGCTAAGTCTCTGAACTACTGTCACAGGTCAAGGTATTTATCCTTTACTTCTGAGAACAATTCATTGAACTGATGATGTTAAAATCTATGAAGACATATGAATTTCACCACCAGCATTATTGATTCAATAACACACAGTAAATCCAAATGTTTTATCTTACAGTAGCTGCTTCTCAGCAACACAGTGAATAACCATGAATTAAATGCCTTGCATTTTCACAAGATCTATATATTTCTCTTCTCCAACATAAATACTATCAGTTGTAGCTCATCAGACTCCACTATGGGTTGTACTGGATTAGTGTTATCTCAACTGTTTTGAAAATATTGCTCTCTCTGGCTGTTCCACACAAGTTCCACAAATCCATAGAGTTGACCAGCCTTTATTCATTGTCACTCTCTCCAACTCTAACAACAGTAATGCCATAAAGGCTAAGAGAAAAGTATCATAAATAACTTGCCTCTCTGTCCATTGATGCTCCTGCCAGAGCCAGCTAGCCAGTCAACATGGGAACGATGACTTGAGGAGTGAAGATGATTTTATGAAAGGCAGAAAGATGGAAGACACAGATATGGGAGGGCTGCTGGTCAATGCCATGCCAAACAACAAATATATTTTCTCACTGTCTTTTAAAGGCAAGCAACACAAAGCTTCACCAATTCTAGGAAGATTAACAATGACCACAAATGCTTACATGGAGAATTTATGGTACACAATATCTATGTATGACTAAGGCCATTTCCTTCAGGCTAGGAGAGTCTCTCAAGGATGTATGTGTAAGTGGAGGAACTTGGCATGATAAAATGCACATCTTAATTTAAAAAAAGATGTCAGCAGACTCATTCATGAACAAGCAAGAGGTCACTCAAACTTAAGTCCAGATGTGCTCCTGGTTTTTTTGTTTGTTTTTTGTTTTTTGTTTTTTTAAATCTATACAAGCCAAAGTGGTCTCAGCTGTTGGTACAGAAAGACTGTACCTGTCTTAGGTGTCTCCTCAAAAAGTGTGTACCTTACCCATCATTGGTACATGAATCGTAGCATTCATTCCCTGTCTTAGGTTGATTTACCTCTGAGAGAATCTTACCTGTCTTTTTTTTTAATCTATAAGAAGCATTTTATCAGTCACAGAGCAGAAAGTTGTGTCTGTCTTAGGTTGTCATCCAAAAGCACAGTTCTTACCCATCATTAGCACACAAAAAATCTTGTATATGGCCTGCCTTAGGTTGCGAATGTTTTCAGGACAATTTTCTGCTAGGGAAGAGATTGGAGCTCAAATTATGTAACTATGCTTTGACATTTATAATAGCTCTGATTTCTCACAAAAGAACAGGTAATAGACATGATATAAAAGGATCATAAAGCCAAGTCCTGATCTGCCCAATAGGAGAGAAGTAAATGAGGACCATGAAGGAAAAATGGCCTGTAATATTTTTCAGAATATCATTTGCAATGTTAGCAGTGTCAAAAAACAAAGATGCTATATTTCTTAAACTTACAACCTCCTTATGCAGGCTAATAAATCTAAAGAAATGTTAGTATTATGCCATATACCTTGAAGGTGCCTTTTTTACTTTGGTCCAATTATGCTGACTCTCATTATACATTTTTGGAGTTATACAAATACGTAGGTATCGAGAATGACATTCCAAATGGCTTCTGACTTTCATTCCTTGTGGCTCATTGCCCATGATCTGCACTATATAATATAAAGCATTAATTCATTGTTCTGTCTATCCAAATCCTCTTGTATGATCAGGGCATTGGTTACATTTTCAGCAAGATGATTAACAAAACTAGCTGTTTGTACCTCTTATGCTAAAGCTAATGGAGAAGTAGTAGTACTGGCTATAAGTGCTATGAGAGTAACAGCATCGAAAAGGTTAGCCAAACCATACGTTTGTTCCTTGCCAGAGTGTGATCTAATTCTTCCAATATTTGTAAGCCTTTTTCAGAATACACAAGTTCAGATAATTTACAGGAATCATATTAAAGCTGGTTGATGTACTACCATTAAAGATTGACCATCATACAGTACAGAAACACAATTGGACAAAAGACAATTAAAACAAGAAACACTGATCTCATTATCAAGGCCAATAACAAAGGTAACATTTCCAATTAGTAAAAGATTAGGTGAGGGTAACAAGCTGTCAGCACAAAGTGAGCCAAAGTTAACTCCAGAAGCGTTCCCTGTATGTTCCTCTCAGCTTCAGGTACTCAAAGTGCCCTTTCTTTAAACATACTATACTACACCACACTGCATTGAACACCACTGCACCATACCACAAAATAAAACAAAACTTTCTCCTATTCAGCATGCTCCTCTATGACCATTAGCCATCTAGGTCTCCTCAGATTTAAATCAGAGAATTTATTTGGCTGCACCGAGGTTCCTAAGCTGTGGTCTTGAAATGTAATTGTAGGGTTAACTTCATTTGATTTTCTTCCAGAGCACTGTTCTGTGCTCTGATACACAGTGTTAATTTACAGGTGATTCTGCTAGGCTCCTCCCAGGGACCTAGCAATGGCTTATAATACCTGTCATTACCTGCTGCCACTTTCAGGCAGGCAGCATATAAAAGGACTGCCTTGCCACTACAGTTCTCTGTCTCTCTGTCTCTCTGTCCCTCCCTCCCTCCCGCCCCCTCTCTCTCCCACTCTCTGATGGCTCTGCTTCTGTCTGCCTCTAACCGTTCTCCAGGCCCTCGCTCTAATCCCTTTCCCCAAATAAACTTCATTTATACCAGAATTGTTGCATTGTGTAATTTCTCAGGGGGACATCTGGTATGGGCCCACCCACATCCACCTGGAGGCAGATGATTAAGCTGTTGCTAGGTCCCTGGGAGGAACCTAGTGGAACTGCCTGTAAGCTAACACAGTGTCTGAAAACAGTTATGTCTCCTGGTGTTAATTTCTTCAAGTGAGAAGATAATCTATATAGTCCCTGTTACTCCATCTTGCTTGGAAGCAGAAGCTCCTGATAATTCTTTATCTGAATTAAAAATGATTTAAGTATATGCCTTGAGAAAAGATCTTTCTTGTATTATATTTCTTGTATTATAGTTTTGTCACTGGAGCTATTTGACATTGTCTGCAAGTGCTCATTGTTTTGCTTGACTGTTATAGAAACTTTTGGAAACTGATTTAGGATTGTATTTTGGGGTACCAGAACCTAACAGATTTCTTAGAATACCCACATGTTAAAATTACAAATATGCTTGCTAATCATATAATGACAACCCATGCTTCTAGTTCCCCAGGGAGAAAAAGGATAAATACAGTATTTGTTGAGTGAAAGAGATCTCAGTGACAAATAATCAAGTTTTAAGTATATGAATGTAATCCAAGTGAACAACAAGTTTTAACAGAGGCATCAGTGTACAACACACACTAGCCTATCCCTAACATTGCAATATATTTTACATATGCTTATAAGGTAAACAAGCAGAAATAGGTTAGCCAGTTGATCCATTAGGGGGGTTCGCACAGTACAGGAATGGGAAGAGCAGCAGAAAGGCACTGACCCACCACCCCAAAGGGGAAACACAATGCTTCCATTTTGAAATCAACTTTAGCTCTCAGGAAAGGAAATAAAGCATGACACAAAATGTTAAAAGTTGAAAAGTTCTTAATTTCTCTTTCCAACAACAAGATTAGGAGGCTGAAATCCCTTTGAAAGAGAAGAGTGGAAAGCAAACAGAAAATTTGTAGAGGTTCCAATGCAAGGATTACAGGAATTTTTAGAATTATCTTTAAAGTATTCTCATTAAATATGAAAGAATTCAAACTAGTGCTCCTTAATTTCTTCCCTTAGTCGACCTACTCAATAACCTCGATGTACATTTTATTGAAGAATATAAGCCACAGAGAATTCTGTGGCTCTTCAGTCAACTAAATCAGCAACTTCTGTGATCTGTACCCTCTTTTCACTCCTGCTATAGTGGAGAAGTTCTGTTCCTTCCCATCTTCTCTGAACCTCAACATTCCCTGACCAAGGCCTTCTATGTTGGGGAATGGTTTTGGGCTCTGTGTATTCAGATGTTGATTACACAATAGTGGAATTGTGCTCAGAGATCTGGTTGCAGTCTAGATGCATTGCCAAGCATTTCCTGTTCTCAATATTGTGTAAAAATTGTTTTCCATCACCTCTGATTGGTTACTAAAGAGCTGATCAGCCAATAAATTGGCAAGAGAGGAGAGTTAAAGCTAGACACTGATCCCAATGCAGGGGCAACCCAAGATGAAAGATGAGAGAGGAGAGAGGAGGGAGGAAGGAGGAGGAAAGAGAAAGGAGAGAGGAGGGGTGAAGGAGGACGAAGTAGAAAGGAAAAAGGAGGGAAGATGAAGGAGGGAAGAGAGAGGAGAAAGGAGGGAGGAGAGAAGGAAGGAGGAAAGACAGGAAGACCCAAAGGACTCTATATTTTACAACAGAGATATCTGCTTGGCTATGATTATTTTTCTATAGTCACAACAACTAGAAAATGGAAACAGTCTAGATGTCCATAAATTGGTAAATGGATAAGAAAAAATGTGGTACATATATACAATGGCCTTAAAGAAAAATGGAATATTGAAAACTTGAGGAAAATGAATAGAGATAGAGAATACCACTCTGAGTAAGGTAACCTAGAAAGACAGACACTGTACATTTTCTCTTATTTGTGTGTCTTACCCTAGAATCTCTACATTTGAATTTTAACTTGGAGTAAGTGTGGAAGCAAGAAAAGCAGAAGGAGACCATTGGAGGGGACAGGGAGAAAGAAAGAGCTGGGGGGGGGGAGGGGATAGCAGGACACAGGTGCCATCAAGTGGGAAAAGGGATACACGAGGGTGGGATGTGATTTATGTAGGGGGGAGAAAGAGGGGGGAGGGATTGATTTAATGGGATTTATTTCCCACAGGGATAATGACCTCTCTAGGGGCCATAAACTGTCCAACAAAACTCACACTGCCAGGCAAGGAATAAGTCCTTTCTAGTTGGTCAGAGGTTCCAAAAGAGCACCAAAACAACATAGGCTATTGCCATCGCTCAAGGTTGCCTGCCATTACTTGAGAGTGAGACTCTACTACTACCTACTGCTGAAGATATTACCCACTTTTGTCATAGGCAGCCCTAGCAGTAGCCTCCCCCCCTAAAGACTAGCTCGGAGAGTGTCAGGCAGTGTTATGCAAGCTGCGAGGAGAGAAGTTCCAAGAAAAGATCCACACAATTCAGAGTATTTTTGGTGCAAAGCTGCTCTAAATCTCACAGGAATCACACCCGGCACAAGTCCTGTTGGGTCTTTATTCCTAACAAAGGGGTTCCTGTCTCACTCTGAGTGGTCAGAGGTTGGCTTTACACTCTCATGCATGGCTGGCTAACTGAAAAAGGTACATCTGTTAAGCAAAAGTTACTTTTATCTTACAAAAATGCTGACTGGGGGAGACGGTTTTTTGCCAGATGGTACCTTAATTAATTTATTTAAAGATGAAAATTTGTCTCATTTAACCCCATGATAGAAGATTGTAGAGTTTACTTATATTTCCTACGTTCTGGATTTGACAGGAACACTGTACTCCTCAACTAGCAACAATATGGCTGCTGCACAAGACTGGCATTAAACCATACAACTGTGCTACCATGGATGGGGGGGAAGGCTCACCAGTCTACACTCCTACTTGAAGGGCTACAGGCAGCCAATGGCTACTCAAGGAGGAGTCAGTATTTTTTTTTTTCAGGAAAGAACCCCTTGGTAGTTTGCTCATGCCCATGTGGTTAGCCTTAAATTCATGTATACATGGGCAACACTAACCAGAAAACCCCACAAATTTGAGAGAGGGATTAGGAGATACAGGTAGGAGTTGAAGGAGTAAGAGGAAAAGGCAACAGAGGAAAAGATATAAATACAGTGTATTCATATATGAAACTCTAAAACAATAGAAAAGGTATGTTTACATTATAAAGGTTCAAACATTTAAAGTTATACTAAGAGAAGTCCCTTCTATATTTCATTTCTCTGCTCAAGTGGAAACCCTTTTCCCTGTCTCAAAAGCCAGTGCTAACAGTCTAGTGCTTAAGATTCTAAACCCCTTCTAAAATGGGTGTGCACACACACATGTATGCATATAGAGAATGAAACTGGGCCATGCTTATATGCATTTATCATCTGTGTTTGCATTCATCAGCATGTTTCAGAGATCTCTGCAAATGTGACATTGGACTCTATGTAATTCTTTTTAAAAAAAAATTAATTATTTTATGTATTTACATCCCAAATGTTGCCCTACCTTTCTGATCCTACCTTCCAGAGTTTTTTACCCAATACCCCTTCCCCTTGACCTCTAAGAGGGTCCTTCCATCCCCCTTCTCTGAGGCATCAAGTCTCTACAAGATTAGGGCCATACTCTCCCACTGGGGCTAGACAAGATAGTCAGTCTTCTGCTACATATGTGCCAGGGGCCACAGACCAGCCCATGCATGCTCCTTGGTTTCTGGCTTAGTCTCTGGGAGCTCTCTGGAGTCCAGGTTAGTTGACGATATTGGTCTTCCTATGGGGTCGCTGTCCCCTTCATCAGATCCTTTAATCCTTCCCCTAACATTTCCATAGGGGTCCCTAACCTCAGTGTAATGACTGTCTGTAATTATCTGCATGTCTCAGTTAGCTGTTGGTAGAGCCTCTCAGAGGACAGCCATGCTAGTCTCCTATCTTCAAGCACAACATAGCATCAGTAATAGGGTCAGGGTTTGTTGCTCATGCATGAGATGGATCCCAAGTTGGGCCAGTCACTGGTCAGCCATTCCAGTCTCTGTTCCACTTTTGAGCCTACATTTCTTTTAGACAGGATCAATTTTGGGTTGAAAAATTTGAAGGTGGTTTGGTGTCCTGTCTAACTACTCGAGGTGCTCTCTTCAGGTCCCATTTCCCCACTGCTGGGCATTTTGTCCAAGGTCTCCCATACTGAGTCCTGGGAGCCTCTTGCATTCCATGTCTCTGGGACTTTCTAGAGGTTTTCCCTCTTCCCCCATGCCCGCAGCTGAATATTTCTATTCATTCTCTTGGCCCTTTGGGCTTCTCTACTGTCTCCCCCTGCCCCCATATGTGATCCTGCCCTCTTTCCTCTCTCCCACTCAGGTCCCTCTCTCCCTCTTACTCCAATGATAATTTTATTCCTGTTCTAAGAAGAACTGAAGCATCCTCACTTGATCCTTCCTTCTTGTTTAACTTCTTATGGTCTGTAGGGTATATTATGGGTGTTCTATACTTTTTCAGAAAATTGGGAATAGTTCTACCTGAAGACTCAGCTATACAGTTTTTGGACACATACCCAAAAGATGCCCCACCATACCACAGGGACATGTGCTCTACTAAGTTCATAGAATCCTTATTTGTAATAGCCAGAAGCTGGAAACAACCCAGATGTCCTTCAACCAAAGAATGAATACAGAAAACATGGTTCATTTACACAGTGGAATACTATTCAGCTATTAAAAACAAGGATGTCTTAAATTTTACAAGCAAATGGATGGAATTAGAAAATACTATCCTGAGTGAGGAAACCCAGACCCAAAAGGACATGCATGGTATGTACTCACTGATAAGTGGACATTAGCCAAAAAGTACAAAATACCCATGGTACACACTACAGACTGTAAGAAGTTAAACAAGGAGGGGTGTATGTAATTCTAAACTGCAGCAGAGTGTCCTATTTTAGGGATGCTCTGAAAGACCCCCTGTGAGGGGAGATGCTCACTCAAGTCATGGGAGAATACGGCCACCCAGAAGCTCACAAGAGACTGAACTTGCTGCAAACCGCAAAAGGCTTTATTTCGGGATATCAGCCGGCTGAGGTCGAGACTCACAAGAGGAGTGTCGACCTCGAGGCTAGAGGGGGAAGGGTATTTAAAGGAGAAAACCACAAACCAGGGGGGTACAAACCAGGGGGGTGAGGGGGAATCATAAAAACATCAGTGGACAGTATTACAGAAACAGTGAAAGGTCCCCAGCCCATTCGATCATGTGGGAAACACACGCTGTGTACTTATTTTTTTTTTCAAGAATTTAATCTTGTTTAATCATCTATCATGTGGCCAGCCAGTCCTTGGAACAGCCCAGATGACTGGTATTTTCTTTATGGCCAGCCAGTTCCTGGAACCCATAGCCCAGAGCCTATGAACCAGATGACCTGCATTCTTGGTTCCACCCTTTTGTGGTCGGCTAAGTTCCTGGAACACAGATGGCCTGGCTTTATCCTCTATATGCCAGGGGGTCTCAAAAAAGGTTTATTCTTTTCAGGAGAATCTATCAATCTTTCTGAGGTTTTGTGGTTTAAAGGTAACACTGTCACAGTTGTCTTACTAGGGTTTTTCATAACTTCAGCATAGTATTTCTGAAACAGCTCCAAGTTAATAGTATTTTAAAAACATTTCATTTAAGGTAACAGTGAGAGGCCAGGCTCCAAAGTTGGATGAAGAATATAAACTATACTGTGGTAATTTATAATTATGTGATCTTAAGAAAATTGATGATTTTTCTTACTTCAATTGTTTCATCTATCATCTATAAATGGAACTAAAAACCAATACCTACCTTTCTGATGGTTTATGATTATCTACAGTGCTTAGCACAATGCCCACCCTATACTTAATGCTGAAAAGTAAAGCTATTACTTTTATTTTTTAAATTGTTGTTATGATGAAGTGGCTATCCAGAGAAAGAAAAGTTAGACAGAGGACCTGAGGAACAAAACGAAACACCCCAGGCAGCTCCAGTTAATGGTGATGTTAGAACAACTGTAACAAATTACTACATGAATCAACAGAGTGAAAAGACCAGATGACATACAGGTGCCCCTACCCAAGATGCTGGCAAATCATTTGCATGGGAGAATTTTCTGAATGGAAAACCTTTGTTGTAATTATTATTCTGGGAGTTTGCAATACCCCCTTGTTGCCTTTATATCTATTAGGGGCTTCTCCCCCATTTTAGACCATCTTGTTCTCAGATAAAAGACACAGACACCTTTAGATTTATAATAAGCTTAAAAGCACTAGAGCTAGGCAGATATCGGCCCACTGTGCTATTTTGTCTACTTCCCTGTGGTGATCCTCAAGATATCACTTGCCATGTTTCCCCTGGGCAGCTCCTATTCCATCAGGTCAGGCCTCATGGCCATGTGCTCAAGATCCACCTACCTCATACCTTCTCTCTTGATCTCATGGTCCTTATCTCAGACCCCAAGTCTGGGAACCACTGCTCAGCCCCCTCTCTTCTGCCCAGCTCAAGAGGTAGGCATCTTTATTAGCCAGGCAAGGAGCAAGGTATTCACCACAAAAGCTGGTATACTGAGAATCAACTCCTCTTGGGGCAATGAGGTCTTGGGATATAGCATTTAGCATTTGAATACCTAGCATGAGACCAACCTCCTACATTACACCCCTTTTGCCACTTTTTGTCTAAACAAGGCTCTTTCTCTTACAATAACAAACAACAGAAAGTAGAAATAATTATGAAGTCTATAGTGTAATAATTACATTCACAATGTCCAGTCCATTTGTGTTTGGCAACTTAGGAGGAAGTATTCTATTATCTATCCTATCTTGGTGAGTTTAGAGTTCTATACTCATTTTCTCATTACCATCTTAAGCATTTAAATCTTCTAATTCTCTCTCTCTCTCTCTCTCTCTCTCTCTCTCTCTCTCTCTCTCTCTCCCCCCCCCTCCCTCTCTCTCTCTTTCTTTCATTTTTTCAAGACAGGGTTTCTCTGTATAGCCCTGGCTGTCCTGGAACTCACTCTGTAGACCAGGCTGGCCTCGAACTCAGAAATCAGCCTGCCTCTGTCTCCCAAGTGCTGGGATTAAAGGCATGCACCACCACTGCCTGGCTAAATCTAACTTTCAAAACTTGCAGTTACCAACCTTAAAAGACCAGTTTACAATTTCCACCAACCCCCTTAGAGAAAAATCCTGATATACAGCCAAAGTAAAAAGGAAACATGTAGCAAGATTTTTCCTGCCCATTTTATTTGGAGTGGAGCTCCATGATTGGTCAGAAGAGGTAGATGGAGCTTGGAGTTGGGAGGAGGAAGGAAGAAAGAAAAGGAGGAGGTGAAGCAAGACAGAGGCAGACATATGTGTCTTTAGGAGTCTCAGGTAATTATTCATGTCAAAAGGTTAGATATTGGGTTAACAATTCTAATTGTGTGGGCATCTTGTGTATTAGATATTTGCTAATATATAAATCCATTAGATAATCTTACATATTAAGAGTCTTATTTCTACCAGCCAGCCAGTGCTGAACACAGAGCAGGAATCTGGCGCCAGCTAGGAGCTAGCCAGACTGCACCCTGCTTTTTCTAATACCTACCGCTACAGAAACATAGGGAAGGATACAAGATATTACAAAGATTTATTTGTAATAATAGATATTACAAAATGGACCACTTTCCTTCAAAGGAAAATAATGCTTGTAAGTGAAAGTAAAAATATTAACAACTTGGTTAAAGAAATGAGTAAAAAGAACAATTTTTTATAGAAAATAACACTTCGGGGCTGGAGATAAAGCTGAGTGGGATACAGGAAGGTCTGAGATTGATCTCCAGTGCTTACATAAAACTAGCTGTAGTGGTACACGTCTCTGCTTTCAGCATTCTGGAGATGGAGACAGGAGGATCAGAAGTTCAAGGTTGTCATTGGTTATGTAACAACCTGGAGGACAGTTTGTGCTATTTACGACCCCACTTCTAAATGAATGAATGCATGAGTGAATAAATAAAATAAATGGTAATTATAACTATAAGATATTGTTCTCATTATCAGACTTGATACAGTATAAAACGTTTTGGTTATCTTTTTATTATTAAAATTCTGTTTTAAAGAACTTACAAATGAAAAATATAATGCAATGAAATTAACCAGATCCAAAATCTTTAGGATATTGTTAGGATAGCTTTCCACATGTGGATGGGAGCTTCACATTGGATGCTTTCTCTTCACTCAATTTCACTACCAAATACATTTTTATGCACTTATCTGTCACCAAAAATGAAAACTCTATGACATAAAGTTAAATATTTAGCTTTATAGCCTTTCATGAATAAATTATCTATCATCTACTTTTTGAAGGAATGATAAAATAGATACTTTCAAATATTGCAGGTAGTCATTTTAAATGAGATTATCTGACCTATAATCCTATTTCTAGGACTTATCCTATAGATAGCTTCTCATATACATAAATAATATGGACAGGAATATTCACTGAGCATTGCCTGTGACCACAAAAGGGTAAATAACCTAAATATCTAATTACTGGCTAAGTAGCCAGTGTCATCATGGTTGTTGAATATGATAAAATTTCATAGAGCAATTTAAGTGAATGAAGCACATCTATAAAACATGTATCTATATACATACCCTAAAGCATCTAATGGACAGTTTTTCAGAAAGGCCATAGAGGAAGATAATGATGGCCCCACCAAGATGCATACCAAGTTGGTTGTGAGACTGGAGTTGGGGGAAAGAAGCCTCTTAAATAAATATTCTTACAAATTTGTTCATCTGATGATGATAATTCCAAGAAGAGTTGAATTTCTTTTCTTCTTTTTTCTGTGAACTGTGGCCATTAATACATTGGACACAAAATGCCGTCACAGGCTCCTTCTGTAACCTGTATAGCCTACAGAACCTTCTCTATGAGAATACAAAGAAATATCTAGGATGAAAGCAGATACATTCTTGGCTGTGAATAAATACAATATAACATGACATGATACAATACAACACAATTCAATATGATGTCCAAGAATGACTAAATTAGCCTTTTTTCCAGTTATGAAATCTTGAAAGTATTAAACACTCAGTTTTTTCACTGTTTGGAAACAATATTGGCCCTAACCAAAATCTGTAGGTTCATAAAATCTGACTCAGAAGGATATGAAACATGCTTTTTAACCATATATTTTGAAATATATTGGCTCTAGGAGTTTTGAGAGACCAAACCTGGAACATTACTATTTCTTTGTAGTTCACATCATCACTAATAGAAAGAACCTTCTAAGAGTAACCAAGGGCTTTTCCACAACGCATACAGACTAAGGTTCATGAGATGCCCACTCGTGTCTTTTTGCTGTTCACTTGGAGTTTGGGTAAAAGTCTATCACTATAAGCTAGGGTGCTGCTTAGGGAGACAGTGATTTCTGTATCATAAATGAGGTGGGGAGTGAATAAACATGAATGAGAATGGACACAGATAGAGGAAAAATGAAAGACCATCCCTATGTAAGCAAGGCACTTGATTTCAGAGATCCGAGCCAGTCTGGTAAGCTATGCACTGGAAACGTTGGAGTAAGTCTTCTCTCTGTCTCATAGCAGGCACTACACATAGACTTTACAGCACATTGTCTCTGTCCTCAGTGACTAAAGTACTGAAAAACAGCACATCACGTTTTCTAGCATCTTAATCGTTTTAGAAGCTTATATAGACTGTTCAATATGAAATATTTGCTTTCCTTTAGAACTGAAATTTCCTACTGACCATGAATTACAGCATAATTTAGAGAAGGTAGAAAAGCTTTACGACAGGTGAACCTTATATACATTTCTTGCAGTTAGAGGTAAGTACTGCTGGGCAGCTTGAAACCTGAAAACCCTATGTGCCGGGCTTCCAAAGGCAGCACAAGCTACAGAACAGTGCAGAAACCAAACCAAGAGGAAGAGATACCTGCCTCATAAATCCTGCCAGCTCAAAGTGCTGAGAGGTTTCCTGTTCATTAACACGCACTGAAGCATATTTAGGGCACACATGAATATGCACTAAGTATGTATTATACCACACATTAGGACAACCACATTCTATAGGAAAACTCATTTATCGATGCATCATTTAAAAGATAACATATAAACCAGATAGCAGTGTGCTTCTTTCCATACGTATTTATCCCCTTTAGTGGGAAAGTCCACATAGATATAAGGTCTTTATAACCTTTATATGCATTTATTAAGGGAAACAACCTAATGATAAGAAATGCTCCCCTCCCCCCTACAACACACAGAACCTCTGAAACTCAAAGTAAGCAGCAACTAAATGCTTTCCTTTAGAAAGCATTCCACCTCATTTAGTTGCTGTGGTCATGTCTACTCATAGCCAATAGAACACTAAGACAGAAGTTGGTACCAGGATAGTTAGGTATTGCTGTGGCAGACGTGACTGTGTTGTTTTTGGGAGGACTATGGAAGGACTTTGGAACTTTGGGCTAGAAGAGCCACTGAGTGTTGAGAGCTCAGAGACCTGTTGTGTAGGAGTCTGGAAGATAAGAATGTTGAGATCACTGCAGACGATGGAGGCCTGCCTTGTGAAGGGTCAGAGGGAAGCAAAGACTATTGGGATATTTGTGTGAAGAATCTTTTTTTTATACTGTTTCAAAGCTAGATCTTTAATGTTCTTTAGAAAGCAAGTCACTATTAGCATTTGATAATTAGGGTTGGCCCCATACCAACTTAGCTGTGCCACACACGCTGCCTGGTTTGCTTTACAATCTGCTCTCTGATCTCTGCACCATCAACTGGGATGTGGGAGATGCAGAAAACCCCGTTTTCTAGTTTCTTGCCAATTAATTTTGAAAATAAAAATAAATATTGTCCTCCAGGAGCAGAGACGAGTGGATCTCTGTAAGTTCAAGACCTAATTCCTGCAACTATTCCCGATCCCCTCTTGTGAAACCATTGTCCCACCTTGGCTAAGAACCCCAGTGACACATTCTGAAAGTTTTGCTTCCAAGTCAGGACCATCCCTGGTCTTTATGAATAACCCTTCAATCATACTTCTGTCAGTAATCATAGGGAGAAACAACAACAACAACCCAACAAAACATTGCTTCACCAAATTAGACTTTAGTGCAATTATTGCCTTCGCTTGTTCAGTTTCCTTTCTGGAGTCAGTAGGTGATGATGACAATGGTGGTGGTGATGGTGATGATGATGTGACCCCAGGAAAAGTCCATCACACCAATTCCTCATTCAGTTGTACGACTGCTCTGTACGTTTGTTTACCTAGTCTATGATTGGGCACCGTCTAGTATTCCCACACACAACTCTTAAAGTTATCCCCTTTCCCTAAACATATTTATCCCCTTACTCTTTTTTCCCCTAAAATACTCATTTTTATTTTATGTGCATTGGTGTTTTGCCTGCATGCATGTCTGTGTGAGGGTGCCCAATCCCCTGGAACTGGAGTTATACATACAGACGCCCATACACATAAAATTAAAAACATAAATCTATGGATCACAATAGTATGGCAGCCTTCCCCTTCCAACTCTATTTCCCAGCTTGATTTTCTTTTTCGGTGCGGATCCAATTCTAACCCCCAGCCTCACATACCCTACCTTTCTCCCACTCCCAGTCTTAGTAACTAAAGTCCGACGAACGCATCCCAGTATCCTTGCTCATTTACTGAAGTCAAGGGGGTCTCTGTTGTTAATTGGCTAGCGTGCTCTTTGCACAGTGGGCAGATCAAGAAGCTGAGGTTGCTTCTCACCATTAACAGTCTGCTCTCGGAATACTTACAGACATCAGACCAGGCACCCTGAGTGCTTGCACTGAGTACACAATTTCTGAACTGCACAGGTTAACTCTACTCCAGTCTAACCCTACTTGAACACTAGTTCTGCTGAAAGAATATAGCTGATTGCCAGGCAGTGGTGGCGCACGCCTTTAGTCCCAGCACGTGGGGGGCAGAGGCAGGCAGATTTCTGAGTTCGAGGCCAGCCTGGTCTACAGAGTGAGTTCCAGGACAGCCAGGGCTACAAATAGAAATCCTGTCTCGAAAAAGAAAAAAAAAAAGCAACAAAACAAACAAACAAAAAACAAAACAAAAACAACAACAAAAAACCCCACAAAACCAGTGAGCTGGAAATGAAAACACAGTAAGCCAGAAATAAAAAGCTCCATGAAGAGAGAGCCTTACTACTCAGAGGATCAGAGAGACCACAGAATATCTAGGCCTGGAGATGAGACTTAAGAGTTGGAACCTTTTAACAAGAACAGATATAAGGAGGTGTATCACAGTGAACGTTTGCAAGTGAAGATGTGTGGACAGAGGGATACACTGTGGGACACACTGTGACACACTACAGCTTCTATGATGAGATGTGTTATGCTTTGTTGTGTTTGTGTGTGTGTGAATGTGTGTGTGTGAGAGAGTAAGTGTGTGTTTTATTCTGGGGTAGAGGTTGCAAGGGTGAAGGGCAGATATGATGGGACAGGGAGGTGAGCAGAACTGGGGTGCATGATGTGAAACTCACAAAGAATCAAAAAAAGTTAAAAAACAGAAGAAGGTAGAAGAAATGACAAGAACTTTGAGTTACTATGGAAAGAATCAAATCTAAAAATGAAAATAGTAATAATGCCACGCACGTTGTCATCACAACTAGAATTTCCTAAAGGCCAAGGGAACAAATTACCACCAATTCCAGGAATTCTTTAAAAGGGTTGATGCTAATGGGTGATGGTGATGTAATTTACCTTTTGGAAGTAGCAAAACCCATGTAATGGTTTTTGACACTTTATCAAACCATTTATAGTATCGACACCATTTTTTTTTTCTTTTTGGCCAGAATTCGACAATAAAAAGTGCAATACTGATTGTATAACTACATAAAGATCTTTTGTTTTGTTTCATTTCCATTACTAAGAACTGATTTTAAACCATGCTTGGCAGCTCATGCCTTTAATCTTAGCACTGGGGAGGCAAAGGCAGACTGATCTTTGCTCTACATAGGGAGTAAGTACTAGTCCAGCCAGGGTTCCAGAGCGAGGCCCTGTTTCGATAAGTAAACGACAAAGGACAAAACAGAGAGTGATATTTAGAACAGAGGTGGTTTGATATCTGAAAAGAGGGAATTATGAGTCCATCCAGATTCAGTTGACAAAATGCTCGATACTAACTGACCTTAGTTACATTTTTAAATGGTGGTGACAACATGCCTAACTGAAATAGGGTAAGGAAGGAAGGATTTATTGTGGCTCAGAGTTTGAGGGTGCAATCTGTCTCTCACGTTGGGGACAGCATGGTGGCCCTGATCACACTGTATCTAGTCAAGAGCTAAAAGGCAGTTTATATTGGTGCTCTGCTTGTGTTCTCTTTTCTGGTCAGTTCAAGACAGCCCATGCATTGATGTCAACACAAAAGGGGGACTTCTCACTTTAGTGAACACAAGTTGGAGATTCCCTCACAGACACCCAGGTTTTTCTTCTAGGTCCTGTCATATTGATACTGGCTTTCATACAACTCATTTCATGATGCCTAGGCTTGAAGTTTTTTTCCTAAATGTGAATTCCATGAGTTGGCAAAAAGGAAGTGATCTGATCATTTGAACAGTTCTGGATTCCATCCTAGATCTCCCATGTGACCTTGAAAAACTTGACTAATGCTAATTACAGACATTTTGAAGTTTCAGGGAAATTAATAGCTAGATGTCCTGGATCTTTCCAACAACAACAACAACAACAACAACAACAACAACAAAACCCTTGAAGATTCCAAAAGCTTTGCTTAGTTTTAAGATGGGGTCTCACTAGGAAGCCAGGCTGCAGGAGAGTTCAAAATCCTCCTGTCTTTATCTTCAGAGTTCTGGTTTAACTGGTGTGTGACACCACACTCCACTCTCCCCCAGAGAACTTTGTGATCATTATTCCATATGGCTGTCATTTTGCTGGGGAACACTGCAGGTCTTAATGTCATAAAGCCTTCTTCTCTTCTGAGATTGTATTCAGTGTCGCGTCTGAAATCTTTTTTTTTTTTTAAATGCAGTTTATTATCTTTGTCTTTTTTTATTGGATGTTTTATTTTCATTTAATATGTTATCCCCTTACCCCATCCCCCACCTACCCTGGAACCCCCATCCCCTCACCCCTCCTCCTGCTTCTCTGTGGATGTACCGCTACCTACCTCCCCACTCCCACATCCCCACCCCCAAATTCCCACCCCCTGGGGCGTCCAGCTTTCATGAGACCAAGGATCTCTTCTCCCACCTATGCCCAGCAGGGCCCTCCACCCTTACATATACAGCTGAAGCCCTGGATCCCTCCCTAAGTGCTCCCAGGCTGGTGGTTTAGACCCTGGGAGCTGTGGTTGGTTGGTATTGTTGCTCTCCTCATGGGGCCACAAACCCTTTCAGCTCCAACAGTCTTCACTCTAACTCCTCCATTGGGAATCCCATGACCAGTTCAATGGCTAGCTGTGAGCATCTGCCTCTAAATTTGTCAGACTCTTGCAGACCTCTGAGGAGATATCCATATCAGGCTCTTATCAGCATGCACTTCCTGACTTCCACATCAGCATCTACCTTTGGTGACTGCACATGGGATGGATACTCAGGTGGAATGGTCTTCAGACAGCCCCTTCTTTAGTTTCTGTCCCTCACTTTGTCTCCATATTTGCTCCCTTGAGTATTTTGTTGCTCCTTCTAAGAAGGACCGAAGTACCCCAACTTGGTCTTCCTTCTTCATGAGCTTCATGTGGCCTGTGAGTTGAACCTTGGGTATTTCAAGGTTCTGGGCTAATATCCAATAATCAGTGAGTGAATACCATGTGTGCTCTTTTGTGATTGGCTTACCTCACTCAGGAAGATATTTTCTAGTTCTATCGATTTACCTAGGAATTTCTCGAATTCATTGTTTTTAATAGCTGAGTAATACTCCATTGTGTAAATGTACCACATTTTTTTGTATCCATTCCTCAGTTGAAGGACATCTGGGTTCTTTCCAGCTTCTGGCTATTATAAATAAGGCTGCTATGAACATAGTTGAGCATATGTCCTTGCTATACGTTAGAGCATCTTCTGGGTATATGCCTAGGAGTGGTATAGCTGGATCCTCATGTAATGCTATGTCCAATTTTCTGACAAGGCACCAGACTGATTCCAAAGTGGTTGCACCATCTTGCAGTCCCACCAACAGTGGAGGAGTGTTCCTCTTTCTCCACACCCTCACCAGCATCTACTATCACCTGAGGTTTTAATCTAAGTCATTCTGACTGGTGGGAGATGGAATCTCAGGGTTGTTTTTATTTGAATTTCCCTGATGACTAAGGATACTGAATATTTCTTTAGGTGCTTCTCGGCCATTCGAGTTTCCTCAGTTGAAAATTCTTTGTTAAGCTTTATACGCCATTTTTAAATAGGGTTATTTGATTGTCTGGAGTCTAATTTCTTGAGTTCTCTGTATATATTGGATATTATCCCTCTATCAGATGTAGGATTGGTAAAGATCTTTTCCCAATTTGTTGGTTGTCGTTTTGTCCTATTGACAGTGTCCTTTGCCTTACAGAAACTTTGCAATTTTATGAAGTCCCATTTGTCAATTCTTGATCTTAGAGCATATGCCATTGGTGTTCTGTTCAGGAACTTTTCCCCTCTGCCCAAGTATTCGAGGCTCTTCCCCACCTTCTCTTCTATTAGTTTCAGTGTATCTGGTTTCATGTGGATGCCCTTTATCCACTTAGACTTGAGCTTTGTACAAGGAGATAAGAATGGATCAATTTTCATTCTTCTACATGTTGTCCTCCAGTTGAACCAGCACCATTTGTTGAAAATGCTGTCCTTTTTCCACTGGACAGTTTTAGCTCCTTTGTCAAAGATCAAGTGACCATAGGAGTGTGGGTTCATTTCTGGGTCTTCAATTCTATTCCATTGATCTTCCTGCCTGTCTCTGTACCAATACCAGGTAGTTTCTATCACTATTGCTCTGTAGTACAGCTTGAGGTCAGGGATGGTGATTCCTCCAGAAGTTCTTTTATTGTTGAGAATAGTTTTCGCTATCCTGGGTTTTTTGTTATTCCATATGAATTTGAGAATTTCCTTTTCTAACTCTGTGAAGAATTGAGTTGGGATTTTAATGGGGATTGCATTGAATCTGTAGATTGCTTTTGGCAAGATGGCCATTTTTATTATATTAATCCTGCCAATCCATGAGCACGGGAGATCTTTCCATCTTCTGAGATCTTCTTCAATTTCTTTCTTCAGGGACTTGAAGTTCTTGTCATACAGGTCTTTCACTTGCTTGGTTAGATTCACAACAAGGTATTTTATATTATTTGTGACTATTGTGAAGGGTGTCACTTCCCTAATTTCTTTTTCAGTCTGTTTATATTTCATGTAGAGGAAGGCTACTGATTTGTTTGAGTTGATTTTATAACCAGCCACTTTGCTGAAGTTGTTTATCAGGTTTAGGAGTTCTCTGGTGGAAGTTTGGGGGTCACTTAAGTATACTATCATATCATCTGCAAATAGTGATATTTTGATTTCTTCCTTTCCTATTTGTTGTATCCCTTTGACTTCTTTTTGTTGTCTAATTGCTCTAGCTAGTAATTCCAGTACTATATTGAATAGGTAGGGGGAGAGTGGGCAGCCTTGTCTAGTCCCTGATCTTAGTGGGATTGCTTCAAGTTTCTCTCCACTTAGTTTGATGTTGGCTACTGGTTTGCTGTAAATTGCTTTTACTATGTTTAGGTATGGGCCTTGAATTCCTGAACTTTGCAAGACTTTTATCATGAAGGGATGTTGAATTTTGTCAAATGCTTTCTCAGCATCTAGTGAGATGATCACGTGTTTTTTTTTTTTTGAGCTTGTTTATGTTTATATAGTGGATTACATTGATGGATTTCCAAATATTGAACCATCCCTACATTCCTGGGATAAAACCTACTTGATCATGATGGATGATTGTTTTGATGTGTTCTTGGATTCGGTTTGCTAGAATTTTATTGAGTATTTTTGCATCGAAGTTCATAAGGGAGATTGGTCTGAAGTTCTCTTTCTTTGTTAGGTCTTTGTGGGGTTTGGGTATGAGTGTAATTGTAGCTTTATAGTACGAATTGGGTAGTGTTTCTTCTGTTTCTATTTTGTGGAATAGTTTGAAGAGAATTGGTATTAGGTCTTCCTTGAAGGTCTGATAGAATTCTGCACTAAAACCATCTGGTCCTGGGCTTTTATTTTGGTGGGGAGACTTTTAATGACTGCTGCTGTTTCCTTAGGGGTTATGGGACTGTTTAGATGGTTTAACTGCTCCTGATTTAACTTTGGTACCTGGTATCTGTCTAGGAAGTTGTCCATCCAGGTTTTCTAGTTTTGTTGAGTATAGGCCTTTGTAGAAGGATCTGATGATTTTTTGAATTTCTTCAGTTTCTGTTGTTATGTCTCCCTTTTCTGTTCTGATTTTATTACTTTGGATACTGTCTCTGTGCTCTCTGGTTAATCTGGCTAACGGTTTATCTATCTTGTTGATTTTCTCAAAGAACCAGCTCCTGGTTTTGTTGATATTTTGTATTGTTCTTTCTGTTTCTATTTGGTTGATTTCAGCCCTGAGTTTGATTATTTCCTGCCTTCTATTCCTCCTGGGTGTATTTGCTTCTTTTTGTTCTAGAGCTTTTAGTTGTGCAGTCAAGTTGTTAGTGTGTGCTCTCTCCAGTTTCTTTTTGTAGGCACTTAGAGCTATGAGTGTTCCTCTTAGCATTGCTTTCATGGAGTCCCACAAGTTTTGGTATGATGTGTCCTCATTTTCATTAAATTCTAAGAAGTCTTTAATTTATTTCTTCCTTGACCATGTCATCATTGAGTAGAGAGTTGTTCAGTTTCCATGTGCATATGGGTTTTCCATTGGTTTTGTCATTATTAAAGACCAGCCTTAGTCCATGGTGATCTGATAAGATGCAAGGGATTATTTCCATCTTTTTGTATCTGTAGAGGCCTGTTTTGTGACCAATTATATGGTCTATTTTGGAGAAGGTACCATGAGGTGCTGAGAAAAAGGTATATTCTTTTGTTTTAGGATGGAATGTTCTATAGATATCTGTTAAGTCCATTTGGTTCATAATTTCTGTTAATTTCAAAGTGTCTCGGTTTAGTTTCTGTTTCCATGATCTGTCCATTGCTGAGAGTGGGGTGTTGAAATCCCCCACTATTATTGTGTGAGGTGTAATGTGTGTTTTGAGCTTTAGTAAAGCTTCTTTTATGTATGTAGGTGCCCTTGCATTTGGAGCATAGATGTTCAGAATTGAGAGTTCACCCTGGTAGATTTTTCCTTTGATGAGTATGAAGTGTCCTTCCTTATCTTTTTTGATTAATTTTGGATGAAAGTCGATTTTATTTGATATTAGAATGGCTGCTCCAGCTTGTTTCTTGGGACCATTTGCTTGAAAAATTGTTTTCCACCCTTTTATTCTGAGGTAGTGTCTGTCTTTGTCACTGAGGTGCGTTTCTTGTATGCAGCAAAATTCTGGGTCTTGTTTGTGTATCCAGTCTGATAGTCTGTGTCTTTTTATTGGGGAATTGAGACCATTGATGTTAAGAGATATTAAGGAAAAATGATTGTGGCTTCCTGTTATTTTTGTTATTAGAGGTAGAATTATGTTTGTATCGCTATCTTCTTTTGGGGTTTTTGGAAGATTACTTTCTTGCTTTTCCTAGGTTATAGTTTCCCTCCTTGTATTGGCGTTTTCCATCAATTATCCTTTGAAGTGCTGGGTTTGTGGGAAGATATTGTACAAACTTGGTTGTGTGAAGAATCTTGTCAGTTAAACCCAAAGAATTGTCTTTGATTAACAAGAGACCAGAACAACTAAAGGAAAGCCTTTGTTTTATTGGTATACTTTATGCTGGGAGAAATTAGTGGATATTAAGAAGAGGCTACCATTGCTGGGGTGAAATCTGGAAAGTGTTACCTAAGAGTCAACACACAGAAGCTGTGTTCTAGAGGTGACCACAATGGTACTTAGGACTGGTAGCTGAAATTGATAGTGTAAGAATCACCCAAGTGATACTGGTTTTGAAGGTATGAAGGAGTCATGGAGGCTTGGCACTGTGAGAGGTTAGGAGAGGCCATTGGTGAAGGTGCAGCTTCAGTAGCAGTTGAAGGTCCAGGATTGAAGGTGCCATGCTTTGAAGGGGTCATGGAGAGAAGCTGAGACTTGGCACCATGAAGAGTGCCTAAGTGACGATACTGGTGAAAGTGTGGCCCAGATACAGCAAAAGACCCCAGCATTTTGGAGATTCCAATACCATGAGACAACCACCAAGAACAGCAGTGGTGGACTGGAGCCTACCAGAGCTTAGAAGACAAACTGTTTGTGTGCTGCTGAGGGTGGAGCTGGAGAAGTGACCCAAGCCCTGTGGAGGAGCTCAGAAGAACGTGAGTGGATCCCAGACGTTGGACATTTTGTTATTTACACTGCTAGGAGTTTGGTTTTGCTTTGATCTTTTTGTGACTTGTGCCCTGATTCTTTCCTCTTGAAGGAAGAAATTATTTAATTTTGATTTTTATAGGAGCCCACAATTGAGAGAATGCTAGATTTTTATAGGGTGAATACTATAAAGAGACTGAACATTTAATGTGGTTGAGTTTGTAAAGACAGTGTGACTTTAAAAAAAATTTATGTTTTTAATCTGAGATTTTGGGGGTGAATGAGAAAGGAAAGGTTGTAGATTAATGGTGATGTGTTTGTGTGCCAGGCTGACAAAGGGTCAATTGTACTGGACAGTTTTATGTCAACTTGACACAAGATAAAGTCATCTGAGAGAAGGGAGCCTCAATTAAAGAAAATACTTCCATAAGACTGGCTGTTGGCAAGTGTATAGGTAATTTTCTTAATTAGTCACTGATAGGCGTGGGCCCAGCACACTGCATTAGGTTCTTCCTAAAGGTTCTTGCCTTGTTTGAGTTTCTGTCCTGATTTCCTTTGATGATGAACAGTGATATGGAAATGTAAGCCAAATAAACCCTTTCCTCCCCAAGTTGCTTTTGTCATGTTGTTTCATCATGGCAATAGTAAGCCTAGGTAGAGCATAGGGTACATGCTGAAGGCAGCATCCCAACTCCTATATTAAATGCAAGAGGGAGGCCTATGGGCAAAGCTTCCATGGAGCTATGAGTGCACACCACAGGATTGATCATGAAGCAACATTCTCTGGGCAAATGACCTTGACTCAGAACCCCAGGAAAGATGTTCTTAGGTGTACTGATAATACTCACCATTCTAAAGGAATTCTAAATCACACTGACAACAGTATCTTAGTGAGTGCATACAACATAGGGGATTTAAACATACATGTACAGTTCTCAAGGTAAAAAAGAGGTAAAGGAAGAGAGGAAAGAAGTAACAAAAGAACTAAGTGAGCGGAAAGAGATGGGTTGAGGGAGGGAGAGAGAAGAGGAATGGTAAAGAAAACAGCTTCTGATTTACTGACAAATACCCATTAAGAGGCTTTACTGAGTTGGGAAAGTGAAAAGAATTTGACAGAAAGAGAAGAAAGGAAGGGGAGTCACTAAGGGAATACTAACTGTAGCCAAATGGATGAGTGTTTGACTTTCATTAGCCCAGCAGAGTCAGATAGGGAGTAAACCAGGACTGGGAGGTGGGGGGTGGGGTGGGGTGGGCATTGCCAGACCACAGTCCAGTGGAGGGCCTTTCAGCAATCTAGAGGAACACTGAAATAAAAAGCAACCTAGAAAGATTCCCTACCTGTTTCAGGTTGGAAGCATTTGGTAAATTGAATGATAAGAAAAATCTCAATGAATCAGTTATTGAAATGTAAGAGGTGTCAGTAAGAAAGAATGACTCTGATGAAGATAGACAGAAGGCCAGGAACTCCTGGCTCATTAAAGTTGGCACTGGTCAGCATTGTATTTGCACTTGACAACCCTTGTTTGGTTTAGAATCAATGATAAATGCATGGAAACAAAAAGAATGAGTAAGTGAATGTAGCATAGTGAAAATTCAACATTAGTTTGGTGTCTCAAGAGAGACTTAAGGAAACAGAGTCAATGGCATTCCTAGCTCTGGTGCTGGCAAGCAAAAGCATGCCATGGTTGATCGTTCAGGCTTCCTTCAGCTTCTACACAGGACAAAGCATGGGCAGCTGTGCCAGGCATGTAGGAAACCCTTACATGTTGTTTGCCAGGAGCAGTTTGTTCTATGCAATCACTTATTTTTTTAGAGAAGAGGTTCGCTCAGAGGACTGTGGATGTAGATCTGCTAGCAGAGGGCTTGTCTGGAGTGTGACAAGCCTAGGTCCAATCTCTGCTACCACGTGAAACTGGATGCAGTTGCACATGCCTGAAATCTCAGCCTTTGGGAGAGAGAGGCAGGAGCAGTTTACAGGGTCAAGGGCATTCTCAGCTACACGGTGAGCACAAGGCAAGCCTAGACTAAGTGAGGCCCTTTCTCAAAAATAAGCAAGATGTTCATTCTAATTGCTTGCAATAACTTTAATGCATATCTTCTTATATACGGAAGTGTTTTTACACCAAAGGGAGCCACTTTTTTTTTTTACACCATAAGAAATATAATTGTAGCAGTGATCTAGATTTCATATTACTCTTCTAATACATATGACTGGAAACACCATGTTATTTCTTACAATAGAAGAATATATTGGCATGACAACAACTAGCCGTATAGCAGTTTTTGGCTGTGTCTTGATTATCTACTATTCAGAGAATGGCAAATCAGAACACAGCTTAAAAAAAATGACTTAGGGATGGGGGTATAGCTCAGTAGTAGAGCATTTGTTTAGTATGAAAGAGACTCTGAGTCATCAGCACAAAGAAAGAAAAGTGAGCAAAGAGAGGGAGAGACCCTCCTAGACTGACCCACTCTTAGACTTTACTTTGTAGCTAAGTCTAGCCAGATTCAAAGAAATTCTCCTGCCTGAGCCTCTCAAATACTGGTATTAGAAGCATAAACCACCATGCCTAGTGAAAACAATTTTATTTAAAGAAAATAGAAGTACATACAGCAAAAGCCAAAGCCAAAGCCAAAAAAGTCTATAAAGAAATATACTAGACACTAAACTATTTACTGACACATACAGCATACACAGTGGGATTAAGATAATTTAAATCTTACTTCAAACACCCACAGTACCACTGTAGTTGCTCCAACTAAACATAAGCACTTATGATGACCCTGTCACATCACTAGTGTTGGTTCTTGAAGAGTGTGCTCATTTCAATTTGGAGCAAACCCTTCCACATGTATATTCACAAGCCCCAGGGGTGGTCTTGTGAGGTGGTGAATGTTGGTTCTTTGTGACATAATAGTACTTATCTTTACTTAGTGCATTAAGTCTGAGGACTGTGCAAGAAAGTAGATTCAAAAGACTTCATCACAGTCTATAAAGTGTTTTATAATTTCTGTAAAGGCTAACTAAATATACTTATCAGTAGCATTCAATAGGTAGAGCTATTGGTACAATTCTAATTCTGTGCTATCTTTGATCTTAGACCTCTGATAGGAAAGAGAACCTTATATACAGACTTATTTCATTTAAAAAATTTGCTTAAATACAATACCCAATATAAATAATGTCTGGCTTCTATTTAGCTATACAACTATTCAGACATTCCTTGCCTATACATCTCTACTATGTTTATTTATTCTTATAACTCTTACAGATGCATGAAGAGAGATTAAATTTTTTATCTCATATCAGCATTGTCTATGTAAATAATTATTTTTGCCCCACTTTGAGAGTTTTGATTCTCCAACACTTGAAGATTCTATTTCGCTTGGTCACAGTCCTGACACAGCCCTGGGAACTGATGCCAGGGGAGAGGTGCCTTCCTCGTTTGATCCTCAGGTCCCTACTCACCTTCAGAATTCCTTTACTTTTTTTCTCCTCAATGTTTTTTTTTTCCTCATCAAATTTGAACTTGTTTGGATACCTCACATGTATCAACTGTTCTTTATTTCAATCTAAAAGGAATGTGATTCCAGGATTTACTCTGTATGTATTGATGGGAGCAGAGCGAGCACAAATGTCCATGAAATCTTCAGGCTGTGAAATTAAAATGTTCATGGTGATATAAATGACACCATGAAAGCAATGATGGCATGTTATAATTCTGCCATGACATCTGGTCTGAGTCAAAGTCAACACCTTGTGGTCTACCATGTGCAGCATCTTAGCTGAGGCATTGCTGCTCACGAGGATACTTTTATACAAAGGGAGAAGGAAAGAAGGAGGTTTGCCATGGTACAGAACACAAATGGAGGACAGTTCTGGGAAAGCTGTGGAGCTCAGACAGCTCTTGAGAGGAGCAAGAAAGAACTACGACCAAGGCAATAAGCTTCATCTGTGAACACTACAGAGATTCCAGTGTCTCCTGTTTCTCATCAAGTCCACAGAAGTTCAGGTACTTAGGGGCTCAGTGCCAAAACCACTAGTGAGCCACTCAGGTGTAAGTCTGGAATCTGTGTTGGTTAGGAATTACTTCTGAAAGGAAACATTACCTTGGAGCTAACCAGATGTGGCTTTTCTACTACCAGTTCAAGAGACACAAAACAGAAGCTGGTGATAGGGTCCTGTCAAATTGTCTTTGAGAAACATGGCATTTCTTAGCCATATGAGCTTAGACTCAATTGAATGAAAGGATACTAAGTACTCTTGTCTCAGCTAGCTGGAATGGCATGTCCATTGACCTTTGGTAGGATGGTAATACTTCATTAGAAAACACCAAAGTATTCAAATGAAAACTATTTCTGTTCTACAACCAGTGGGGACAGTGTCCCAAGCTCCATCAATGCCACATGTAGACTGTGGTGAATATAGAGTAGATTCCCACATTGGAGGGGAGAGAAAGAAGCAAAAAGACTGTACTTTCTAGTTCTGCCTTTCCATCATAGCTCTTTCAAGTATATCAGTAGCATTTCTCAGAGTTCCAGAAAGGAGTTTCCAAGGCAAAGCTTCCAAGATCGATTCAGTTCTTTAATTTACAATATTAAAACGAAGTCCAATGGACAAAGCAAGACTTTGATATAGTAGTTAGGATTTATGGCTTGTATACAAAGCACAACCATATCTTCATAGTGGCTGGTTCCTACATTGCTGTGCTGGTACTGGACTCAGGACTTATTTCCCTGTTTAATTGCTATCTGTGGTTCTAAGGAGCCCATGTGGAAGGAGAGCTGGAAGGAACAGCCTCTTGTGTATAACATATCCACTCTTCCACTGCCCACCACACAGAGGCTTATCTTCCAGCCAGGATGATCACTGCACAAATATTTAGGAATGGGGATCAATCAACATGACAATAAGATTTCATTCCAGGTCAACAATCATATGTCCATATGAGACACCACCACCAACTTAATTCAAGAAAGCCTGAGGCAAACAGGTTCTGAGTCACACTGGTCAATTACCTTGAAGTCTGGCTAACTTGAAGCTTTCTTCCATAGGTAATATGAGTTTAGCATGAAATGTATGGGACCAGAAGCACTTCAGATTTTGGAGCTTTTAAATTTTTATCATATATGGATAACCTAAACATCCAAACTATAAAATGCTTTAATATCTGAATAATTATCACTGTCATGCTAGAACATAAAGGTTTCAGATTTGAGGACATTTTGGGTTTTGGATATTTGGATCAAGGATGCTCAGCCAGTATTAGGATTTACATACTAGGAGACACAGTAGATTTTTTCCTTGAGTCAGTCAAGACATTTTGGTGAAAATATGGATCCAGAAGTCTTAATGCTAACAAACAAACAACATCCATGAATTTCCCTCCACTATATACCGAGAGACAGAGGAGGGTGAGGAATATTACAGTCTGAATGTAAATACATAAATTAATTAAAAATTAATAAAATTTGAAACAAACAACAAAGATGTCACAGAACTTTAAAAGTCTGTTCAATGATGACATTCATTGGAGAAGCTGTAGGTAAAAGGCACCTGAGAATGTGATAATTCCAAAGTCAATAAAATACTGATGAGAAAAAAAAGAAATCTGAAGAGAAAAGAAATGATTTAGGGGGTACATTATTCTTAATAAGAAAAATGTTAAATACATAAATAGGTCTATGTATATATGCTTATAAATAAACAATGCTAATAACTAGAGATGCATTATTTTACATTATTCTACTTTTCTAATATCCTTCAAGAATACTAAAAATATTGTTGAGGAAAAGTGTTTATTTTCTCAGTGGTTCTCTTGGTACTGTCACACCCAATTTGAACCACTTCTCCTATGGCAAGGCATGATTTCACAACCCAGCTGTCTGCTGGCAGTGTCTGAGTAGCGCTATCTCTGCTTGCTTTGGCTGGTGAAGGGACTTTCTTATAGGTAGTAGATATTTGAGTCTATTCTTTGAATCTATCTAGACAGGCTATGTATTTTGATTGGTAAAGTTAAAACATTTATAGTCAGGTTATCATTGATAAATATGAACTTTCTCCTCCATTTAATTGTTTACTTTGTCAATTGATTTTTCCTTTCTACTTTTATTTTGGTAATTAGGTATTCTGTGTCATGCTAAGGTTTGATTCCCTTTCTCTTTCATGTATCTGTTCTTCTCGTGCATTTTATGTATTTTTATGATGGTGGTTATCATTCTTTCATTATAATTTAAGACAATTTTAAGACTTGTTGTAGCACTGGTCTGACAGTGACAAATGTCCACAGTCTATGCAAAAGACTGTCTCTTTCAGTTCTTAAAGATAACTTTCTTCAAATAGTATTCTGTGTTTTGAATGTATCATGCTATTTTCTTCTAGAGTGTAAGGTTTCCTCTAAAAACAAAACAAAACAAAACAAAACAAAACAAAAACAAAAACTAAACAAACAAAACAGGCATAGTCTTTAATAATTCTTTTCTTATATGGGACTTGATTTCTTATCCTAGCTGTTTTTAGGATTTTTAGATTTGAAATTCTGATTATGCTTTGTTAAAGGTATGTTTTATTTGAATCTCAGTGTGATCTTTTAAGCTTCTTGAATCAGGATGACCATACTTTACTGACAAATTGAGAGGGTTTCAGCTACTATTTTGTGAAACAAGTGTTCAATGCCTTTCCACTTTCTTCATTTTCTAGAGTTCTCACCATGTGAGTCTGTCTTCTTACGATAAGTCTTGTAGGTATTCTCTTCTCCCTCTGTCCTTCTCCCTCTTTTCTATATAATATAAAATATTACAGCATAATATTTTATATTTCATCAACATCATCAGTGTTTATGAGTGTTTCAACAACATAGATTATATCTGTTCATGAAAGCAGTCATATGACTTGTAATGTTGGTCTCCAAAGGTGTGTGTTTCCAAGCTCCAAAGACTTGATGAGACCAGGCTTCTGGCAGCTATAACTGTCTTAGTAAGATGGAATGGGAAAAGAGAAAACTGTTCTGTCTCTCAGGGAAAACAGAGGTGACAGCAAGGGTTGAAGGAACAACACCTCTGGTTCCTGAACTACAGGATATGAACATCTTCCCTAGGGCTCTCAAGAGGGATATGCCTGGACTTTGGCACCAGGAGCCACAGCTCTGGTAGGACAGGTCCTTTTCTTTTTCTTTCTTTCTTTTCTTTTTTTTTTTTTTTTTTGGTTTTTTTGAGACAGGGTTTCTCTGTGTAGCCCTGGCTGTCCTGGAACTCACTCTGTAGACCAGGCTGGCCTCGAACTCAGAAATCTGCCTGCCTCTGCCTCCCAAGTGCTGGGACTAAAGGCGTGCGTCACCACTGTCTGGCGACAGGTCCTTTTCTCAGTGCAGTTGATTAGTTGAGGTTTGTGTCACTGCTAACTGTAGACTCAAGGTTTAAGAAGAGAAAGGAGAAGTCCTTAGGAACTGTGTCAAATGCAGTTAGTACTGAGGCTTATAGTACTGGTAGCTGTGGTCTACAATCTGTGACCTACAGAGAAGATACGCCTTAGAACATTCAGAAAAACAAGTAGGTAATATTTATCCTTGTGGTGCTTCTATCCATGCCCCTCATAGTGAGGAATATAGGGATTGAATACACTTGGTGCTGATACCTTGATTCTGATAGCTATGTCTCTGGAGCTATACAGCTTGTTGGGATTATCTCCGAATTACATGAGGAAGGCTAGGATGGGAATGATACTTGTGGCACTGATGGATTGTATTTACAGAGTTGAAGTACACAGATGCAGCCTTTCCCTGCTCCTTGGGACTAACTTGAGTTATACCAAGGCTTTTTACATTTACATCTATAGTTCCAAGGAAACACCACATAGAAAGGAAACCATGCCTAGATACTGCAGGGTAAGCACAGGTATTAGCAGGAGTTGAGACAATAGATGGCTACACTTCTGGAGTTACACAGTTCTGAATTCCTCCAAACACAGGTGTAGGTGAAATTGTGTTGAGGTTTGGTCTTTTGCTACCATAAATACTGGTTGCTCTCAGAGACCATGCATGTAGAACCAGGTGATGCTATATGACTTTGCCCCCCAAGTTTCTACAGTAAAACTGAGATTTTACAAGAGTAGCCACAGTCTCAAGATTGTGAACTGGGGAATAGACCTTCCCTAATTATTTCTGGGCAAACAGGAATGGATTCAGCATTGTGGCTATGGAAGCTGCTGGTCCTCAAGCCAAGGATGTTGAAGGAGCTGTCCCATGCCCAATAAGTGAGTCAATTACTGACTGGAGAGTTTCTGACAGGCCACACATTTAGCGTTGCTAACCACTTGGGTACTTAGAGGTGGTTATTAAAGCTAGAGCAATCCAAATGAGTATCTTCTCTGGTACATACTTACAACAGTTAGCTCCCTGTTTAAATATGAAGCTTATAAACGCTATGGAATTCTCCTATAGTTAGGACTGCCAGTCTAGTGGGTGGATTGGATTGCTAACAGTTACTATACCTCCCACACAGGCAGTATTAGGACCCCACCCATAGCTAAGGGGTTATGATGGTAGCTGTAAATTGGTATAATTTTTTTCTGTATTGCTTTTCCAATTCTCCATGAGGTTTAGGGTTCCTTTCACCCCTCCAGTGACTACCACCAGCTTCATTCTTTCTGAGTGTGTTTATTCTATTGCGATTATCTATAGAAATGTCCTTCAGCTTCTTCAGCTTTTCAACACACTCAAGCCAGCCAATCTCTCAGGAGCTTTCAAACTTTCAGTGTTGGGCTGGTGCTGCACCTCTGTTCTTGTTCTGAGGCTTCCATATACTTAGATTGGACATCTGTGAAGTTCTTGACTCTCTGGGAGAGAAATGGCAATTTTTGGACTATCCAGCCTCAAATCATGCAAGACAATCTGATATATCACCTTTAATAATTACATATATGCCCTACTGATTCTGATCCTCTATGGATTGAGCCATCTTTCATATAATCTTTCATAGAGAAGGCTGGCATAACAATAGGTCTTAATGACTAATTCTTACTACTACCTATTTACATCAATACAGGAAGCTTTTTGAGATCTTCTTTTTAGTGTTAGCTGGAGGCTTTTTAATGGATTCTGATGGCTCTGTTCTAAGAACAATGGGAAGGAGAGGCCCTGGGTTAGGTAGGGCCAGAGGGCAAAGAGGGATCCGGGTGGTATGTGGGGGAGTGCAAGTGCTAGAGTGTTGTTTCAGAACTAATTTGGAAAACAATAGTCATATCACTGGGATCCATCTCTAGCAACTGTGATTTAAGTAATCTCGGATTAGGCTAAGAAATGGGTAATTTTACAAGGGATTTCTAAGCAATCCTACTTACAGACAGGTTTTATAAATACTGATGAAAGGAGATTCAACTCTTTGAGCATCTTTACAAAAAGTTAATTTATGAGGATAAAAATCTATTATCAATAATTTCAATCAGTCCTCAAGTGACTGTCTAAACCAATGTCCTAGGGCACACAACATTAAATATTAATTATCATATAAACAATATTTACTCTCCACACACCATTTAGAACAAAACCAAAAAGAGACATTTTGAAGAGGTCAGCTCAGGAACTTTGGAAAGGTCATAGGACACTTGGCCCTCCAGAAGGGAGAGGCTAATTAATATTACTCAGACAACAGGGGAGGGAACCAACCTGCAGGTTGGGACACATTTCACAGGACTGACCATTGGCTACCCACAGACAAGGGAAATCCTTGCCACCTAATTCCCTAAAGACCAATCAGTTTAAAAGTCACACTGTCCTGCCAATCA
This sequence comes from Grammomys surdaster, assembly GCF_004785775.1. Taxonomy (NCBI): domain Eukaryota; kingdom Metazoa; phylum Chordata; class Mammalia; order Rodentia; family Muridae; genus Grammomys; species Grammomys surdaster. The sequence continues at coordinate 6,091,111 of NW_021604688.1, read as the reverse complement.
TATTGTGCCTAGTTGCTGTTTCTCTAGAAACTGTATAAAAGCTCACTGAATGAGCTGTGCAGGGCATCCTCTCCTTTTGGATGCAGGATGACCCCAAGATGCTGGAACAATAAAATTCCTCTTGCTTTTACATTGATACCAGGGTCCATGGTGTGGTTCACTCAGGGGGTCCCCAGTAAGCTAAGGCTCGTCAGAGTCTTACAATTTCATGATGGTAGAATATTTGTTATCAAGAAAATCTTGTTTATAATTTTATACACACACACACAGACACACACACACACACACACATGTATGTATGTATGTATGTATGTATGTATGTATGTATGTTTTTCTCAGGTGTGGTGGTGCATATCTTTAATCCTAGCACTCAGGAGATAGGGGCAGGTGGATCTCTGTAAGTTCAAGGCCAGCCTGGTCTACAAAGTGAGTTCTAGGATAGCCAGGGCTGTTCACAAAGAGATCCTGTCTCAAGACACCACTCAGTCACTCAGTCAACCAATCAATAAATAATGAAATTATCTTTTTGTTTATGTATGACATGTGTGAGTGCTATGACATACATGTAAAGTCAGAGCACAACCTTAGGTGTTGGAACTATCCTTCTACCTTCTTTGATATAAATTACTGTCTGTAGATAGATTTTCAGGTTTTCCCCTTTATATGGGAAGTTTTTTTTTTTTAAAGAATTATTTATGTATGTGAGTACACTGTCTCTCTTCAGTCACACCAGAAGAGGGCATCAGATCCCATTACAGATGGTTGTGAGCCACCATGTGGTCTCTAGGAATTGAACTCAGAATCTCTGGAAGAGCAGCCAGTGCTCTTACCCAATGAGCCATCTCTCCAGCTCCATGGGCAGTATTTTTACCTACAGTGACATCTCCTTATACCATAAAAATTTTGTTAATGCAGGTCATTCATGATCGTCTCTAAGTCATTTTGTGTAGCTACTATTCATGTCATTTAATGGAGAGGCCAGTATCATTAGGACATGTTGTTCTAGGTTCCCTGATAGTTTTTGTTTCCCAGAGCACAGGAGAAAGATAAAATAGATGTTAGCATGTTGGATGTGTCTAACATAGTTGTATTAAATCCTCTGCTGCAAGGCCAAAATATAAACATACAATATTTTGGGTATAGTGGTATATGCCTGAAATACTAGCACTTGAGAAGTTAAGGCAGGAAGATCACAAGTTCTAAGCCAGTATCAGATGCACGTAAGACCCTAAACTAAACAAAAACCAAATAATGTACAAAACAAAAACCAACAACTCAAGTGCTCACCTCAGAGTAGAACTTAACTATGTTCCTAATATTGTATTAGGCTAAAGCTTGGAGCACATCTTGTTTCTTAGGCTTATGTGGCCTTGGAAAGTTCTATAATGGTAGTTACTCTTTATGGGGCAGTTAGAATAGAACAGGATAGTGTGAGGAATTTTACATACACTATCTTGCTTAATCATCAGGATATGCCTTTAAGGGAGCTGTTATTATTCTCATTTTACAGATTAGATGAAATTATTTCTCAAAACTGCAAAGCTAGCATTGAAGCCCAAGTCTATAAACCCAGGTATTACAGGGCTCTTAGGTGTTTGATAATTGCCTCTTAGAGGGTTATGTTTTTATGATTCAGAGGATTACGTTATATAACATATATAAAACAATTTTCTACAAAAGAATTAAATGCACAGAACAGAGGGACCCAAAAGAAGTTTCTTAAAGTTAAGGGAATTTGGTGACCTCAAATCAGATGACAAATTCCAAAACTGCATTTTATGAGGCTAAAAACTGTAAAATGATAGTAAGGACTACAGCAATACTGAAAAGATATCACTAATTACAGTTTTCAGAGTTCAGCTGACACAAGGAAAGCATAACCCTCACCTATTGATGGATTGACAAAGTGAGGGAATGTCATACAGGCCAAGGATAACTTTGGTAATTTCAAAACTACTTAGTAGTATACAATTTTGAAGTATGTTTGCCTGCTACAAATATGTTTCCCCTGATTATATTTTAAATATTTTTAAAAGTGGGCATGAAGGTTTACACTTGAAATGCAAGCATTTAAGAGGTTGGTGTAGGAGATGGGAAATTGGAAGCCAATCTGGACTACATAGCAAGAACAAAACAATGAATAAGGAAACAATCAAAAATTTAAAAAACTCATTGGCAACATGTCATTGTTACAGAATATCTATACAGTATAAAAAAGTGTGAGGAGAATAAAATATTTTAGATCCTGTCTTCACTCTGAAGTCTGGACTTTGTAGTATTTCCTGAAGTCAATGACTGGAATTCTAGATCACTCTTAAGTATAAGCTGACAATATAATGTCAGGCATTATTCCCATGATAACAATGTCCTAAGAGGGCTCCTCAAGCTGCATTTTGTCATTTGGTATGGCTACTTAGCCTATCAACTTCATTTTCCTACTGTATTCTATAAAGCAAGTATACAAAGAGGTATAGGTGATCGTAACATTTTCTTTCTGAAATGGGATTTGGGATGGCTAGTTTCTACTGTTAATTTTATCGCATTAAGAAAAACCTAGGGAATTACTCAGGCACACTTCTGAGTGTGTCTATAAGGGTATTTTTTAAGGGAAATTTAACTAAGGTAGGAGATCCTGAATGTAGGTGTCACAGACATGGGGTGGGTCCCCAAATGAACAGAAAGGGAAGACAACTTCAGCTGAGCATGTGCACGTCTCTCTATTGTTACAGAAATTATTTAATCCCAACCTGGGGTTTATACCCTGCCTTTGACCATTCAGTTCCCAGATAAAAGACACACTCAACCTTTATATTTACAATACGCCTTAAACAGCCTAAGAGCCGGGCAGATAACTACCCTCTTAACCATTAGAACCTACCTTCCTATCAATAACCCCAAGTTATTACTTACTATGTTTCCATCTGGGCTTCTCTTAACTCCAACTGGCCAGCCCTCTGGGCCGTGTTTTCATGACTCAGCTAACCTGTGGTGGTGTCTCTCCTCCTCCACCTTCTTCCCCCTCATAGTCCTCATCTGACTCCCTAGCCCAGGAATCCTAAACCCTGGCTGTGTCTCTTCTACCCAACTATTGGCTGTCAGTATTTTCATTTACCTGTCAGAAATAACTTGGGGACAAGGTTACATACCGTTTATACACAGTGTCTCTGGGGCAACCTGGTTGAGGAACCACTACTAACATTAGAACATGAGCAGCATCAGGCCTACCCACTATACTCTATCTCCTGGTCTGCTGAGATATACACAAGCAGCTTCATCCTCTAGCTGCATCCATAGTAAGCCAAAATAAATCCCTCCTCCCTCCAGTTGGTTCTCATCAGGTATTTGGTGACAATAATGAGAAAAGTAGTAAATTTTGTTCTTGCTATGTAGCTCAGTCTGGCCTCAAATTTAGACCCTCCTGCCTCAGGCCATTTGAGTGTTCACATTCCAGTATGCACCACTACCCCAAGGTACTAATGAGCTTTAGGAGTGAGGATTACTGTATCAGCACATCATGATACAATTTTAAAATAATAGCTGTCTATTCACTGATGACTGCATAGTGAAACTCTGTACATTTACACAAGATTGTTTAATCCAACTGTTACGAAAATGAAATTGTGAAATTTGAAGTTGAATGGATGGAGCTAGCTAAAGACCATTATCCTGAGTGAGGGACCCAGACCCACAACACAGATAAACATGTTTTCTCTTATATGAGAAGGGTAGCTTTTAAAATTTTGATATGGGTGCTTCATTTTGAAAAATCACAGAGCTTAGGAATGTATAGAAAGGGACTATTCCCAAAGATGTGAGGAGAAAAACTACCAACTCAAATCATTATGGCTAAATTAAGTAAAGCAAGCTTTTTTATTCATGTACACAGCTGTCTCCCCCTAAAGGCAGTATTCAAGAACTCAGCATTGGACATGGGGAAGATAAGGGCTTTTATGGCTCAGGATTAAGGGGTTCTGAAATAGGGGATTTAAATGGGGAGATCAGCCAGGGTTAAAGAAGTAGGACGTAGTAAGGTGGTCACACCAGGGAAGTCCTAACTATCTTTTGAAACAATGGTAGGGTTGCAAGATGGTCTTTTTAACTTTTTAAAAAATCAATTATGCATTTTATTTATGAAATGAATGAAATCCTAGCTTTAGAAAGTATGAGGAAAACACATACACAGAGAACAAAAACAAAACATTAAAATTTTGGGTAATATAGTCTGAAGAGTTATGTGGTTATAGTTGGTTTCTTAATGCTTTTGCAGAGGACCAGGGTTCAGTTTTTAGCACCCACATGATGGCTCTCAACTTTTGTAACTCTGTTCCTAGGGAACCAAAACCCTCTTCTGGTCTCCTGGGGTACACACATGAATTCATGCAGGTACATACACATCCACATAAACAAGGTTATAAAAGGTAGATTTAGGTTTTATTTCTTGTCTCTTTAGTTTGTGCTCCTAATGAGATTGACAGACCCCTCCAAAGGGGCTGCAACCTATGGGTTGAATACCACTCTTTTTAGACAGTATTTTTATTTTTCCTTAGGTAACTTCATATGAAAAGTGCATATGTTTTGGCTCTAAATATAATGATGTAGTTTTCAGAGTTTTCAGGGGTCTGTTATACTGTCAATCTCATTTCACTTCTTCACTAGTAAATGGGATATTACTATTACCTATCTCACAGGGTATTGCTATAACTTAAATGAAATAATACAAGCTGAAAGTATTTTGTTAATGTTAAAAAATGTTAATTCTAAATAATGGTAATGTTCAGTATTATATATCTTGGTTACTAATTAAGATGTTTCTTGTGTAGATTTTGAGTCCTCTGGTAGCTGCCACTTGAGAATTTTGTTGTTGAAACAAAATAGACTAGTTTCACAATCAGGAAAGGACACTAACATGATTTTTCCCTTCTTCTTAATCTAAACAGTTGCTAACAACATGATATTGGAAATGAAATGGTACACAAACTGTTCATGGGCTAAAGCTTTGATGTAGGCCTTGGGTGGTTTGAATGACAATGGATCCCATGCCATTCCCAGTTAGTTCTCTCCCTGGCTCATGCTTATGGATTGAGACTTAAGTTCTCAGCTATCCTTCTAGCCCAATGCCTGCCTGCCTGCTGCTAAGGCCCCACCATGATGGTCATGAACTCTAACCCTCTGAAACTCTGAGTCCTAAATTAAATGGTGTCTCTTATTATTGCCTTGATCATGGTGTCTTATCATATCAACTGAAAAGTAACTCAGATACCTTCCATTTGATCCTTTCCACAGCACAGCCAAGGTCCAAATGCTATCAGGTTTTTTTTTTTTTATCTGAAAACTCTGAAAACTATATCATTATATTTGGAGCCAAAAAATTTGCACTTTTCATGTGAAGTTGCTGAAGGAAAAATAAAAATACTATCTAAAAAAAAAGAGATATTCAACTCATAGGTTGCAGCCCCTTTGGAGGGGTCTGTCAATCAACTCTTTCACAAGGGTCACATACGAGATATCCTGAATATCAAATATTTACATTATGATTCATAGCAGTAGCAAAATTATAGTTATGAAGTAGCAATGAAAATAATTTTATTGTTTGGGGTCATAATATGAGGAACTATAGTAAAAGGTTGCAGCATTAAGAAGGTTGAGAACCACTGGTCTAAAAGATGGAGAGATGTAGATTTATTTCAGCATGGGCTTGGTAGAGTGTGATCCCAGGTTCCCCAAAGAAACTTAGATCTAGCTGTGTGCAAATGCTTGTGAGCAAAACTAAGCTAGTAGTATACTTGAGAGTAAGACATTAAACATGTACAGTGGTTGCAAATGACCAAGATTTTTTTTTTAAAAAAATAATTAACTAATTTTATGTCTCTAATACACTATCAAGTTTTTCAAAACACTTAAATATGTGCCCCACCCCTACCCTAGGCTTAACAAGTTTCATAAAATTCATAGCCAGTATCTCAAAAAGAAACAAAACAAAAATCTTCCATGTTATAGTTTAAAAGGAAAATGCAAATCTTTCTGAAAACAGAAAGAGTCAAAACAAGATAAAGAAGCAAATGGTACTTTTTAGAAGCAGATGAATCTACGTTAGTTGCACAAATTTTCCTGCTGGGCATGACATGTAGGGATTGCCTTTCTCTCTTTCCATGTCACAGGAAAACAGATATGCAAGAGTAGTGCCCTGATACTTCATGAATCACAGAAGTACAGAGAAGGGGCTCTGTGACCTTGCACTTCAGGGGCTGTGGATTTAATTCTGTAGCCACGAGGATGGAATTAGTCACTGTTCATCAATGTGGAACAATCAACTTCATCTTGTCACAGGACTGAGAAGTAGAAACTCCATCGGTTTTTCAAAAAGTGACATTTCTGCAGTTCTAAAGAATTACAGAAGGCACTTCCTTCATTTCAATATGAAATGCACTGTGCCACATGAAAGGGCATGCAGCTGTACAATACCTTATCTCCTAATATGGTTTGAGATAAAAGGCTTGAAATTCCGAGCTGTATTAATACAAGTATCTGCTTAATGTAAGTGTACTTTCTGATTAAATTGGCATATATCAAGTATAATCAGAAAGGGCATTTATAGTGAAGAAATACATAACTCCGCACCTCAGTGGGGACTAAAGCACAGTGGATGTTGGTGACTAAACACAACCTCTTTGACTTTGGTGGTTTGCAACTTTATTTTTTATTGTTGACAGTGGACATACCTAATTTGGGAAGGTGTAAAAGCATATATTTAAAAAGCATATATAAAAAGTAGTATTTGTCCTTCTAACAAGTCATTTGAGAAGCAGAGGGTAACCTTCCCATCTCTGGCTTCATGGTGAATACAAGCATGGAGTGTCAGAGCATCGCAGACCATCTCAGCTTCCTTCCAGAGCTAAGGCTCATGTATTGCCATGGTGCTCACAATGAGAAAGCCCCTCCAGTCATCTCTCCAGCAGGACTGATCTATGCATGATTACCTGTTCTTACTAACCAGAAGTGAACACTATTGTTTTGTTTAATCCCACAATCCTCTTGGGCCAAGATAACCAAGATAGTTGTCTTTACTATTCCTGACAACTAAGGGGTACACAACTAGCCCTAGAGTTACAGGTAAAATGGAGAGAAAACAGCTCTGTGGCTCCCAATAGGGAATGTTTTCATGCTTTATTTGCTTATGTTGTAAATTACATATTTATTTTGTTAGCATGAGATAGATAAATATTTCTACATACAAAGATGTCCAGCTAAAATCAAGATAAGTGATATTAATGTTCTATGGTCAGTATTATTAAACCTCAAAAGCAATAATCTTTATGAGTTGATAAATATTACATTTGCAACATGGCTAACATTCCTTTCGTATCTCAGGCACTAATTACACATTGTAACCACAAGTCTACAATATATTATTCATATTTGGGATGTCAGTAAGTGATGGATTACTGTAGAAAAGGCTGTCCTTTAAACAAATCAACAAATAAAAATGCAAATGTTAACATTTTCAGTCACAAACTTTTCCATCTTGAATAGGGAATGCAAATTTCGCATTACATTGACAGTCAGTAGAGAGAACAATTAAAAACCTATACTATGAACGGGAAAGATGACTCTGTCATGACTGTTTTCTTTGACTGTACATAGAATGATATGGGACAGTTTTAGGTGTTTTACAAGAACAAAGGAAAAATGTATCCTGCCCCCCAGCACTGAACCATACCATCATCTTTTGCAAGCCTTTAGTAAACCTTAAACATACTTGGAATTTAGGGTGAATATAGATTAAAATCTATTTTCTTTGAAGATTTGTGGAAGAAAGTCTATAAAAAATGACTAGAGCACACTTTGAAATGAAAATGATTCAAATACACTAGATTCTAACGATGGAGAAACACCACTGTGCTGTCCCAGTAGCTGGTTTTCATACTAGCGAAAAATTTTCAACTTTGCACTTTGTAAAATACACTGATGATACGCCATTGTGAACTCTAAAGACAGGGTCTGGTGTGCTACACAATCTTTTAGTCAGCCAAATGCTTATTATTTACAAAGCTCCTGAGAATCTATATTTAGCTGATTAGCAGTATTAAGGACCAGCAGATGAATAATCCTTTTCTTAACATCTGTAAATATGAGTATTTGCAGCAAATTAAACCAGGGCTTGTAATATTCTACCACATTGATATGGTTCATTCACAAAATTCATGCTGAGAATGTTCTACAAAAGCCTTACAGAAAAAGATTTTATTCCTCTTTTTGATGCTTCCTTTTAAACTAAAAGTCAACCTCCAAAAATACATTAAGGTAGTGTTAACAATCACATTTTAGTGCTATGGTATAGCTCAGTGTTGGAGTGCTTGCATATGAAGTACAAGACCTACATTTGAGCCCTATTACCAACCAGCCAACCAACCAACCAACCAACCAACCAACCAACCAAATGCCATTTAACAGTAAGAAAATTCACTGAGATTGAAAATTGAAAGTATTACCCATTTCTAGCCCAGCCAAACCAATCCCTATGGGTTGGGTGGGAGCTCTGTCCATTTTCGAGAATCACAACTCATTTGTTTCTTTAGTAAATTCCAATGATGATAGCATTGAAAGCAAGAAAGAAGGTAAGTGGAGAGAGATGGGCAAGCTAACTAATTATTTTCATATGTCACATCCTGACAATGTTGGCCATTACACTACTTTGGAGTTTGAGATGTTGGTCTTGTCTTTTATTGACAATACACTCAATCTCTCTGAGTAATAGTTTTCCAATTTTAAAGAGGGATGAGGGCTGTGAAGACAAAGTCAAGGAGCTTGGCATAGTTCTGGGTACATAGCACTAAAAGACAGTAGCCTAACTTACTATTCTCTGTACCAGTCACTTCCAGGGTCTTTTGTGGTGTTTACCTTTCTGCCTCCACAATTAAAGGCATGCTGGTAAGGACCAGTTAGAACAAACACTGCGTCTCAAGAATGTGTAGGTTTGTCTTCTGTGGCATGTACTTACACGAGACTTGAGTGAAAGACAGCTCTACAGAAGGAAGAGTTAAAGCTCGTTCCTTTCTCAAACAACCATAAACTAAAGAATCTGTTTTATAGTATACCTTTGAAATCACCAACTTTGAGATCAGCAACCTAGGCAATTAAAATAAGAATTATGCTTTAAGATCTATATTCATGTGATAAGATATGAGGTATTTAAGTGCCCCAAATCAATGTTATCCCCAAGGAAACATAAACCAAGTCCTTTTGAAATTGATGCTTCTTAAGTGTAAAGTATGGGAGTTGCTATATTAATATGAGATGCTTTAAATGATATATATTCTCTAACTCCAGAAATAGATGATCAAATAATTGGCCCTTCCAAAATCTCTGGTATAAGTCAATGTCAAGATATCTTTAGCACAAAATTCACTAGGGTTTTCAGAATTTAGTCACTTAAAGTTGTAGGCCAAATACATTACCACCAATGTGTTGTGAATTGGTTTAATGCTACTTGTGTTAATTTGGCTCCCCAAATTACTTGGGAATCCACATGTCTGCATGTAAAATGCTGAAGGACCCTGCCCACAGTTGACTTTGACTGGTAAATAAAGTTGCCAGCGGTCAATAGTTGAGCAGAGAGACAGAAGCAGGATGTTTAGGTTCCCAGGCAAGGGACACAGGAGAGGAGAGAGGATCACCATTGCTGGGGAAGGAATAAGATGCAGGCTTGAGAGTGGCAGAAGACAGAATACCAGCCATGTAAGAGCTGGGAAAGAGTGGCCCCAGTCCTCCCACCCCACTGGGTCTAGGGTAGCAAAGAGGGAATATAGATTTTAATAAATAATAATTCAGAAGTATTGGAGGCGAGGCATTAGCAACGTGGAAGCTTGTGAGTGGCCCAGTCATTGTGCAGTTTAAGGCACAATAAAATAGAAGGGTGTGTGTGTGTGTGTGTGTGTGTGTGTGTGTGTGTGTGTCTTTCATTTGAGAATCCAGAGCATTGGAGAACTGGGGCAGTAGTGAGGACTGTGCACACTGCTGAACATGCCAAGCAGATTAGAGCAGATTAACTAACTACAGCAACACTGATGATGAGCTGAGAAGGGCCCACTGCTAAGCAGAGTTTCTGTGGACAGGATGCTTTGGGTTTCTATGGAAATTCTTGTCAACTGTCATGATCATTTCAGAAAAGCATGAATATAGAGAGAAGAAAGCTGTAACAAATTTGCCAAATCTAAAGCTTCATAAGTGCCTGCTGAGTAAGATCACTAAAATTGTCAAGATTTCTTCAGTCTTATAAACATTCTCTTATGGAGAACACTAAGTCAGAGGCTGTTTTAGACTCACCTTGAGGTTTTGTGCTGAGATGATGATGAGGCTGGTGTCAGGGGGTCTTTAGGGCTTCTGGTTGACATAGGAGATGTGGATGCATCTTTTCTAATTCCTGTTGCTGTCTCTGTATAAACAATAAAGGAAATAATTTGAGCATTCAATAAAGAAATGAAAAGTTCACTTCAAGTAACAAAGTAGACCATTTGGGACATCCCAAAGCCTCAAGAACAGACTAATAGACTACTACTTTTCCCTCCTGAAATAAAACAATGACAATTGAAAAGTTCCTTATGTTGGTTTTTAAAATTTATCAGTGATTCACATTGCCTTACTTAAAAACAAACAAAATCCACCCATCTGTGCAATAACAGGCTAAATTATTTTGTTTTAGACATATTTGCCTATCATATTTCTGATGATTTGAGTTTACTATAAAAATGAACAAGAAAGCAAACTGTTTTAATTTGTTCCATTTAACTATTATTAACAGAAGTCTTCTTGTTGACAAAATAGAAAATCTTTTTAATTTTTTTGTATAGAATAGAGTTTATTCAGGGCATGGCAAGGGGAGTTAAGAGGGTAGTAGAGGTAGAGAGAGGGAGAGAGGGAGAGAGGGAGAGAGGGAGAGAGGGAGAGAGGGAGAGAGGG
>NW_021604688.1:6076402-6080055 GCF_004785775.1 Grammomys surdaster | reverse complement strand
GGAGAGAGAGAGAATAGAAAATCTTAAAACCTTAACACCTTGTATCTCCAGGCCTTTCAAGTGGATGGAGTCTCTGTAAAAGCCTTTAAGATAAGATATAAACATCCCATTTCTTTTAAGAACTCTATACTAAACTATAACATGTATCATGTGAAAGATGTGACCAGCATACTTTCATTGTAGGGTCTTAGGGAGATTCCTAAGCAATAATTTATCTTCCTACAGCCCAGCCTGTTCTAGCTCCTGTTCTGTTCTAAGAAGTACTAATTAGCTGATTAGTTACTCTTCTCTCTGAGACGCTAGGTAGAATGATAGTATTGTAAGGACACATCTTTTCTTTTTGGTTTTATTTTATATTTATTACTTTTCAACAACACAAAACATCCGTCTTTATTCTGGAGGACTGTGAGACTTCTGTCACAGTCTCCTTCTGGTTCCTTGGAAACTGCTGCCCAACAGGCATTACAAACATATTTGGAAAGATCCACTCTTTCTTGTAGGAGGGAGTGAATATCTATGTAACATGAAGTGAGTTTTTGGAGTATTAGAAATATCAGATACTAAAATGCCAAAAATGCAGAACTTTGATCTTTTCTCCCAGGACTTCTCTGTGTACATGGGAAGTTGATTCCAATCCTGTCTGACTCTGATCTTACTGTCCCTCTCTATCTCCAATTTTACCTTTTCTAGAAATTATTTTTCATAAGAACCTTTGCCATGTATATTACATTGACAGCATATTGACAATGGAAAAAAAAAAAAACGATGGGACTTCTGTGGCTGGCCTAAGGTAACTAAGATATTAAGGCAGGGGCCTGCATCTATTTATTTCCAGGCACCAGGGAGGGTTGTCTCCATTGTCTTTCACCATTATGAAACGTGTGAGGCATTAAGAACTTAGCAATCACAGTATCTGGGAGTAGGAGTAGGGATACTCTGACATGGAAGTCAGAAGTTTGAAAGTAAGAAATAGAGAGTATAGAATTTAAAGCAGAGACTTATATGAACAAAAATATTATATTAAAATTCACAATGTTGAATATATAGTTTATTCAAGAAATATTTATTAAATATCACTATCACTTGACTCCTTTCTAATGATATCTTGAGTCAGTTCTTTTAGCAGTCTCAGGTTCTACTATCCCCATCTTATAGAACCTGGGTGAAAATCAAGTGCATGCCCAGCACTGCACAGCTGTTGAGGGTGACAATGCTTTGAATGCAAACAGGTCTGCTGGACAGACTTTTAGCTACTGTTAGATATCTTGAGAAAGAAAACAGTAACACCACCAATACAGTGCCAAACTGTTCTCTGGAGAGATGAACCTGGTGGTAGATGTAAGGACAGAAAGAATAAAAGTCGGAAATTTTAATATTCTAGAGAATTTAGAATGGACAGATTGGAGGCAGGAGTCTGAAGATACATTACAAATAGAAACAACTGAAGTGGTTCTTGGGCGGGATGGTTTGTATATGCTTAGGCCAGGAAGTAGTACCATTAGGGAGGTATGTCCTTGTTGGAATAGGTGTGTCACTGTGGGTGTGGGCTTTAATACCCTAGTCGTAGCTTCCTAAAATAATAAGTGAGTACTCTGTTAGCAGCCTTCAGATGAAGATGTAGAAATCTCAACTCTGAAAAAACAAATCTCAGTTCTGTCTGCCTGTACCATGCCTTCTTGGATGCTGCCATTCTCCCACCTTGACAATAAACAGACTGAACCTCTGAACCTGTAAGCAAGCCCCAATTAAATATTGTCCTAACTAAGAGAGAGGGTGAGTTGAGTGAAAAGAGGATTTTCTAGTAGGGAATGATTATGAATATCCTTCAGTTACCCTCTTGGAATAAAACACCAGTCTCTTTTGTTTTGCTACTTCTGCTAAAAGTTGGTTCTGTAAGGAACTTTTAGAGGATTCAATTTGCAAACATATGCTCACTTATTTTTCTGAAGGGTATGGGATCCCCAAAAGGTCAAGACTGTTGCCACTCAAGTTATAGGCTAAGTTTATTCTCTTTTGTTTTTTAACTCTCAAATGTTTTATTGTTGTTGTTGAGACAGAGTTTTCTCTGTGTAGCTCTGGCTGACCTGGAACTCACTTTGTAGACCAGGCTGTCCTTGAACTCACAGAGATCCACCTGCCTCTGCCTCTCAAGTGGTGGGATTAAAGGCGTGCACCACAACCCAGCTTCAGTTTTTTAAAAGTTAATCTTTCAAAAGCAATGTTAGTTTTTAACTATATTTGTTCATGAGAGACCTAAGTGAGCTTAAGCAGAGGATCAGGTCCCAGGGTGAAACACATCCAGCCAGCTGCAGCTGCTGTGAGTCATAGGTTCTCCCGCATTCCTTTAGATAAAGTTTCCTAGTAACCCTGGGAGTCACCAGTCCTACCACATTCTTTTCTACATTTGGAGATACTGTTTCAAAGGGTGCTCCTCTTCTGTAGCAGCAGTTAATCAATGACCAGATACTCTTCATAAACCTCTTACCTAATCATGTAATGCCAAGGCTTGGAAATTCCGACTTTCGTTTTTTTCCTTTTAAAAACCCCTTTCTCTAGACCTCATGGTTGCTTTCCTATCCTATTGCATCAGGAAAGGTTTGTGGCCCAAGCTCTCCAGCTTGAATAAAGATCCTCATGTGTTTGCATCAGAGTTGTGGTCCCTGGTGATCTCTTTGGGGTTTTTCTTTTTCTTTTTTTTTTTGGGGGGGGGGTTTCGAGACAGGGTTTCTCTGTATAGCCCTGGTTGTCCTGGAACTCACTCTGTAGACCAGGGTGGCCTCGAACTCAGAAATCCACCTGCTTCTGCCTCTCAAGTGCTGGGATTAAAGGCGTGCGCCACCACTGTCCGGCCTCTTTGGGGTTTTTCAATCTGGGCACAACAGTTCCTTCTATAAATTATGATTTAATATTTGATGTGCAGCAATGCTGTAGTTTTATGTATTCACAGAAATACACAACCTTATATAATTACAAATATAAATGTATAAGAAGATGTTTTATGTTTTTTAAAAACTGTCTCAAAATAATAATAATAATAATAATAATAATAATAATCCATTAGGCTAATCATATTTCTATATAAATGCTTGTGTTTATTCGTGTGTGAACATACTTATATTTTTGCATGTACAGATGAATAGGGGTATTTTTTAAATCTATATGTAGCTGGGTTTGTGTGCCTATCCATTAGTCAACATTTCTCATATTTTTTTCTTGGTTTGGTATTCAAAGAGTAAGAACCTGTTTTTGGACTTGTTAAAAAACAGTTGAATTGTATCATATGTTCAGTTTAGCTTGAGGTATACTCTCTATGTGTATAACTGTATACATAATGCTGGCATAACTGATCCTAGATCAAGTGGCTACACTGGTGCCTAGGACAACTCTAGTTTCTGTCCCCAGCCATGATATTTTTGTTCCTCAGGGTCAAGTATGATTCATTATTTCTTTTTTTTTTTAGTAACACACACAAACACACACACAAAACTAAAATCAAAAAGTCATTTAATTAGAAAATCCATTTAAATTCATATACATGATTTATTTTTTTTCATTATTTTTTTTTATTGGATGTTTTATTTACATTTCGTATGTTGTCCCCTTACCCCTTACCCCATCCCCCACCCACCCCGGAACCCCCAATCCCCTCACCC
>NW_021604688.1:6070595-6071402 GCF_004785775.1 Grammomys surdaster | reverse complement strand
CATTTTCTTTGACAACTGTGTCAATATTTTCCACCGTATCTTCTGCATTTGAGATTCTCTCTTCTATCTCTTGTATTAGGTTGGTGATGCTTGCGTCTGTGACTCCTGATCTCTTTCTTAGGTTTTCTATCTCCATGGTTGTCTCCCTTTGAACTTTCTTTATTGTTTCTATTTCCAGTTTCAGATCCTGAATGTTTTTGTTTAATTCCTTCTTTGTGTTTTCTTGCATTTCTTTAAGGGATTTCTGTGATTCCTCTTTAAGGGCTTCTATCTGTTTACTTGTACTCTCCTGTATTTCTTTAAGGGAGTTACTTAATTCCTTCTTATATTCCTCTATCATCATCATGAGAAGTGATTTTAATTCTGAATCCTGCTTTTCAGGTGTGATGGGGTGTTCAGGGCTTGCTATACTGGGAGAACTGGGCACTGATGATGCCAAGAAACTTTGGTTTCTGTTGCTTATGTTCTTGCGCTTGCCTTTCGCCATCTGGGTAACTCTAGTGGTACCTGCCCTCACTGTGTAAGATTGGAATCTGTATTTCCAGTTATCTTGCTTATTGCAGAGCTCCTCGGAGTCCAGAGGTCTCTGTGGTCTTATGCCCCTAATCTCCTGGGTGGAAGAACTCCTGGGACTCAGGCCACCTCTTGGATCTGGAAATCCTTCTGCTCTGAGTGCAGTGGCTCCTCGGCTGCTCTGAGTGCAGTGGGTCCTCGATGACTCAGGATTCAGTTTCAGCTGCTCTGAGTGCAGTGGCTCCTAGATGACTCAGGATTCAGTTTCTCCACAGGACAGGAGCAGACCAACTC
>NW_021604688.1:6038251-6070585 GCF_004785775.1 Grammomys surdaster | reverse complement strand
CGATGACTCAGGATTCAGTTTCAGCTGCTCTGAGTGTAGTGGCTTCTCGATGACTCAGGATTCAGTTTCTCCACAGGACAGGAGCAGACCAACTCTGTGTCTGCTCCAGCCCAAGGGACCAGGCAGGGGCCGAAAGGAACTGATTCATTATTTCTTTTCTGTCCTCTATAGCTTTAGCATGTATGTATTTGGTTTAAAATTTTCTTTAGCATTGTTCTTGATTTTTATGAAAACTAAAATAAGTTCTTAAAGTTTATTTGTTGATGATTGTATATGTGCTGCTTCTTCTCTTTGGTAAGTCCTCGTCCGTGCAATGCACTATTGTTATGAGTGAATATATATAAATTTTATTTATATTGCTGAGTTTCTTCATGCCTCTGTGTGGTCAGGCTGTTACATGGGCCAATCATAGCTTGTCCTATAAAAATGTTCCAAGTTTGTGCCTCACATTCTTCTTTTCCTCCTTCCTTATCTAGAACTGTGGCAGTGTCAAGAGATAGTTAAGGTTTTGTGGGTCAGACAACTCACTATGTTCAACTCTATGACAGTAAACAAGCCAAAACAGTATGAAAATAAAAGGCACAGCTGTATTCTAATGAGCTTTACTTGGACTGCACTGGATTTAGAGACAATATAAGTTCCTTCCTTGTTTTTAAAAGTGTGTGTGGGTCAGTCTTTTATGGTGAATATTACATTCTATGTATGTTTTACAGTAAGTTCCTCTAACTATGATATCTCCTACAAAAGATTTTGCTAAATGTTTTTTCTCTGTTGACTGAGATAATCATGTGGTTTTTGCCTTCTTGCTGCTAATGTGGTGGATTATATTGATTGATTTTTCTGAGTTGAATCACCTTTGCATTCTTAAGTTAAATCCCACTTGGTCACGATTTATCATCTTCTTAATATGATGCTACATTCAGCTTGCTACTGGTTTTTACTTGGGCTATTTCAATGCATATTTATAGCAGATATTGGTCTACAGTTTGTTTAATGATTGCATGGTTTCAGCGTAAGTTCAGATGTATCCCTTCCTGTTCTATTTTATGAAAAAATGTGAGAAGTATTTGCCTTATTTCTTAGATTTGGTGAAACTCATTTGTGCAGCTATATGGTTCTGGCTTCTTTTTCAGGAGAGTTTAAAAAATGATTATTGTTAAAGATCTATTCAGATGTTTTATTTTTGGAGTAGAGTCTGGTAGTTTGTTCAGATTATCTAGGTCTTGTAGCTCCTTGTATGTTTCTGTCACAATGTTACTCTCGTATCCTAGGCTCCAGCATATTCATTTGGCTTTCAAAGTTCTCACAGAATATCATATGAAAAGTGCATTAGGCAGAACAGAAAGCAGGGCTGTGTCAACCTTCTGAGGAATCTACGGACAGGTCAAAACAAACCCCGATATCTGACATCTGCTTCCACTGAAAGTAGGCTCTTTCATCTGTGCCTGGGCTGACATCTTAAAGACTGATGCCTTCTTAGGGAAGGGATGATAAAGTTCTCCTACCATGTTTCTGCAAAGCCTTTCCTTCTTCAGAGTTGGATTCCTAATGGTGTGGCCTTCAGAGTTTCTGGTGGAGGATGAACCCCGAGGTTATCTATTCCACTTTTATTCCCTGACACGTTATGATATCCTAACTTGACACAATCATTACAACAACCACAAAGACATACCCCAACATCTCAGTTAGCAAATGATCAAACTAATGAGTGAAAAAATGTGATTGCTTTGATTTGACAGGAAACGGTTCCACAAAGGCTCATGGGCGGAAAGGCTTGTCTCTAGCTGCTGGTGCTATCTTTGGAGGTTCTAGAAACATTAGAAGGTGGGACCTAGCTGGAAGAAGTAAGTCATGGGCGTGGGAGTGGAGGGCATGTTAACACATGCCCGGATCCTTTCTGTCTCTTTCTCTGCTTCTTACATACAATAAATGAAGTAGAGTCTCCCCTTTGCTCGTCTCACCACAGTGCCTGCCTGAGTGTGGTAGGCACTGGAATGTCTGACACTGGGAACCAGAGTAAAGTCCTTGCTCTCTAAAACCGCTTTTACAGGGGTTTGGTCATAATGATACATAATACAATTATTATCTCATCTGCTGCAGAAAAAAATAGATTTGATGAAATCAAACACCTATTTATGACAAAGACTCACTCATGTAGGAAGGACTTTTTCAACTTGATTTTTAAAACAACAAAAAGGCACCAGTAAGAGCATACCTAATGGGTGAAGACTGTCTGGAGACCTAGGGCAGGTGTGCAGATATTTTTTTTTTTTACCATTTTATTCCTAGGAATGGAGCTCTTAGGCAGTCAACAACAACAAAAAACAAAATCAATAATTACAGAAAGAAGAAAGTTGTTTATGGATTTAGCTACATCCCAGTCCTAACCCTCACTACTTTTTAAAAGGGATTGTGCTAGGAGACAGGGTCTTCAGCGAGGTCATCAGGGGCCAATGGGGTCACATGGGTGAGTCCTATTCCTTTATGACTGCTGAGGATGGTATCTTTGGAAGGAGAGACACCTGGGAGGCATATATGCAGAAAAGGGTCATGGGAAAGAACAGTGAGATAAAGCCCTGGTAAACCCAAGGAATGGCTTCAGGGAAGGAATTGGTTAGCAGAGAGCACAGGAAACTTTTGGTAATCAGGGAAATGTACTACATATGAACTGGTGTAAACAACTGTCAGACTTATCAAACTGTACATCTAAGACCCGTGCAACTCTTTAGTATATAATTAAACCTCAATTAGAATAAAAGGAAATGAAATAATGACCATGTTTCCTTGAGTTCTTGGGCACTGCTATTTTAAGTCCTCACTATAGTCTTTCTCTTTGACATTAGCAATCAATCATCATAAGGATTTTGATGTGTAAGCATGTATTTCACTTAAATAACTAAATTACTGCTGGCACTGAGGTCAAAAGGTCTAACTGATTAGGTCTTTATTTTGGGAAAATGAAACAAGGGCAGAAAAAGAAAAATCAATATATTTAATGTTATGTTAATGCAGTCAACAAGTATATAAGGAGCTCCTACCATGTGTGGAGCTGTGTTCTAAGACATAGACATCCAAATTATTGTCTAGTAACAGAAGACCCAAGACATAGACAACAAGTTGAGAAAGCGGGTTGTATTTTGAAGCATTTCTTTCAAGTCAGAGGATGGGGAACATAGATGCTCTGGTTTAAGTGACAATATTTCATACTTACATTAAGATTAACTCTTAAAGATAGGGTCTTAAATGTGAAACCCTTTTTTAGTGAACCAAATAGGATGATTTACTCTACTGCCTGGGTTTATTCATAGCACTCAAGTGTGCTTGCCTTCTGTGTGCTGTTGATAACGACATCAATACTTAGCATATTTCTTATTTCATACTGTGGGAATAAGTTCATTTTCTTATGATTAAGTGTAAGATACAGATGACAGCAATAATAAAGGAAATATAAGTAAATGATCCTTAAAGGTTAGATGAAAGCCACGTCTGTCCCAACATACTTAGTTTGTCTCTTGTGTTTATCCACCATGGGTCATCATGATGTGTATATCACTATAAGCACAAGTTTATCACAAGCATCAGTAGGAACACTAGTGATTATTGTTTACTTCAGTAAAGTCTATCACAAACATTTTCCAATAAGAAAAAACGTTCTTGAGATCTTCTTAGGAAACTCAACCAATGATAATGGCTGTGTAAGGTTAGTCTAAAAAATCCCCAAAGGAAAAACGTAGAGTGTAGCCAATACTACCAGCTAAGCTGAAATTACTCTGGAGTGAGGTTCTGCCACAGAAGTGAAGGGATTCAGAGATTCATGATGGGGACAGCAGGAACTATCCCTAAATACAGCAGGGACCTTTGGAATAGCTTTCAAATAGAGTTCAGAAAGGGCACTGCCAAGCCCCATGCCTAATATTTTCATTCTGGAACTTGTGCCCAGTGGCTTCAGCCTCAACTAGTTGATCAGCATCACAGGAAAAATGCCCCAAGTGCCCAGGGCTCTTGTAACAGAGTGTGACAGTGGCTGCTCAGGTAGAAGCAGTTCTAGAATGTTTGCTGGGCATGGCAAGAAGGGAGAGGCAGGAAGAGCATGTGTGTCCTCACATCCCCCAGCATGGCTTCTAACAGCTCTTGAATCAAGTTTAGATTTTCTAAAGTAACATTTCCCCCATTCCACATAACTCAGGGAAAAACAAAGAACAAAAAATCCCACAAAACAACAACAACAAAAACAAAAACAACAACAAAACCTACTGAAAACACAGCATTCTAAGCAACAATGTAAGAGAAAGTTTATATTAAGCTAATTTTGATAATGACATAGCTATTCTTGTTATCATAAGGCTGTTCATTGAGTCAAGAGTCTGTCTCTTTTATGTTTAGTGTCAATAAAGTTGGCAGAATGGTGAAGTAAACAAGAGAGGTAAAGGAGTGAGAGATGGTAATAGAGATTAATGATCTTGCAGTAAATATCCTGTATAGCACTTCATGATTAAAGAACAACAAAAGAAACAATGGATATAAAACAGAGATGTATTCCAAAAGATTCTGCCATGCTAATGAGAGGAAAGCAATTAAGGAGGGGCCAACCAATCGGTGTAGCTTGGGCAGTTAGTGCTGGGTCACTGGCACTGTAATAACCAGGGCATCCAGATCCACAGTGCATACTTGGGAAAGTTAATTCACCCATTGGGCTGGGTGCTGTAGCAAAGGGCACAGCAATAACCCTGTCCTCTCTCTAGTCTGCCCACACCAGCTCTGCACTGGCCGAGAGGCTCAAGGGGGCAAGTTTATGTCTTCAGTAATCAGGCAGATCATAAAAGAAGAGAAAAATACTAGGTAATCTTCTCCATGAGTAGAAGAATAACTTCATGGTTCCTCTGACTATCTTAAAATGCTAAAATATTCAAAGTTTTAAACAGATGAGGATTTTGATATTATTTTCACTATCACAGTATATCCTCCCGCTCTCTAAAGACAAAGGAACAAGAGGAGTGAGGGGATAGGCTGGAAAATAAGATGGCAAATGACAGTGCTCCTGAAACTGCAGATAGGGAACAGCTTCCCTCCAGTAAGATCGATTGTCCAGCAGCACTGCCAGGATTCACTGTACACAACCAAAGTGCTGAATGCCAGCAGACAACACAGCACAAGTAATGCCTTCTGAACTCCTGGTAGTCAAAAATGATTTTGTTTCAAATTAGAAATTGATTTTTTTGGGTAGGGATACCAGCTGTTTCCAGGCTCTGGCTTCTTTTGCTGGGACAGGGAGAGGTTTGCCTCCAGCACAGCTATGCTGTCCTGAGTGTGCCTGACAAGCATCTTGTGGAGCTCCTCTCTAACACTGAAACAAGTCAACTATGTGGGATTTTATCTCACCATTTCATTTCAGTGTTGTTACACAACATACGTGTGTTGACAAGTAAACAGAAGATTATGTTAAGCCAAACAGAGTAACACCACAGCAGTTCTGACCGGTTCTCCTCTCTGAAGTGCAGTGGCATGAATACGGAGGACCAAAGTAAGGGTTTCCACAGCTGAAAGACCATTGCTACAGAAAGCAGAGGCTAGGTCAGACTCTAAGTCTTCTCAATTTCATCTTTGTCTTAGGTAGCAATGATTAATATGAAGCTTTAACACCGTCTTCAGTAGAGCCATGTAGAGTATTTGCTGTATGTCAAAGAAAAATGGTAGCATTTTCCTTTTTGAAGTTTGGAAAAATTATCATCTCTCAGTTACTTGGAAGGGGATAAAGCAATTTCTAGATGACTGGTTGTCATAGTTTGGGTTTTACTGTTGTGAAGAGAGATCTTGACCACAGCAACTCTCATAAAGGATAACATTTAATTGGGGCTGGCTTATAGTTTGAGAAGTTCAGTCCATTATCATCACGGTGAGAAGCATGGAAGCATGTATGCAGACATGGGCTAGAGGAGCTTAGAGTTCTACACTTGATCCATAGGCAGCAGAAGAAGACTATGTTACACTGGCCAGACGAGCATATATGAGACCAGGGCCTCCAGAGTGACACATTTCCTTCAACAAGGCCACACTTACTCAGAAAAGGTCATACCTCCTAATAGTGCCATTCCCAATTACCAAGCATTCAAATACTTGAGTCTATAGAGGCCATACCTATTCAAACTACCACATTGCACTACCTGGCCCTCATAGCCATAAGATAATGCAAAATGCATTTAGTCTAACTTCAAAGTCCCCATAATCTATCAGTCTCAATAGTGTTCAAAAGTCCAATGCTCAAAGTCTCTTCTGAGATTTATACAATCTCTTAACTATAATCCTATATATCTTAGAGTTTTACTACTGTGAACAGACACCATGACCAAGGCAAATCTTATAAGAATATTTAATTGGGGCTGGCTTACAGGTTCAGAGGTTCAGAGCATCCAGGCAGGCATGGTGCAGAAGCTGAGATTTCTACATCTTCATCTGAAGACTGTTAGCAGGATACTCACTTCCAGGCAGCTAGGACTAGGGTATTAGAGCCCACACTCAAAATGACACACCAACTCCAACAAGGCCACACCTACTCCAACAGGGTCATACCTTCTAGTAGTACCACTCCCTGAACCAAGCATATACAAACCATCACACTTTATAATATCAAAATCAAAACTAGATTACATACTTCCAACACACAGTGGTACAGGATATAGATTACCATTAAACCAGCTGGGTAAACTCCAAACTCTGCATCTCCATGTCTGACGTGAAAATGCTCTTCAGATCTCCAACTCCTTTCAGCTTGGTTGACTGCAACACACTTCTTTTTCTTGGGTTGGTTCCATTCCCTGTTAGCAGCTTTTCTTGCCAAGTATCCTACGACTCTGACATCAACATTTTGGGGTCTCCAAGGAAATTCAGGCTTTACCCCTGCCACATGCTCTGGCCTCAGTGACTTCCCTTAGTCACAGAAGAATATTTCATAACCCATTTCTTTCTAGGCCTCTATGCAAGGACACTTCTGCCAAAATCTGGCCTCAGTGACTTTCTTTAGTAAGGAAGGGAAATTCTATATTCCCTTTCTTCTATTCTAAACTCTAAAGCCAGAGCCATGTTGGCGAAGCTACCAAGTTCTGCTTGCTGTGGCTGGAACATGGCCTTCTTATTCTATTATATCTTCACTAGCTTTCTGTTTCGGATGATTTCCTTTACTGCCTAAGTTCAGCTGTCTTGGAACTTGCTCTGTAGACTGATCTTGAACTCAAGAGAGTTCCAAGACTTTGTCTCCCAAATGTTGGAGTTAATGATGTAAACCACCATGCCTAGACCTAAGTTTTCTTTAATTCCTTTTCACACAATGGAAGCTTAGTTCAGTGGGATCTTCCCCTGAGGCCATTACTCCCTTAATTCCATTTAATATCTTTAATCTGTTTATTTCCTTGAACACAGGATTTAGCTCTACTCTATTTCCTGATACCTCTTTAATCCTTGAACCATACATTTTATATTTTTCTTGCTCAGTTTGTAAAGCACACTCTTCCTAAGAGTAAACCACAGGACAGAGTCCTGTTTTGAGATTTCCTTTGCCAATATAATTATCTCAATTTCTTCACCTTAGCCTCAGGTAGAATCTTCAGATAAGGGCAAATGCAGCCACATTCTTCAGCAAAACATCACAAGAATATCTCTAGGCAACATTTCTAAAATTCTGCCGGGCAGCCTTTAATTTTTCCTTTAATCCCAGCACTTGGGAGGCAGAGGCAGGTGGATTTCTGAATTCGAGGCCAGCTTGGTCTACAGAGTGAGTTCCAGGACAGCCAGAGATACACAGAGAAACCTTGTCTTGAAAAAAAGCCAAAAAAAAAAAAAAAAAAACCAAAAACCAAAAAACAAAAACCATTCTAAAATTCTTCTCCTCTGAAAGCTCTTGCGCCAGGGTCACACAGTTTAAATCACCCTCAGCATCACTGTCTTTCATATTCTTGTATGGCCCATTAAGCAACGTTTAAAGAGTCTAACTGTTTTCCTTTTCCAAAGTCCCCAAACCCACATTCCTCCAAACAAAACATGGTTAGGTCTATCACAGCAATACTCCATTCCCTGGTACCAACTTCTGTCTTGGATTTCATTGCTATATAGGGACATCATAACCAAAGCAACTCTTATACAAGAAAACATTTAATTGGGACTGGCTTATAGTTTCAGAGATTCATTGCATCACCAACATGGGAGGAAGCATGGCAGCCTTCAGGCAGACACGTATTGGAACAGGACCAATGCATCTGATCCACAGGCAGCAGAAGAGACTGTGTCACATTGGCCAGACTTGAACATATATGAGACCTCAAAGCCTTCCTCCAAAGTGACACACTTTCTTCCAACAAGTCTACACCTACTCCAACAGAGCCACACCTCCTAACAGTGCCATTCCTCACAGCCAAACATTAAAACACATGAGTCTATGGAGGCTATTACCTACCCAAAGCACCATACTCACAGGCTATTACCCCCAGATCACAACTGCTGGCAGCAGTTGGCAAAAGCAAGGAAAGGTGCATATAAAAATTTTCACAAATAAATAGGCTAATGTGAGAGTTGTAGAGATTATAAATTGTAGGTTGCTTAACATTAGCCAAAGAGCTTGTGTGGTAGAAGAGAGCATGTAAAAAGAAATCAGGATACTAGTCCTGAGGAAGGTGTGAGCAGAGGTAACTTGTTTCCTATACAGGAGGCTCATCCTTTCAAGTCAGTCCTTAAGGCTGTTGGAATAGACTGCACATGAGTCACTCCAAGACCAAATGGCAAACATACATCTCTTTCAGTATTATTTCAGTTACTTGTAGTTGATTTCCTTTTCAAACCTACATATAAAACAGGAAGTATTATCAGCACTTCAAAGAGTGCTAGGCACTATTTGTTGAGACTTGGGAGATTGGGTTTTAGTTACAATGTTGCTCATGACCCCTCTTCTACATTCCCTACATTATCATTCAATTATGAGGTCTTACTTTTCCAGGAGAGATTTATGTTCAACTCTTTATTTTATTACTCACTTTGAGAAAAATCATCTGGTATCTACAACCACACTTACTGCTCAATTCAGCTTTTAAAAGGAGGGCCAAACTGGACAGCTTCTGATATCAGTACTCTGAGAGATATAATTGTAGTTGTGATTTGAGAATCTAGTAGCTGGGCCACCCACAGCTTTCCAGGCATGTGTTTTTCTGAAACCTAACTGCGGCTCCGGATAGTGGAAATCATCTGTTGTTCACTGGCTTGCATGCACCAGCCATCTTCCACCGTCCTTAGCAACTTCCCTTTATGCTACTGCAGACACTACACTCACCTCTCTGTGGTCTGTATGTATCATTCTGTTGACATGTCCGTTGGATGCCATTCTCCACATGTGACTGAAACTCAACGGTTTTCATCTCCCTCTGGTTTTGCCCACTGTTTGGAGAGTCTGGGCACTTTTTAAAGGATGATGAGGTTCCACGCATCCATCCATCACATTTCGGCTTCAATAAACTAAAAGAGAAAGCATGAATGAACTCTGGAGGGCTCAGGGAAAGACACAGATCACATGCACACATTTGAAATCAGCATGAGTTGCAATACAATTATGACAGTAAGAATCCTTTTCTTATTTTAATTGATATATAATTTGATTATTTTTTTCTGAAGGTATATTTTGTATCTTGCTACAATAATTTTGGAGAACAAATTATTTTAATGATGTTTAATCCTCAAACTGTACAATTGGGAGTTTTGGAAATGAAATAGTTATCTAGGGCCAGTGCAGCAACTGGAGGCAAATAGTAGTTAAATACGATGGCAGGAAACGTTTAAGTTAACTTTATGGTCTGGGATAGATGAGCAGAAGAAAGTAAAGCAACGAGGGATCAAAGACTGGCAGAAAAGCAAAAGGAATGAAGCATTTAATTGTGTAAGATAAATAAAAAACAAACAAAGAAAATGCATGTGAAAACCGTAGATGTGGTCTATGTGAGGAATTTGAGACAGAGGCTCAAGACAAAGAAGCAGGAGCACGAAGGCAAGCATGATGGAACTACAGTAAGTGACATAAGCTTGGAATATGGTCACATGTGAATCACTTTAAAAAAAGAACAAAATGTCTTTCCCTACATCAGGGATGGACCAACCATACATGGATGGCAGGGCCGCCAGAGGATGGAAGGAGTGTGGACACACAATGACTTTGATTGGCATGTCAAAGCCTTACAGAAATCATGGTGGAAAACAATGGAGGAATGGAACACACTGAAATTCACACAAGGAGGCAGGCTTGTACGAAAAATGCTGGCATACTTGCATCTATGCTTATTGTAAAGAGCAGGCCCTTAACAGGATCGACTCCATTTTGTAATAGGAAAAAAAACAAGTTTTGAAGTGAAGCTGTTTTGAAGTGCTGTGATAACCAGAAGTTGTTTTGAAACCACATATTTGTGCACAAAAATAAGTTGTTTTGAATAAGTGTGATAACCAGCTGTAATGTAGTCAGAGCCCGGCGATAACCAGACAGGAATGGTTATCTGTTATGCACGCCAGCAGTGATGCCAAATCAAACGTAAAAATCCAATCACACACTGGTAGCCATGACTGCCTGAACATGATCTTTCAAAAAGTCTCCTCAACACCCGATTAGTAAAGAGATAATCAAGAGACTGACACCTTCACTTTCTCAGTCAAGCACCAACTTCGCAGTTAAGCCCCCTATGAGGTCAAATTAGCAATTCAATCAACTGGAAGCTGCAGCCCTCCCTTTCCCCCCAACTCAGGGCCTATAACCAAAAAGACTCAGGTCGTATAACCCATGAATGAATGATGTACTGATTGCTATGCTTATTTCTTGGTAATTAACAATTTATTATTTGTGTTCATTGTGCCGATATTGTTAGAGGCAGTGCATAGGAAATGTGGCAATATCTCCTTGTGGCAATAGCCTTAGCATTGGTGATAATATATTGCATGCTGTGTATCATTAAAGAGCAACTGAATGTCAACCCTCTGTCTCTGCCATACTCTCTTCCCTTTTGTGGAGCTGATAATCTCATGGTCAATCCAGCATACAATCGATCTCTGAGTGGAGAAGGATCTGTCACTCCTCTCCCAGCAGGGATACTAAAATCCTGCCATGACCTGTTTGTGACAGGCTGGCATGGCAGCTGACTGACTGATGAGAAAGTTCCTAAGTAGGAGAGTGGGGGACAAGCCTACAAGAGATTAGAGGAGTTAATGAAAAGTAAGGGACTCAGTAATCTCCAGTGGTACATTAGAAAAAAAGGAAATTAAGCTTCTGTATTGACTGGCGGATCTTTTATATTAAACATGCAAACGCTTGTCAACAAATTTAAAAGGCTCAAAATATTCCCCGTTACTGGCAGAGAGCTGCAAACGGAAGAAAAGCTGAAATGGAAGGATGCAGCACAGGCAGTAAAGGGCAGAATTGGTATGAAACCTGTTGATATAATGCATCCACTGACCGACCCTAATACAGTCCAAATGGCAGTGGAACAAGCCAAAAAGGACCAGGTGCTGGCAGTCATTATGATTGATGGGCAAAAGGCTAGCCATGAACGTTGCCAAATACAGAGGAGGACTGATCACCCCCCAAGGACAGGCAGTTTCCCTCCCGATAACAACTATATATAAAAAGACTCCCAAATTAGGTCTCAAAACCCCTCAGAGAGGAGGAGGAAGTGATCATTTCCCTCCACCCCCAAATTTAGATGGGATGGAAATAGAGGAGTCAAGACCCTTTACACAGACCGAACTTTCGGATCTAAGAAATCAATATGCAGTTAGATTTAAAGCTTTTGATGTTGAATGTTTCTAAATATTTAATGGTTTCTTTAATTTCTTATGGTAGCAAAAAAAAAACTTCATAGGAATTTTTTTTTTTTTTTTTTTCGAGACAGGGTTTCTCTGTGTAGTTCTGGCTGTCCTGGAACTCACTCTGTAGACCAGGCTGGCCTCGAACTCAGAAATCCACCTGCCTCTGCCTCCCAAGTGCTGGGATTAAAGGCGTGCGCCACCACCGCCCGGCTAACTGGAGAATGCTGGCATCGATCCCGCTACCTCTCGCATGCTAAGCGAGCGCTCTACCATTTGAGCTAATTCCCCTTCTGGTACTTCATAGGAATTTGTATTACCAGTAAAAAGAATTTTTTTTAGGATGTTGAATTTTTTTTGTTTTTTTCTTTTTTTAAATTTGTAATAAAATAATGTATATTAAAAAAAAAAGAAATCAATATGCCCAAAATGGAGCAAAGGATGCCTCATACATAGTCAGATTATGGGAACAAGGAGCTGATACAGTCATGTTACATGAAAGAGAAATTAAACGGATTAGGAATATCATTGAGAACCCCACCATATTCAAAGCCCTAGAACAAGTACTAGAAGTAGGTAGAGGAGAAACAAAACCTCTCCTAGACTGGATCACATCCTCATGGAGATATGCTTCCCCACCCTAGACCTAGCACAGTTCGAAGCAGCAGGCAAACAGGCAACCTACCAAGATGCAATTTCCCTGGCCAGGAAATTAGGCATCCTATACTTTATCTACAATGAGGTAGACACCCCACAAGCGGCACCCATGATACCTGAGTTTGCCAAAATAATACTGAAAGGAGCACCACTCCACCTTAGAGTAAGCCTAGCAGGACCAGTACATTCAGTAAAAACCATAGCAGCCCTTATTGAATTATTTAAGGGATTCTTAGAAATGGAATCAGACAAGGTAATAAACCTGCCTGTCCAGAGAAAACAAGGACCCATAAAGTGCCGTTTCCAAAATATCAGACGGGCCATACGCCCATTTGGGAACCTAGGACCCCAACTCCCAATATGCAGATCAATACAAAGAACACCCTGGAACAGAATAATTGGAAAACCTAAATTACTCTCAAAACCGAATATAGGACCTAGGAAACCTTTTTTTCGGCCTAGGCATTAATTACATTTTAGGCCATTACAAAACTGCCCCGGCCCCAACCTTAAGAACAAACTTCGCCCAATAGGACAAAGACCTATTGCCTCCAAAAACCGAGGATGGAGAAACAGATGGAGACAATAAGACCTTTTATCAATCTCCCAGTACAGGGCCCTAGAGGACCCATTCCAGCCAGAGGCTATTAGATACAGGCAGCGAAGCATCCATATGGACCCTCACACCTCCCAACAAACAAAGAAACAAAAAGATACAAATACAAGGAATTGGAGGAGAAGTACTAGCCGATACCGGCTCTACTATCTTACTATTATATGATAAGAAGATACTAATAAATGTAGTCTATACTCCTGCACCCTCGAATATTTTAGGAATTCTAGAAATTAGGAAGATTTTCCCTGACTTTTTAGAACTTAAAAGAATTAAAAAATATATATGCACCCTTGCTGAAGTTAAGGTAGAACCTGTAGAATTACGTCCCCCCCACCCCTCCTTCATTTACTGCTCAATACCCTATTAAAGGAGGTATACCAGAAATAACACAAACAAAGACGTCCTAAAAGAACAAATAATAGCTCCTACCCAAAGCTTCAATTATAACTCCCCTGTTTGGCCGGTACAAAAACCAAATGGTAAATGGAGAGATTCACTGTGGATTATAGGAGAATTAATGAATTAACACCTAAAATGCCTGGACAGCTGATGTGGAGGATATCAATCTAAAAATTAGACAAAAGTCCCCACAATGGTTGGCATTATTGGGCTTATCGGATATGTTCTTTGGCATACCCCTACACCCCAATTCTCAGGAATATACAACCTTCACTTGGGAAGGAAAGCTATACAAATTCCTTAGACTAGCACAGGGATACTAAAACTCCCACCACGACTTGCTCGAGACACTTATCAAATGTGACAGGTAAAAGGGCCTCTGTCATAAGCAGTGTTCTCAAAAAAGTGCTGATTTTAAGCACTGATTCATAGCCTGGTAGTGAATTTCAATGATCTAGAAAGTTTTAGTGAGATGACTTCTGGAGTCTCGCACATAGACCAGCCCTGTTTCTTCCCTGCCTGTTTCCCTCTCTTGTTCTCTCTTCTTTTTAAAGTTTCCCCAGGGGATTCTGTAACCATGGCTGTTCCTTTTGAAGATGACTTCTTTTGACCAGAATTCTAAACTCTAAAGAAAAGCTGCACCTACATGAGTAAGATGTTACCTGCTAAATAATCTTTTCTTTCCCCCTTCCCCTCTCTTGCTTTTTCCTTTAGATTTACAAACCCACACCCCTAGTGAGCTCCAGATTCCATCAGATTATGTGATGGTCCTTCTTAGTTCTTTGTTCTATGCATCAGCCATAAAGCATCTACATTGCTATGCAGCTTAACTTGCAGAGATCTGTTGAAAGAACTGCAGGGGATAGTCCTAGGCACCCAGAATCCACTAAAGGTGTCTACCACAGAAAGATAGGAAAGAAGACATACACCCTGGACCACCAACTTCACGTGCCTCCTCATCTGCATATAACCGACTTTTCTAAGATTTTTTTTTTTTTTAATGTGGAAATAAGAGCTTTACATTCCCCATCTTCTAAAGTTTTGGCCCTGGATGTGATTTTCTTCTCACTAACTCTTATCTTTGAGTAATTTTAAAAAATGTCCATGTTCAAAAATCACAAGTCATGGCAGAGAAAGAGAGCAAAATTCTTGTGAAAGGTGTATATTTCCCAAGTGGAGAAAACTTTAAAAGTCCTAGAGGAAGGGTGGACTGTAGAAAGAAGTCCCACTCCAAACATGAGGTACTGCTGAGCAGAGAAGGATGCAGAGGAAGCAAAAACAGGGATGTGCTTTCTGTCCTTCCCTCTCCTAATGAGAATGAAAACTGACTACTGAAGACAATCTCAGACCTACAAATGAACAAATGAATCTGGATTAACAGGATTTATAAGTAATATTTATCTTTACCCAGTCTGTGCCCCTCAAAAATACAACATTCCTTTTCTTCTGTCTTATCATTTGTCTAGGATTTTACTGTTCTTTGTTGAAGACAGCTGAAGGTAGAATTGAAAATCATCTCTGAAAATGACACATTCTGTGGATTTATCTTATGTATATAAGAAATACACATATGAATACATTTATGTAGCTTTTTCCTTGCTAATCTATCTATCATAGGAACCAGCCTCAACTATAAAACTATAAAAGCTGAAAAATTCTTTACAGAACTCTTACCTACCCTGCCTGGGGTACTCTCCCTTTAGTGAAGATGAAGCCCTCCTTGCCTCTCTTAGGAACTTATAGATGGCCACCCTCCTCCTTCTGCTCAAGCGGGACCTCTCATATAGCACACTTTCCAGCATGGCTGTCCTCCCTTGTCTGAAAAGTCCAGAATTCCTTTTGCTGTTGAGTCCCTTTGTATACCACTCAATGTTCTAATTCATCGAATGACCTTTTCATCCATGACACAAAGGAGCAAAGTTTACCCCATGTATTTATATCTGTTATATCCAGCATTATATTTAAAAGACTTTTTATTTATGTAGCCTGCTTTTGTAGAAATAAAAACAGGTGTCAATCTGTAGACTAAGCTGGTCTAGAATTCACTATGTAGCCTAGGCTGGCCACATATACAAGGTGATTCTTTTGCCCCAGCCTCTCAAGTGCTGGGATTACAGGCATTTACCATACCCAATTTATATGGTGATGATAATCACACCCAGGACTTTGGACATACTAGACAAGCACTATTTCAACAGATCACACCTCCCAGCTCGAAAATTAACTTTTATGTATTATATTATCTTATGTTCTATGATTGTGGTAAGAGTTCTAATAGCCATTTCCATAGGTTCTGTAGAAATTTTCCAAATGGGAAATCATGTAATTTGAGGATAGAGGCAGTGTTGTTTATTCGTCTCTAATATTTTCATGTCTGATGACACTAGTTAGAACTTCCTACACAACTTACCTTATTTCTTAAAGTATTCATCATTAATGAGGTACAGTATTGTCAATCTCCTTGATTAGATTTTAAGTTTGCCAAAGTCTTCCTATACCCATTATGAATGAGAACTGATAGTGAAGAGGTCAGCTCAGAGCTTTTGGAAGATTCCACTAGGCCCCTTTTCTTCCCAGAAGGGAGAAGTCCTTATAGCACGTGGGCACCCCTCCCCTCCAGAAGGGAGAGGCTAAATCACATAACTCAGGAAGACCAGAGGGGGACCAATCTTTGACCACCTGCAGACAAAGGAAGCTCTGAGCAAGTAGACACATTCCTCAGGGCAGACTGTTGCCCCCCTCCCTCCCAAGACAAGAAAAGCTCTTGCAACCTCATTCCCTTAGAACCAATCAGTTTAAAAGTCACACTGTTCTGCCAATCACATTGTGCATAATGGCTATTGCTCTATTCTACTCATGAAAACTGTATAAAAACTGGCTGCCTGGGCCATCCATGGTCATCGCCTCTCCTTTTAGATACAGGACTACCCCAGCATGCTGGAACAATAAACTCCTCTTGCTTTTACATCAATCTCTGACTCTGCGTCGTTCACTCAGGGGTCCCCAGTAGCTAAGGCTCATCAGAGTTTTACAATGGGTCAGGTCAAACACTTCTGCATCTGTTTGAGATCAAGTTTTACTTTATCACATTCATTATGGAAAATAACATTGATTTTTCAAATATTGAGCTAACTCTATTTCTAGGATAAATGTTATTTAGTCAAACTGTGTAATACTTTTTATATACCTGGATTGGATTTGTTAACATTTGTTAAATTTTTTTAACAATATTCTTTAAAATTTATGCTCATGAGGAAGGTTCATCTGTCATTTTCTTATTCTAGTTTGGATCTCACTAACAGTGAAAGGAAAACTTCCCTTGGTTCAAGAATTCTCAGATGAGGTAGGAAGAGAGAATTTTGTCAAACAAGGGTAACTGATATTTCTAAAGAGCCTTTTATCTTTAATAATTGAGGTTGATATTAACATCTAAAGGTTAGAAGCCAATAATGCTTCTAAAGATTCCACGATACACAGGACAGATACCCTATCAACAAAGAATTATGTGATGGAAAGTTCATAGTGATAAAAGAATCCAAGAACAAACAATAAATAATGCAACCAATCAGAAGTCAATATACAACCTTATAGGAATTAGCGGTCCTTCTCAATGCTAATTCTCAACGTCAATCATCTTAACTGTCAACCTGAAAGGCACAGACTCGGGATTAAAAAGGAGGATTCAACTATCAAAGACCCTCAAGCTGAGAGTGAAGGGGCAGAAGTCAGTTTACCATGCAATAGGTGCCCAAAACACATAGACCTAGACATTGTGATACCTGATAAAGAGACTTGACACCAAAATTACAAGAGATAACAAAGGCTATGAAAAATTAATGCAAGAGACAACCCATCAAGAAACTATAATAATTATAATTAATTCTACATACACCACATATTGGGGATCCTCATTTAATGAAACAAATACTAATGGATATTAAAGGGTAAATATGGGCTAGTGAAGATCACTCAGTGAACTGATGGGTTGCACAGTTAGGAGACCCTGAGTTTGATTTTCTGTGTAAAAGTTGGGTGAAGTCATGCATGTATTTGTAACCCCAGTGCTGTGGTAGATGGGGAGATAGACAGGAGAATCTCCCAGGATTTGCTGGCTGCAGGGCTGACTCCTGGTTCAGTGAGAGAGACCCTGTCTCAAGGGAGTAAAGTGAAGAGGATAAAAAATGATACCTAACTTACCCCTCTGGACTCTGCATATGTGGGTATGAGTGACTGTATCTGCACACATATATGGGCATACAACACACACATATATATATATATATATATATATATATATATATATATATACACACACACACACACACATATATATATATATATATATATTCTTCTCTCATATACACATACACACAAGTACACACAGAGAAATAAGTAAAAGTTAGGTTTTTACACAATAGTTTGTGACTTCAACATCACACTGACTAAAAATCAATAAGAAAAAAACCTTCAGAGTTAATATGCAACATAAACCCAAGGACTCAACAGATATTTATAGAATAATCCATTTAACAGCTGTAGAATACACATTTTTGTTTTCTCATCAGCACCTGATGCCTTCTCTAAAACAAAATAGGATTCAGTTGATAAAGCCAGTATTAGCAGATTCAAAAAAAAATCTTACATATTATACTTGATTAAAACTAGAATTCACTAGGAAGGGAAACCACAAGAATTATAGAAATTCTAGCAGATGAAACAATATAATCCCTCTCTACTTTTTTCTTTCATTTTCAAGATTATAATGTAATTATAACATGTCTCCCTTCCCTTTCCTCTCTCCAAACACTCTCATATACCTCCTTGCTCTGTTTCAAATTCATGACCTGTTTTAAAATCATTATTATATACATATACGTATATACATATTTCCCTAAATATACCTTGCCCAGTCGGTATACTGCTACTTGTATGTGTATTTTGAATGCTAACCATTTGGTATTGGATAAGCAATTGGTGTCATCTTCCCTGGAGAAGATTATTTCTTCCACTCTCAGCATTCCTTAGTTTCTTATATGAAAAATATACTCTTGAATGGCCAGTTGTGAGCAAATTCCCATCATCACATGTCAAATACTCTTGCTGTCATGCCTTCTCTACCATGATGGGTACCTTTACTTTAAACCTTTAAACCAAGAGTTGTAACACATCTTTCCCAATACTTGTCCAAATTTATGCAACAGGATAAGTTTTATTTCATTACTGAAATAAGAACAGTAACTAATACAGTTTAATTAGAATCTTTTGACTTTATGGTGGTGTCAAAGTGCACACACATACACTGTTTTGTGCTTTCAGTATAGTGTTATATATTCAACATTTTATTATAGGCTTGATATTAGATGATTTTTCCCAGGTATCAGGTAACAAAAATATTCAGAATATACTTTCAAGGCTGACAAAGCTAAGTTTTGATCCTTGGTACGGTAGGTATATTAAGTATAACTTAAAAGTGATAATAATGATAATTTATTTTATACTCATTTTGCTACAGAGCTTTTTGGTTATTTATCTATTTATTAAAAATTTGAGGCCTGTTTTAATGACTGATCCGTGTGAGGTCACAGCCAGGTCACTATGTACAGATATGAGAGAAGCTTTATTTCTTGGTCTTTTCCTCCTTGGACAGAGTCTTGATAATCCTCTTCTTCTTGGTCTGGAGTCATTCCTCTCAGCTCATTTGTGTTTTCTTGGTCTTAGATCTCAGCCTGGTTAGCCAGGAGCTTCTTGTTGGCCTTGCCTACCTTCAGCTTATGAATGTGCTCCATTAGAATTCGCTTGTTTTGAATGCAGTCCCCTTGTCCTTTAGGTACAGGCTGTGATACACATGGCAGTCAATCTAAGATTCACTGTATCTCCTGAGAGGCCAGCACAAGACTCACATTCTTCTCACCTAGGCTACCTTTTCTGGCATTCAAGCATTGGTAGTACCTTTCTGCTTCCCTGTGCCTATATGCTTGCCCTTCTGTCAAGATAATGTGTTTTTCCAGCATAGTGTCCTGGGATATACAATCATAGGCTTCTGGATGATCAGCCTATCTTTGATCAGCTTCCAGGAGTAAGCATTGGTCTCCTTGGGTCCAATCAGACCTTCTTTTTACTGCAACAGAGGACAGTAGAAGCGAGCCACTTCTGAAGCCTGAGCATACTCATGGCTGCAGATGCAGCAGGGAACAACTCCCCTAAGGTTGACCTCTGGCCTCCACATGTGAGCTGTGGGCTGTGTGCCCTGCCCCATATTATTCATATACATTCATAATGAAAGAACTAACTAACTAGAAATTTTAGAGGTGAAGTATATAGTGGCTCACTCAAGAGTTCAAAAAATGGACCAAACTAGCAGAGGAATGAATTGGTAAATTTGAAGACAGGTTATGTAAAATTATCCAGCCAGAAGAGAAACTACTGCTGCTTCTAGAATACATGGGTTATTACGTGAAAATCTTAGTGCTAGGCTTGGTATATCTTCCTATTAGTTATTGGTCAAGGAGGCACCAGAGGTCTCTAAAATGCACAGGCTATTGCCATTGCTTTTGGTTGTTCTTCATTACTGGATGGCAAGACCCTATTACTGAAGACATCATTTATTTTGATTGCAGGATATGGTAGTGTGAATGAGAAATATGCCCCATAGGCTCAGATATTTGAACAGCTGGATCCCAACTGATGGTGCTGTTTGGGGAGGTGACACAGCCTTTCTAAAGGCAGTATTCACTGAGGGAGGATCATGAACATTCACAGCATCACTGCTTCCAGCTTGCTCTCTCTGCTTCATGCTTGTGATTGAATACATCATTTCTCTGCTTCCTGACCTGGGTACCTGCTGCCGTGCCTCCCCTGCTATAATGGGCTCTCCCCTTGGAACTTTCATTTATTAAAAAAAATTAAATATCAAACATGTATATAATATGATCATATCTATCCTCTCCTCCCCTCCCAACTTCCTTCATGTTCTAATAGCCTTCCATAATTTCAAGTCATTCTTTGGTATTCTACTAGGTCTAGTTAGTGCTGCCCATATGTGCACAGATGTGTTGTTATCCACTGGGGCATGGGAAAACCACCAGTGTCTGTATCTTCAAAATAGGATGATTATCTCTCTCCTAGCAGCTGTTTACTGTCACTAGATCCCAAGTTTGGAAGGAGGCCTAGAGATCATTTACCCATCTCTACTGGTACTGAGTCCAGCATGGCCTTGGTGGGGACAGAATGACATGGTTCTTGCCTCTGGGACAGGGCCAGTGGACAAAGGCCTCCAGGAGTGTCGAAGGCTGCTGTGTGCATAAGGCTTGTTTGTATAATAACATCCATGTTTTACATTCCTTGTTTAAGGAATGTCCTCCTGATAGTCAACATGAGTCCAGAAGGTGTACCTAATGTCTTAGCAAAATGGCAAAGGATGGGATCTTCAAGACAATCCTTAAGGCTGTGGAAAAGAACTCTAAACATAACAATTAGAAAATATATTGTAAGAAAAAAAATTTAATTGGCCAGTATCTCAGAATAACATGGGACCTTGAACTCATGAACTCATGAACTCCCGGGGAAGGGCCCCAGGGCAGGAACATACAAAATATTTCTGAAAATTGAAGCTGTGTGTGCCAAGAGAGAGCATTCCTGGCTGGAACATCCTGACTCCTCAGTTTCCCAGCTGTGTACCAATAAAAAATACAATCAATAGCATTCCCGACTAGGAAGCCCCTATTCCTCAGCCCTGCTCCCAGCCTGTGGCTTCTGTCTTTATAAACCTGTGTATTTTGATGTTCCAGGTTCTCTCTCTCCTTCCCTCTTGTGGGAAGTGTGAGGTGAGTCCCAGCATGCTGGTTCCCAATTAAGAGCCTCTTGCTTTGATTGCATCAAGTGCCGACTTGACTTCAGTGGTCTTTGGGGAGAGCTCTGGTCCCTGAGACTTGAGCAGGGGCCTGAGCCTCTTCTAGGGCCTTACAATATAATGCAAAAAACTATGCAAAAAATAAGGATGCAATATGAATTATATGAGGGGGCCTCATGAATCTAAACAAACAGGCAGCTGCACTGTGTGCCAGTTTGCCAGAAAAATACTAAGAAAGGAAATAAGGAGATTTAGGGAGTGATGGTTACAGGAGATTTGATCCAGATAAGTGGTTTGTTTATGCTTAACAAAGGCAGACAAATTCCTGAGTTTAGGATCAGCCTGGGGCAGAGTAAGGTTAAACCCAAGTGTGGTAGATATGGTAATTTCAGGACAGGGTCCCACTCAACTAGTTTAGTATCTGTGCTTAACAGAGGCAGGCAGATCTCTGAATTGTTTTGCAATGTTAACAGAAAATGTGTGCTTTCTGTTTCCTAAGAATTAAGGGGCTGAGGCCAAGGGATGCTGATTCACAGGATAATCAAAAGGAAGCCTGGAATAAATGACTGGACTGATGTGTAAGATAAAAGACTGGGCTTACATTCTGCTTTCTGGAGATGAGCTATCCAGAAAATTTTTTTAAGATAGCAAAAGAGAACTGCTTGAAAAACTGACTGGAGCAAAGAAAACCAAGAGAAAGCTGTCTAGAGAGAGCTGCCTGCAGATCTCTACAGAAAGCAGATCAGACAGAGAGAAAGCAGATCAGACAGAGAGAAAGCAGATCAGAGAGAGAAAGAAGAACATGGAGAGACAGCAGGCTGGAAAGTTGTCTCCAGCACAACACAGGTCTCCTGCTAGCTTAGGCTCATGATTTGATTTGTTTTCGAGGCTCCCAGACACCCCTTCCTCAGAACCCTTCTGGCATGTATTGTGTGGGTGACCAGAGCAGCTGTGAGTTCATTACTGAGGTCAAGTCCAGAAGACTTTTGTTTTGTTTTTACAGCATTCATGTCCATCTTGCGCCTCTTATATTTTTTTCTTTCCTCTTGTTTCAGAACGTTCCCTGAGTATTGCTGATTTGGGGCTATTAATAAAGATGTCTCCCATTGAGGCTTGAGCACACAGTCCCTGATCCTCAGAACTTTCTAGTTATGTATCTCTATTGACTGCTGTCCACTGCTCAAAGAGGCTTTTCTGACTGTGGCTGGGAGCAGCCCAGGTCTTGGTGCTAGAAGCTGGGCTCAAGAGTTTATCAGGTAATCAAGTAGTTATATGATGATGGTCATAAGCCAAAATCACAATGAACAAGCAGACAGGCAGCTTCAGGAGAGATATGTAGTCTATAATTAAAAATAGATGGAAATTTTAGAACTGAAAATTACAGTAGCTGATATAAATATTAGAAATGGAGATGAAAGCATAAATGTTAAATAGATTTTATAACAGAATAAATAGAAATGACTTAATTTAGAAAATAGAAAAAATTTTTTGAAGGAAACCAAGCAGTCTCTCTGGGAACTAAAAGGCAATCCAAAGCTGTCTAGGAAGAATATATTGAAATCTTAAAGAAGAATACAGGAGAATGGGGCAGAACAAACAACTCAAAAAATGTGCCCTAAAGATAATGTCAAAAAAAAAAAAACAAAAAACCAACAAACCTTTGACTTAATTGTGGCCCTCTGGAGGCTACAGACACTGGTCAGAGAGGACAAAGGGAGAAGAGAGGGGTGGGAGGTGGCTGGCAGGGTTCCAACAGCCATGAGCATCAACTGCTTGACTTTGGGGATCAGCTTCAGTAAGACAGCTCAACCTTATTCAGAGTAAACAGACCTATACAGATCTTGGGGTATAAGTAGAAACTTCCAGGGTAGGTATACATTATTGGCTAGGGCAGGAATACTGCATTTACATGAAGAGAAATTCCAAGAACCTGCCAGGCAGGTTCTTATGGGAAGAGAGAAAGTTAAACCTGTAATATGACCATAGGCTACCCGACTTTCCTCAGAGGTCTTTTGGGTTACAGGCAGGAAGGGCTGATTGGTCATAACACAGTACCTAATTATCATACAGTGGGAAGGACTGAGTGAGACTTATGAAGTGGCTCATCAGCACCTGCAGGAAGTTCTGTGCAGGGCCAGTCTTTACAGAAGGTCAGGTACTTGTGCTCAGAGACACTCTCGAACTATCAGGCAGAGGGAGGAAGTCCCCTGAGAAAGGGAGTTCTCCATATTGTGACAAGCTTGGAGAGCTTCTCTAGACATGGTAGACTGCAACTTCAACTAGCAGGGCTTTCCTACCCTTAATAGTCAAACTGAGGAAAAGCAAAGATAAAAAGGATCCTTCAACTCAAGAAATGTGCTAGTAACATGCAGAAGAATGATATTACATATGATCTATTAATATCAGAACAGTAATGGCCAGAAGATAAGAAGGGTATCTCTGCAACGCCAATAGCAGACAAATCTGTCACCTCAGAACTTTACTTCTCATCAAATGTCCCTCAAAAAGAAGAAATAGTATTTTAAAACTAAAAACAGAAATTTTGTTTCCAGAACACCTGCATTACAAGAAATAACAGGATGTTTTTCAAGTTGCAGGAAAATGACACCAGATGGAAATTGGATCTATAAAGAGAATGAGGAGCATCAGAAATAGTACATGTGTAGATAAATATAAAAGGCTGTCATTCTTTAAAATTTCTTTTAAAGTATAGAAGTCCTCAAAGCTAAACTGGTAACGCTATGCTATCACGCTTACATGTACTGAGATACTCTCTGTCTATCTTTCTATCTATCTATATGATGACAGCACCACAGGTAACAACAGGGAACTAAATGTACTGATACAACAAAAAATATCTTACTGTTTACACAAAGTGGCACAGCATTCCTGCTACACAGTCTTCTCTAAGTTAGGGAAGCATTCTGAACTGGTTACCAAAACTATCAAAAAAACAGCTGGGGAGTTAAAAAGTATCTTCTTTTTTTCCTTTAAAAAGAATAAGAAAAAGATAACAAGCTGGGCTTGGAGGTTCTTGTCTGTAAACTCACCACTTGGGAAGGTAAGGAAGGATGATTTTCAAAAGTTCCAGTCTAGCCTATGCTACAGAGTAAGACCATGTTTCTAAAAAGAAAAGAGATGGAATGAGCAGGCCCCTCCCTCATCAACATCAGCTTAACTTTAAATGCATTATGCACATAAATTAGCTTTTGTTCATCGGTTGGGTGGGAGGTTGTTTGAACATATCTTTTCAGGGCTGGGGAACAAACCCAGAGCCTTATATAAATAGGCAAGCTCTCCAATAACCAGTTGGTAACCTCTAGAAAATAAAATAAAGTAAAATAAAATAAAATAAAAAATTAGTTTTCTCCAGTGGAGTTTTACTAGGCTTATGAACCACAGTAAACAGCAGGCCCTATGTCCAGCAGTACAAAGCCAAAAGAAAATGAACTCAATGGTATTTTTGGAGGTATATCTCATTGCTTTGCCTGTGCATTTTTAAAACCTTACAGGTCTTTTGCTTATGTATTATAGTTTCCAATTTTATTTTTATGGGTTTTCGGTGTATGAATGTCTGTTGTGTTAGAACCATGGCTCCTGTCTGGACAGGCCACACCAGGCCATGTGGGAGGTCTATTGTAGGGGAAGAGGGAAAGGGTGGAGACAAAGACCAAGGGGAAACAGAGGAAAAGAAGTGGGGAGGGTCTGTCTTTTATTTGGGTTGTGATGTAACAGCTCACAGGTAAAGGTGGGAAGTGAGCCAAGTGGATTCTAGGAATGTATGTAATTGCCATGGCAACACATGGGGGGAGGGTCCCTGTTGCCTGTGAGTGACTGGGTTGGGAGATGATCTACTAAGTTGGTTCTTGATATCAAACAGTGTCACTGTGTCTATATGTGGTTTTTTTTTTTTTTGCTTTTGCTTTTCTTTTATTCATTTTTCCTAGTCATATATCAGAATATATTGTATAAAAATATATTTTTAATTAAAGTAGAATATAAATTTAAAAAAATCAGAAAACACAAAAATCATAAGGACATACATATCTAAGACAATGCTTTCAAAACAGTAATAATGAAACCTGTTAAGGCTGAAGACTAGAGAAATTCACATTCTATCTTGAGACTTCAGTCTTTCTTCATTATCAGTTGATAAGAAAAATAAGACAAAATTTCAGTAGACTATGAACCCATTAGCCTCTAGTCAGCATGTACAAATCACTGCTCTCAATAGCAGAATGAACACTCTTAGAAATGTATGTGCAGTGTTGCCCAATACATACTATATTGGCTTACAGAATAAATTTCAGTATATTTCAAAGAATTTAAAGCTAATAGAATATGCAATTTAACCACAATGGAGTTCAACCAAAATAAAAGTCAACATGTCAGAAAATGTGTTAAGTATTTAACATATTCCTAAATAATCCACAGGCTAAAAAAAGAAAACAAAATTGGCGAGAAGCTCATATTAAAAAATAAAAAAATACCTAGGTCCTCTTGGGGCACTCCCAACAGCTGTAACTTGTTCTTGGTCTCCTGCTCTCCATTTTCATTCCCACAGCCTGAAGGGACTGGGGCCCCCCACCCTTAAGCCTTTGCCTGCTAGGTCCCCTTGGGACACTGCAAAGAACAGTAAACTGTGCCTGGTCCCCTGCTCTCCATTTTTCATCCCACACCTCTGCCTGCATTTCCTGAGGAAAGCTTGCACCAGGGGCAACCAGGTAAGATTTCTCGTCCCCAAACATACCTCCAACCTACCAAGTCCCCCTAAAGCATATCCAACAGGGGTAAACAGCACCTTGTCCCCTGCACTCCATTGTTTAGCCTACAACTCTGCCTGCATCCCAGAGGTCGGCTAACACCAGGGATAACCAGATGGCTAAAGTCCAGTGAAAGAATACAATCAAAAAGAGCTAGGGCAATATGGCACCACCAAAGCCCATCTATCCTACTACATCAAGTCCTGGATGTACTAACACAGCTGAAGTACAAAAAAAATGACCTTAAATACAATCTTATAAAGATGATAAAGGCCTTTAAAGAAGAAATGAATAGTCCCCTGCCTGGTCCTTTGGGCTGGGGCAGACACAGAGTTGGTCTGTTCCTGTCCTGTGGAGATACTGAATCCTGAGTCATCCTAGAGGAGCCACTGCACTCAGAGCAGCCAAGGAGCCACTGCACTCAGAGCAGCAGACACCAAGGTGGTTTGCACTTGGGAGACATCGTATCCTGAGCCATCCTAGAGGATCCACTGCACCCAGAGCAGAAGGATTTCCAGATCCAAGAGGTGGCCTGAGTCCCAGGAGTTCTTCCACCCAGGAGATTAGGGGCATAAGACCACAGAGACATCTGGACTCTGAGGAGCTCTGCAACAAGCAAGATAACTGGAAATACAGACTTCAATCTTACACAGTGAGGGCAGGTAACACTAGAGTTAACCAGATGGCGAAAGGCAAGCGCAAGAACATAAGCAACAGAAACCAAAGTTTCTTGGCATCATCAGTACCCAGTTCTCCCAATATAGCAAGCCCTGAACACCCCATCACACCTGAAAAGCAGGATTCAGAATTAAAATCACTTCTCATGATGATGATAGAGGATTATAAGAAGGAATTAAGTAACTTCCTTAAAGAAATACAGGAGAGTACAAGTAAACAGGTAGAAGCCCTTAAAGAGGAATCACAGAAATCCCTTAAAGAAATGCAAGAAAATACAAACAAGGAATTAAACAAAAACATTCAGGATCTGAAAATGGAAATAGAAACAATAAAGAAAGCTCAAAGGGAGACAACCATGGAGATAGAAAACCTAAGAAAGAGATCAGGAGTCATAGACGCAAGCATGACCAACTGAATACAAGAGATAGAAGAGAGAATCTCAAATGCAGAAGATACGGTGGAAAATATTGACACAGTTGTCAAAGAAAATGAAAAATGCAAAAAACTCCTAACTCAAACATCCAGGAAATCCAGGACACAATGAGAAGACCAAACCTAAGGATAATAGGTATAGATGAGAATGAAGATTCCCAACTTAAAGGGCCAGTAAATATCTTCAACAAAATTATTGAGGAAAACTTCCCTAACCTAAAGAACAAGATGCCCATAAACATACAAGAAGCCTACAGAACACCAAATAG
The DNA here is from genome assembly GCF_004785775.1 of Grammomys surdaster. Taxonomy (NCBI): domain Eukaryota; kingdom Metazoa; phylum Chordata; class Mammalia; order Rodentia; family Muridae; genus Grammomys; species Grammomys surdaster. Next base: position 6,043,105 of record NW_021604688.1, on the reverse strand, counting down.
ACTAGACGAGAAAAGAAATACCTCCCGTCACATAATAATCAAAACATCAGATGCACAAAACAAAGAAAAAATACTAAAAGCAGTAAGGGAAAAAGGTCAAGTAACATATAAAGGCAGACCTATAAGAATTACACCAGACTTCTCACCAGAGACTATAAAAGCCAGAAGAGCCTGGACGGACATCATACAGACCCTAAGAGAACACAATTGCCAGCCCAGATTACTATACCCAGCAAAACTCTCAATCAATATAGATGGTGAAACCAAGATATTCCATGACAAAACCAAATTTGCACAATATCTTCCCACAAACCCAGCACTTCAAAGGATAATGGATGGAAAACGCCAACACAAGGAGGGAAACTACAACCTAGAAAAAGCAAGGAAGTAATCTTCCAACAACCCCAAAAGAAGATAACTATACAAACATAACTTTACCTCTAATAACAAAAATAACAGGAAGCCACAATCATTTTTCCTTAATATCTCTTAACATCAATGGTCTCAATTCCCCAATAAAAAGATGCAGACTATCAGACTGGATAAACAAACAGGACCCAGAATTTTGCTGCATACAAGAAACACACCTCAGTGACAAAGACAGACACTACCTCAGAATAAAAGGATGGAAAACAATTTTTCAAACAAATGGTCCCAAGGAACAAGCTGGAGCAGCCATTCTAATATCAAATAAAATCAACTTTCATCCAAAAGTAATCAAAAAAGATAAGGAAGGACACTTCATACTCATCAAAGCGGAAATCTACCAAGGTGAACTCTCAATTCTGAACATCTATGCTCCAAATGCAAGGGCACCTACATACATAAAAGAAACTTTAGTAAAGCTCAAAACACACATTACACCTCACACAATAATAGTGGGGGATTTCAACACCCCACTCTCAGCAATGGACAGATCATGGAAACAGAAAATAAACCAAGACACTTTGACATTAACAGAAGTTATGAACCAAATGGACTTAACAGACATCTATAGAACATTTCATCCTAAAACAAAAGAATATACCTTTTTCTCAGCACCTCATGGTACCCTCTCCAAAATAGACCATATAATTGGTCACAAAACAAGCCTCTACAGATACAAAAAGATTGAAATAATCCCTTGCATCTTATCAGATCACCACGGACTAAGACTGGTCTTAATAATGACAAAATCAATGGAAAACCCCCGTGCACATGGAAACTGAACAACTCTCTACTCAATGATGACATGGTCAAGGAAGAAATAAAGAAATAAATTAAAGACTTCTTAGAATTCAATGAAAGTGACACATCATACCAAAACTTGTGGGACTCCATGAAGGCAATGCTAAGAGGAAAACTCATAGCTCTAAGTGCCTACAAAAAGAAACTGGAGAGAGCACACACTAACAACTTGACTGCACAACTAAAAGCTCTAGAAGAAAAAGAAGCAAATACACCCAAGAGGAGTAGAAGGCAGGAAATAATCAAACTCAGGGCTGAATTCAACCAAATAGAAACAGAAAGAACAATGCAAAATATCAATAAAACCAGGAGCTGGTTCTTTGAGAAAATCAACAAGATAGATAAACCGTTAGCCAGATTAACCAGAGGGCACAGAGACAGTATCCAAATTAATAAAATCAGAACTGAAAAGGGAGACATAACAACAGAAACTGAAGAAATTCAAAAAATCATCAGATCCTACTACAAAGCCCTATACTCAACAAAACTGGAAAACCTGGATGAAATGGACAATTTCCTAGACAGATACCAGGTCCCAAAGTTAAACCAGGAGCAGATAAACCATCTAAATAGTTCCATAACCCCTAAGGAAATAGCAGCAGTCATTAAAAGTTTCCCCACTAAAAAAAGCCCAGGACCAGATGGTTTTAGTGCTGAATTCTATCAGACCTTCAAGGAAGACCTAATACCAATTCTCTTCAAACTATTCCACAAAATAGAAACAGAAGGAACACTACCCAATTCGTACTATAAAGCTACAATTACACTCATACCCAAACCCCACAAAGACCTAACAAAGAAAGAGAACTTCAGACCAATCTCCCTTATGAACATCGATGCAAAAATACTCAATAAAATTCTAGCAAACCGAATCCAAGAACACATCAAAACAATCATCCATCATGATCAAGTAGGTTTTATCCCAGGAATGCAGGGATGGTTCAATATTTGGAAATCCATCAATGTAATCCACTATATAAACAAACTCAAGGAAAAAAACCACATGATCATCTCAGAAGATGCTGAGAAAGCATTTGACAAAATTCAACATCCCTTCATGATAAAAGTCTTGGAAAGATCAGGAATTCAAGGCCCATACCTAAACATAGTAAAAGCAATTTACAGCAAACCAGTAGCCAACATCAAACTAAATGGAGAGAAACTTGAAGCAATCCCACTAAGAACAGGGACTAGACAAGGCTGCCCACTCTCCCCCTACCTATTCAATATAGTACTGGAAGTCCTAGCCAGAGCAATTAGACAAGAAAAAGAAGTCAAAGGGATACAAATAGGAAAGCAAGAAGTCAAAATATCACTATTTGCAGATGATATGATAGTATACTTAAGTGACCCCAAAACTTTGACAAGAGAACTCCTAAACCTGATAAACAACTTCAGCAAAGTGGCTGGTTATAAAATCAACTCAAACAAATCAGCAGCCTTCCTCTACATGAAATATAAACAGACTGAAAAAGAAATTAGGGAAGTGACACCCTTCACAATAGTCACAAATAATATAAAATACCTTGTTGTGAATCTAACCAAGCAAGTGAAAGACCTGTATGACAAGAACTTCAAGTCCCTGAAGAAAGAAATCGAAGAAGATCTCAGAAGATGGAAAGATCTCCCGTGCTCATGGATTGGCAGGATTAATATAATAAAAATGGCCATCTTGCCAAAAGCAATCTACAGATTCAATGCAATCCCCATTAAAATCCCAACTCAATTCTTCACAGAGTTAGAAAAGGAAATTCTCAAATTCATATGGAATAACAAAAAACCCAGGATAGCGAAAACTATTCTCAACAATAAAAGAACTTCTGGAGGAATCACCATCCCTGACCTCAAGCTGTACTACAGAGCAATAGTGATAAAAACTACCTGGTATTGGTACAGAGACAGGCAGGAAGATCAATGGAACAGAATTGAAGACCCAGAAATGAACCCACACTCCTATGGTCACTTGATCTTTGACAAAGGAGCTAAAACTGTCCAGTGGAAAAAGGACAGCATTTTCAACAAATGGTGCTGGTTCAACTGGAGGACAACATGTAGAAGAATGAAAATTAATCCATTATTATCCCCTTGTACAAAGCTCAAATCTAAGTGGATAAAGGACCTCCACATAAAACCAGATACACTGAAACTAATAGAAGAGAAGGTGGGGAAGAGCCTTGAATACTTGGGCAGAGGGGAAAAGTTCCTGAACAGAACTCCAATGGCATATGCTCTAAGATTGAGAATTGACAAATGGGACTTCATAAAATTGCAAAGTTTCTGTAAGGCAAAGGACACTATTAATAGGACAAAACGACAACCAACAAATTGGGAAAAGATCTTTACCAATCCTTCATCTGATAGAGGGCTAATATCCAATATATACAAAGAACTCAAGAAATTAGACTCCAGACAACCAAATTACCCTATTAAAAAACGGGGTATAGAGCTTAACAAAGAATTTTCAACAGAAGAAACTGGAATGGCCGAGAAGCACCTAAAGAAATGTTCGGCATTCTTAGTCATCAGGGAAATGCAAATCAAAACAACCCTGAGATTCCATCTCACACCAGTCAGAATGGCTAAGATTAAAAACTCAGGTGATAGTAGATGCTGGCAAGGGTGTGGAGAAAGAGGAACACTCCTCCATTGTTGGTGGGACTGCAAGATGGTGAAACCACTTTGGAAATCAGTCTGGCGGTTCCTCAGAAAATTGGACATAGCATTACATGAGGATCCAGCTATACCACTCCTAGGCATATACCCAGAAGTTGCTCGAACATATAGCAAGGACATATGCTCAACTATGTTCTTAGGAGCCTTATTTATAATAGCCAGGAGCTGGAAAGAACCCAGATGTCCTTCAACTGAGGAATGGATTAAAAAAATGTGGTATATTTATACAATGGAGTATTACTCAGCTATTAAAAACAATGAATTCGAGAGTTTCCTAGGTAAATGGATGGAACTAGAAATTATCATCCTGAGCGAAGTAAGCGAATCACAAAAGAACACATATGGTATTCACTCACTGATTATTGGATATTAGCCCAGAATCTTGAAATGCCCAAGATGCAACTCACGGGCCACATGAAGCTCATCAAGAAGGAAGACCAAGTTGGGGTGATTCGGTCCTTCTTAGAAGGAGCAACAAAATACTCAAGGGAGCAAATATGGAGACAAAGTGAGGGACAGAAACTGAAGGAGGGGCCATCTGAAGACCTTTCCACCTGAGTATCCATCCCATGTGCAGTCACCAAAGGTAGATGCTGATATGGAAGTCAGGAAGTGCATGCTGATAAGAGCCTGATATGGATGTCTCCTCAGAGGCCTTCAAGAGTCTGACATATTCAGAGGCAGATGCTCACAACTAGCCATTGAACTGATCATGGGGTTCTCAATGGAGGAGTTAGAGTGAAGACTGAAGGAGCTGAAAGGGTTTGTGGCACCATGAGGAGAACAACAATACCAACCAACCACAGCTCCCAGGGACTAAACCACCAGCCTGGGAGCACTTAGGGAGGGATCCAGGACTTCAGCTGAATATGTAAGAGTGGAAGGCCCTGCTGGGCATAGGTGGAAGAAGAGATCCTTGACCTCATGAAGGCTGGACGCCCCAGGGGGTGGGAC
>NW_021604688.1:6006481-6037851 GCF_004785775.1 Grammomys surdaster | reverse complement strand
CCTTAAAGAAATACAGGAGAGTACAAGTAAACAGGTAGAAGCCCTTAAAGAGGAATCACAGAAATCCCTTAAAGAAATGCAAGAAAATACAAACAAGGAATTAAACAAAAACATTCAGGATCTGAAAATGGAAATAGAAACAATAAAGAAAGCTCAAAGGGAGACAACCATGGAGATAGAAAACCTAAGAAAGAGATCAGGAGTCATAGACGCAAGCATGACCAACTGAATACAAGAGATAGAAGAGAGAATCTCAAATGCAGAAGATACGGTGGAAAATATTGACACAGTTGTCAAAGAAAATGAAAAACGAAAAAAACTCCTAACTCAAAACATCCAGGAAATCCAGGACACGATGAGAAGACCAAACCTAAGGATAATAGGTATAGATGAGAATGAAGATTCCCAACTTAAAGGGCCAGTAAATATCTTCAACAAAATTATTGAGGAAAACTTCCCTAACCTAAAGAACAAGATGCCCATAAACATACAAGAAGCCTACAGAACACCAAATAGACTAGACCAGAAAAGAAATACCTCCCGTCACATAATAATCAAAACATCAGATGCACAAAACAAAGAAAAAATACTAAAAGCAGTAAGGGAAAAAGGTCAAGTAACATATAAAGGCAGACCTATAAGAATTACACCAGACTTCTCACCAGAGACTATAAAAGCCAGAAGAGCCTGGACGGACATCATACAGACCCTAAGAGAACACAATTGCCAGCCCAGATTACTATACCCAGCAAAACTCTCAATCAATATAGATGGTGAAACCAAGATATTCCATGACAAAACCAAATTTGCACAATATCTTCCCACAAACCCAGCACTTCAAAGGATAACTGATGGAAAATGCCAACACAAGGAGGGAAACTATAACCTAGAAAAAGCAAGGAAGTAATCTTCCAAAAACCTCAAAAGAAGATAACTATACAAACATAACTCTACCTCTAATAACAAAAATAACAGGAAGCCACAATCATTTTTCCTTAATATCTCTTAACATCAATGGTCTCAATTCCCCAATAAAAAGATGCAGACTATCAGACTGGATAAACAAACAGGACCCAGAATTTTGCTGCATACAAGAAACACACCTCAGTGACAAAGACAGACACTACCTCAGAATAAAAGGATGGAAAACAATTTTTCAAACAAATGGTCCCAAGGAACAAGCTGGAGCAGCCATTCTAATATCAAATAAAATCAACTTTCATCCAAAAGTAATCAAAAAAGATAAGGAAGGACACTTCATACTCATCAAAGGGGAAATCTACCAAGGTGAACTCTCAATTCTGAACATCTATGCTCCAAATGCAAGAGCACCGACATACATAAAAGAAACTTTAGTAAAGCTCAAAACACACATTACACCTCACACAATAATAGTGGGGGATTTCAACACCCCACTCTCAGCAATGGACAGATCATGGAAACAGAAAATAAACCAAGACACTTTGACATTAACAGAAGTTATGAACCAAATGGACTTAACAGACATCTATAGAACATTTCATCCTAAAACAAAAGAATATACCTTTTTCTCAGCACCTCATGGTACCCTCTCCAAAATAGACCATATAATTGGTCACAAAACAAGCCTCTACAGATACAAAAAGATTGAAATAATCCCTTGCATCTTATCAGATCACCACGGACTAAGACTGGTCTTAATAATGACAAAATCAATGGAAAACCCCCGGGCACATGGAAACTGAACAACTCTCTACTCAATGATGACATGGTCAAGGAAGAAATAAAGAAATAAATTAAAGACTTCTTAGAATTCAATGAAAGTGACACATCATACCAAAACTTGTGGGACTCCATGAAGGCAATGCTAAGAGGAAAACTCATAGCTCTAAGTGCCTACAAAAAGAAACTGGAGAGAGCACACACTAACAACTTGACTGCACAACTAAAAGCTCTAGAAGAAAAAGAAGCAAATACACCCAAGAGGAGTAGAAGGCAGGAAATAATCAAACTCAGGGCTGAATTCAACCAAATAGAAACAGAAAGAACAATGCAAAATATCAATAAAACCAGGAGCTGGTTCTTTGAGAAAATCAACAAGATAGATAAACCGTTAGCCAGATTAACCAGAGGGCACAGAGACAGTATCCAAATTAATAAAATCAGAACTGAAAAGGGAGACATAACAACAGAAACTGAAGAAATTCAAAAAATCATCAGATCCTACTACAAAGCCCTATACTCAACAAAACTGGAAAACCTGGATGAAATGGACAATTTCCTAGACAGATACCAGGTCCCAAAGTTAAACCAGGAGCAGATAAACCATCTAAATAGTTCCATAACCCCTAAGGAAATAGCAGCAGTCATTAAAAGTTTCCCCACTAAAAAAAGCCCAGGACCAGATGGTTTTAGTGCTGAATTCTATCAGACCTTCAAGGAAGACCTAATACCAATTCTCTTCAAACTATTCCACAAAATAGAAACAGAAGGAACACTACCCAATTCGTACTATAAAGCTACAATTACACTCATACCCAAACCCCACAAAGACCTAACAAAGAAAGAGAACTTCAGACCAATCTCCCTTATGAACATCGATGCAAAAATACTCAATAAAATTCTAGCAAACCGAATCCAAGAACACATCAAAACAATCATCCATCATGATCAAGTAGGTTTTATCCCAGGAATGCAGGGATGGTTCAATATTTGGAAATCCATCAATGTAATCCACTATATAAACAAACTCAAGGAAAAAAACCACATGATCATCTCAGAAGATGCTGAGAAAGCATTTGACAAAATTCAACATCCCTTCATGATAAAAGTCTTGGAAAGATCAGGAATTCAAGGCCCATACCTAAACATAGTAAAAGCAATTTACAGCAAACCAGTAGCCAACATCAAACTAAATGGAGAGAAACTTGAAGCAATCCCACTAAGAACAGGGACTAGACAAGGCTGCCCACTCTCCCCCTACCTATTCAATATAGTACTGGAAGTCCTAGCCAGAGCAATTAGACAAGAAAAAGAAGTCAAAGGGATACAAATAGGAAAGCAAGAAGTCAAAATATCGCTATTTGCAGATGATATGATAGTATACTTAAGTGACCCCAAAACTTTGACAAGAGAACTCCTAAACCTGATAAACAACTTCAGCAAAGTGGCTGGTTATAAAATCAACTCAAACAAATCAGCAGCCTTCCTCTACATGAAATATAAACAGACTGAAAAAGAAATTAGGGAAGTGACACCCTTCACAATAGTCACAAATAATATAAAATACCTTGTTGTGAATCTAACCAAGCAAGTGAAAGACCTGTATGACAAGAACTTCAAGTCCCTGAAGAAAGAAATCGAAGAAGATCTCAGAAGATGGAAAGATCTCCCGTGCTCATGGATTGGCAGGATTAATATAATAAAAATGGCCATCTTGCCAAAAGCAATCTACAGATTCAATGCAATCCCCATTAAAATCCCAACTCAATTCTTCACAGAGTTAGAAAAGGAAATTCTCAAATTCATATGGAATAACAAAAAACCCAGGATAGCGAAAACTATTCTCAACAATAAAAGAACTTCTGGAGGAATCACCATCCCTGACCTCAAGCTGTACTACAGAGCAATAGTGATAGAAACTACCTGGTATTGGTACAGAGACAGGCAGGAAGATCAATGGAATAGAATTGAAGACCCAGAAATGAACCCACACACCTATGGTCACTTGATCTTTGACAAAGGAGCTAAAACTGTCCAGTGGAAAAAGGACAGCATTTTCAACAAATGGTGCTGGTTCAACTGGAGGACAACATGTAGAAGAATGAAAATTGATCCATTCTTATCTCCTTGTACAAAGCTCAAGTCTAAGTGGATAAAGGACCTCCACATAAAACCAGATACACTGAAACTAATAGAAGAGAAGGTGGGGAAGAGCCTCGAATACTTGGGCAGAGGGGAAAAGTTCCTGAACAGAACACCAATGGCATATGCTCTAAGATCAAGAATTGACAAATGGGACTTCATAAAATTGCAAAGTTTCTGTAAGGCAAAGGACACTGTCAATAGGACAAAATGACAACCAACAAATTGGGAAAAGATCTTTACCAATCCTACATCTGATAGAGGGATAATATCCAATATATACAAAGAACTCAAGAAATTAGACTCCAGACAACCAAATTACCCTATTAAAAAATGGGGTATAGAGCTTAACAAAGAATTTTCAATGGAAGAAACTCGAATGGCTGAGAAGCACCTAAAGAAATGTTCAGTATCCTTAGTCGTCAGGGAAATGCAAATCAAAACAACCCTGAGATTCCATCTCACACCAGTCAGAATGGCTAAGATTAAAACCTCAGGTGATAGTAGATGCTGGTGAGGGTGTGGAGAAAGAGGAACACTCCTCCACTGTTGGTGGGACTGCAAGATGGTGCAACCACTTTGGAAATCAGTCTGGCGGTTCCTCAGAAAATTGGACATAGCATTACCTGACGATCCAGCTATACCACTCCTAGGCATATACCCAGAAGATGCTCGAACATATAACAAGGACATATGCTCAACTATGTTCACAGCAGCCTTGTTTATAATAGCCAGGAGCTGGAAAGAACCCAGATGTCCTTCAACTGAGGAATGGATTCAAAAAATGTGGTATATTTATACAATGGAGTATTACTCAGCTATTAAAAACAATGAATTCGAGAGTTTCCTAGGTAAATGGATGGAACTAGAAATTATCATCCTGAGCGAAGTAAGCGAATCACAAAAGAACACATATGGTATTCACTCACTGATTATTGGATATTAGCCCAGAATCTTGAAATGCCCAAGATGCAACTCACGGGCCACATGAAGCTCATCAAGAAGGAAGACCAAGTTGGGGTGATTCGGTCCTTCTTAGAAGGAGCAACAAAATACTCAAGGGAGCAAATATGGAGACAAAGTGAGGGACAGAAACTGAAGGAGGGGCCATCTGAAGACCTTTCCACCTGAGTATCCATCCCATGTGCAGTCACCAAAGGTAGATGCTGATATGGAAGTCAGGAAGTGCATGCTGATAAGAGCCTGATATGGATGTCTCCTCAGAGGCCTTCAAGAGTCTGACATATTCAGAGGCAGATGCTCACAACTAGCCATTGAACTGATCATGGGGTTCTCAATGGAGGAGTTAGAGTGAAGACTGAAGGAGCTGAAAGGGTTTGTGGCACCATGAGGAGAACAACAATACCAACCAACCACAGCTCCCAGGGACTAAACCACCAGCCTGGGAGCACTTAGGGAGGGATCCAGGACTTCAGCTGAATATGTAAGAGTGGAAGGCCCTGCTGGGCATAGGTGGAAGAAGAGATCCTTGACCTCATGAAGGCTGGACGCCCCAGGGGGTGGGAATTTTGAGGGTGGGGAAGTGGGAGTGGGGGGGTAGGTAGGGGTTACATCCACAGAGAAGCAGGAGGAGGGGTAAGGGGATAGGGGGTTCCCGGGTGGGTGGGGGATGGGGTAAGGGGACAACATAGGAAATGTAAATAAAACATCCAATAAAAATATTAAAAAACAAAGACAAAAACAAACAAGCAAAAAAAACAAAAAAAAGAAGAAATGAATAAATCCATTAAAGAAATACAGGAAAATACAATCAAAAGTGTGAAGGAAATGAATAAAACTATTCAAGACCTGAAAATAGAAATACAATCAATAAAGAAACCACAAACTGAGGGAATCCTAGAAATCAAAAACCTGGATAAGAGAACAGGAACTACAGATGTAAACATCAACAACTGAATACAAAAGATGGAAGAGTGAATCTCTGGCATAGAAGATACAATTGAAGGAACTGACACAACAGTCAAATAAAATTTTTGTAACCTAACGAAAGAGATGCCTATAAATATACAAGAAGCCTATAGAACACCAAATTGATTGGACCATAACAGAAAATCCTCCTGCCACATAATAATCAACCACTAACATTAAGATAACAGGAATTAGCAATCACTGGACTTTAATATCTCCCAATATCAACAAACTCAATTGCTCATTAAAAAGACAGACTATCAGATTGGGTATGAAAATGTTATTAATCATTCTGCTGCATACATCAAAGTAAAGGGCTAGGAAATACTTGCGCCGGGTGGTGGTGGTACAGGCCTTTAATCCCAGCACTTGGGAGGCAGAGGCAGGCAGATTTCCGAGTTCAAGGCCAGCCTGGTCTACCAAGTGAGTTCCAGGACAGCCAAGGCTACACAGGGAAACCCTGTCTCGAAAAAAACAAACAAAACAAACAAAACAAAACAAAAAAGACTTGCAAACTGAATCCAAGAACACATCAAAACATGATTCCCCAGGATCAAGTAGGCTTCATCCCAGGGATGCACAGATATTTCAATATATGAAAGTCCATCAATGTAATCCACCATATAAACAAACTGAAAGAAAATAAATCACATAATTATATTATTAGACACTGAGAAAGCTGTGATAAAATCTAATTCCTCTTCATATTAGAGAAATCAGGGATACAGAGCACATACCTAAACATAATCAAAGCAATATACAGTAAGCCAATAGCCAACATTAAACTGAATGGAGAGAAACTTAAAAGCATTGCCACTAAAATCAGGGACAAGACAAGACTTCCCATTCTCTCCCTACATCTGATGGAGGGCTAATATCCAAAGTATATAAAAAACTCAAGAAGTTCAACACCAACAACCCAAGTCACCCAATTAAAAAGTGGGGTACAGTGCTAAACAGAGAATTCTCAACAGAGGTATCTTCAATGGCCAAGAGGTACTTAAAGAAATGTCTAAAATACTTAGTCATCAGGGAAATGAAAATCAAAACAACTCTGAGGTTCCATCTCACATCCATCAGAATGTCTAAGAGCAAAACCTTAAGAGATAGCAGATGCTGGCGAGGATATGGAATAAGAACACTCCTCCATTGCTAGTGGCAGTGCAGCCACTTGAACAACAACTTTGGAAATAAATTTGGTGATTTCTCAGAAAACTGTGAATACTTGTACCTCAAGACCCAGCTATACCACTCCTGGGCATATACCCAAAAGATGCTCCACCATCCCACAAGGAACCTGCTCAATTAGGTTTATAGTAACTATATTCATAATAGCCAGAAACTGGAAACAACCTAGATGTCCTTCACCTGAAGAGTGGATAAGGAAAATATGGCATATCTACTCAATGGAATACTATTCAGCGATTAAAAACAAAGACATCATGAATTTTGCAGGCAAAGGATAGATCTTGATAATATCATCCTGAGTAAAGTGACCCAGTCTCAAAAGAACATGCATAGTATGTACTCATTTATAAGACTCAGATGGAGGGAGGGAGGGAGCCGGGTGGGAGAGGGGATGTTGAGGGGAATGCAGGGGTTCAGGATCAGGTGAGGGGAGGGACAGGAGGGATGGCCAAATGGCTGTGAGAATGAACGTAAATCTACAGCTGACAAGGGTGGAGAGGAGGGGGGGCATCTACACAAACATAGAGACAAGGGATAAGAAGGACACCCAACAATCAATGGGGGTGTCCTTAGCTGTGACTCACAGCATTGATTATATGGAACCTGAAGAGGCCACTTTCTGTATCCAGACAGGAATCCCAGGAGTGTTAGTGACACCAACTCACCCAAAAAAAACTTTCCAGTCAAAATTTATCCTGTCTAGAAGTAATCCAGGGACTGGGGAACAGAACAGAGAGTCAGGGAATGGCCAACCAATAATTGGCCCAACTTGAGACCTACCCTATGGACAAGCACCAATCCCTAACACTATTAATGATATTCTGCTGTGCTTGCAGACAGGAGTCTATCATGACTGTTCTCTGTGAGGCTCCACCCAGCAGCTGTCTCAGACAGATGCAGAAACCCACAGCCAAACAGTGATTGGAGTTTGGGAACTCTTATGGAATAATAAGAGGAAGGATTGTGGTGCTTAAGGGGACAGAAACTCCACAGGAGCCAGGCAGTGGTGGTGCACGCCTTTAATCCTAGCACATGGTGGGCAGAGGCAGGCAGATTTCTGAGTTCGAGGCCAGCCTGGTCTACAGAGTGAGTTCCAGGACAGCCAGGGCTACACAGAGAAACCCTGTCTTGAAAAACCAAAAAAAAACCAACCAACCAACCAACCAACCAAACAAAAAAACCAAAAACCTCCAGAGTCAACGAACCTAGAGCCTTCTGACCCACCAACCAAAGAACATACACAGGCTGGACCTAGGCCTCCTTGCACATATATAGCAGCTGTGCAGCTTGCTCTTCATCTTGGTCCTGAACTGGAGCAGGGCCTATCCCAAAAGCTTTTGCCTGTATGTGGGAATGTTCTTCTAGATGGCCTGCCTTGAATGGCCTCAGTGGGAGAGGATGTGCCTAGCCTCACAGAGACTTGATACTCCAGGGTAGGAAGATACCCAGGGATGTCCCACCCACCTAGAGGAGAAGGGGTAGGGGAAAGGGGGAAGGATTGTGAGAGGGAGTGACTCAGACGGGGTCAATAAGGGGGATGTAAAGTGAATTAGCTAAACAAACAAACAACTAGAACAAAAGGAAAAAACCCTCAATTTTCAAAATGTAAGAAATAGAAAAATAGAAACAATCCTAGACCTAGAAAACCTATAATCAAAAGTCAAAGATATTTTTACAATGGAAACTGCCAAAATAGCTTCACTGATAAATTTTGTCATGCATAAGGAATTAACAGTAGTGACCTTACATTAATTCTTTTGGAAACAAAAGACACTTCTCGACATACTTTGTGTGATTATATGAAATAAAACTCTTGTAGAGTTTGATAAAAGGGTATTACTAAGTCATAGTTCATATGAACATGTGATATACAAATTCTCAACAAAATATTAACAAACCAGATCCTGAAATATATGAAGTATAACACATAATGACCAAGTGAATTCTGCAAAATACTATGTTAACTTGATATTTCCAAATAATGGTGACAACATTACAATTAAGAAGAATGGTGACCACAGAAGAATAAAGGAGAATAATCACAGGAGTTTATCAATGTATGTATCAAATCACTGGACAAAACGCTGAGGAAAAGTCAGCAAATAGGGACATAAGGTAAAATTTCAGTCTGGTTAAGGGCTTGTGGTTTGGTACCCAAGGTTCATTTTTAAGTTCTCACTATTAAGTTTGAGATCCTCAAATCAACTGAGAGTTTGTCCTTGGATGGATTACAATACCTCACTTCTTTGGCTTTCTGGTTTGCAGTGTGATTTCTCCTTCCTGCAGGTTTCATACACTATGGAGACTTGCCAGACTAACTGCTGTGTTGTGTGGACTTTTAGTCTGCAGAACTTAAGATCAAACCCAACCCAACCCCACCCCACCCCCCCCCCCCCCCCCCCCCACCCCACCCCCACCCTCACCCCCAACCCCAACCCAACCAAACCAAACCAGACAAAAAGCAAACTATTTTCTTATGTAGTTTGCCTGCTTCAGATATTTCTTATAGCAATAGAAAAAAAAAAAGGATCGATAAAGGATATATATTTAATGAACTTATTAGTGACATATTGTATGGCTTTTCCTTAAGATTGGGAACACTGTAAGAATTTCTTCCCCAGTTACTTTGATTTTATTCCATATTGTATTAGAAGTCTAAACAAAGAAATAAAGTAAGAACAAACAACGAAAGATGTAAAGCTTGAAAAGGCATAAATAACTAACTATTCATGCACAATATTATGAAATTTCATAATTTCAATATTTTGAGTATGTTAGTTATCCCCAATGAATCAAATTCAATTTCCTCAACAGAAATTGATATGCTAAGCATAAACACTAAATACCAAGACTAGGTAAGAGACAATTAGAATGTAGTTATTCTATATTATTTATATATTTAAATAATATAAAATTAAAATAATGCACACTCCACTGACATCAGAATGGGCATGTTAATCAATATTGCTCTCTGTATATGTATGTATGGGTATTCAGTTGACTTCTGACACTGTTTTATGACACTGACACAGTTTTATGAAGAAAAAAGTTCAGTAAATAACCCTTAGATAACTGGGTATCAGCATAAAGAAAGAATGAGTCTTGAGACTTACCTCAGAACACAAACACATACTCATACCCAGTATTCAAAATGGACTATGACTTATATAAAAGGTATACTTCTACAACTTTTACAGAAGAATCTTGTCTTTATTAAGACACCAGTTTCAAGTAAATAAAAAGTAATTTATACACTAGGAAAGATATTTGCAATGTACATATTGGAAGTAGGCTAAAATATAGGAGCCAAAATAAACAAAAATCTCTATGTTCAGGGGTCAGTTGTTTATCTGATTGAAACTAGTTAGAAGAGTTGAGTAGATATTATGCTAGATAAAACATATAAATTTCCAATGTGCAGTATTCAAAGATGTTCATCATTTATTCGAGTATTTTATATTAAAACTAAAATGATAGGTTATTTCACAAAATCCATGAAACAGTTAAAAAGAAAATGATAAAATCAGCCTTTGAAGTGACTTGGCGTGGCAGGAGCTCTGAGTCTTTGCTGGCGAGAGTGTTGTGCAAATGGTCCCTAACTAACAATGGTTCAACCTGCGTCTTTTCAACTGGATACTACTATACTGATATGGATTCAGTAGAAACAGACTTCAAATTTGAAAATCTGATTTTCTTATTTTTAAAAAAAAGATTTATTTATTTATTATGTATACAGTGTTCTGCCTGTTTGTACACCTGCAGGCCAGAAAAGGGCACCAGATTTCATTATAGATGGTTGTGAGCCACCATGTGGTTGCTGGGAATTGAACTCATGACCTCTTGAAGAGCAGTCTGTGCTCTTAACCTCTGAGCCAACTCTCCAGCCCCAAATTCTGATTTTCTTAAAGCTAGCAATATGTAGTACAGTTATCTAGGGAGTTCTGCTTGCTGACAGCCATGAGGTCATGAAGAGCCTCAACTGAGGACTACAATGTACTATGCTGTAAGTACATTTTTGGACTTATAAATTTTCAACTTATAATGGGCTTACTGAGATAAATGCCATTGTAAGTGGTACCATTTATATTGCTTTGGGAAATGGTTTGCTGTGTCATATACAATTAAAAAAAGGAGTTGTAACATTATAGTGTTCTATAGGACTATAGCTCTAGTCCTAGATGTTGATTTATTACAAAAAGAAAACTGGAGGGGCTGTAGGGATAGCCCAGTGGCTAAGAGCACTTACTGATCTTGCAGATGATCTGTGTTGGGTTCCTAGCATCCATATCACTCAGCTCACAACTGCCTATAACTCCAGTTACAGAGGATCTGACATTTTCTTCTGGCCTTCAGAGGCATTTGTATACAAACAGTGCACAAAATGGTGCACAAAGTTCATGTAGGCATATACATGCACAAAAATTGAAAAAAATCAACACACACACAGAAACACATCTATTATCTACTAAAGATTTTTGTACACACATGGCTGTAAGTAGCTCAGTTGCTTTTCCACCACTAAATCTGGAAGCAATCGAATGACTATCAATAGAGGAAGCAATAAACCACTAGTATTATACCTATACAAAGCATTGCTATTAAGAAATTTAAAAAGCAATAGATTTCTAAAACATGCAATCAAGTGTTTATATTCCTCAAGCCATGGGACTAAATATATACATATTTATATGATTTTATTTTTATGAATATTTAGACCAAGCAAAACAATTTCAATTGATAGCAATCAGACTGCTGGTTGTTTGTGACTGAGACAATATGGAATGTAATGAAAAATGAAACAGTAATTTTTGGTGTGATGGATGTCAGTTACACAATATATACAGTAGCATTTTCTGGATTTGACATGACTGTTACACATATGAATTCAAGTGTCTGTTATCTGCCCAAGACCTGCTCAAGATCAAGCCAGTCAAAATACCAGTATGGATAAAAGATGAGCTCATGAAGCCCCACTCTTATCTAAGGAGTGATTAGCAGTTAATGGCTAATAACTTGTCAGAAAAGGAAGAGTCAGTGGCCCTTACTCCAGTGGATGACTTGATGCCCTTGCACACACTGGGAGCACTGTTTGAGCTCAGTGGATTAAAAGCAGAGGACACTAAGATAGGAGGGAGACATGGTGGGGGAGTGTTGCCAGGAGTTGGGAGGGGAGCAGGAGGTATATAAGATCAAAACACGTTAAATATATATGTGAAATTCTCAAAGAATAAATAAAATGCACATTAAAGAAGAAAATAAGCAGAATTATAAGTAGAAAATATGTCGGCAAAGGAGTCTGAGATTTCTAAACGTCAACAGCAGATGTTGTTTCTCGGATCACATTGACTAAGCTAACAGCATAGGCAGGCACTGCACACATGCTCTGTACCATGGATCATGCATAAGTCAGAACCTAGTTCTCAGCTAACTGTATTTCTTACTATTTCTACAGTCCAGTTGAACTATGTACAGAATTTACTGAAGCGGTATGACATTTAAAGACATGGAGTAGAATTATTACTTAGTATTGACTGGAATGATTCAATTGATAGAAAATGATCAGATAAGGCTATTAGAAAAAATTAAAGCTACAATATTTAGAATTGCTACATCTTAGACTCCCTCAATTTAGTAAGATTTTACTAAGCCATACCTCTTGTTTCAATATTATAAAATACTACTAAACAGGAAACTGAGAAACCCTACTTTGGAGTGGAGAAAGGTAAACCAACATACTAGAGCATGCTGATGTTTTCTTTTTCTTTGGCCCATGTCTCATGTCGCAATAGTCTGCTCTTGAATGAGAAATTTTAAATGTCATTCAGGACCAATTGAAAACCACTTGTATTTGCATTCCTTAAAAAGCAGAAAAACATTAACCTTTTGTTTTATTGAATTTAAATGCCAAGGAAATGCTGATGCAGTCTTGGGAGACTGAAATACTTTTATAAAGAAGAATAGATGTCATTTATTAACACAAAGAACAATTACTTGATAGGATGCCTTCTGACAAAAAGCAGATTGGTATTCTCATCATAGAAAAGGCATTATGAAAAAAAAATTTAGCCTAGACCTCTGAGACTTGAATAATTTAAAGCTGCATTTGGTGCAATTTGAATTTTTCTTTAGGGAGGCAAAGTTAAATACCTTTAATTTGTTCTAATTATTTCAAATTTGCAAGTTAATTATGGCTGATCATTAAATAACAAAAAGGACTATCGTCTCCATAGAGTTTTACCTCCTACCCTCTGCATTACTTAAGCTAGATTTTAGTATGCATGAATTAACTTTCTAAATAATCACACGGTTTGACTAAATGGCTCAGTAAAATGAGCTCTGATCCTCAGAATAAGCATTAATGGACATTAGAAATGCTACTGGGACTCATGTAACTTACATTATAAGTATTTTTAATGGAGCCTTATTTACTAATCTTTATGTACTGCTCAAGTTAGAATGCCATATAGATATATTATTCTGCTTTACTGGAGAAAAAGTCCAATCTGGGAGACAATAAAAACAAATGTCCATTTAACACCAACTAAATTCATGTTGAAATTTATTCAGGGATGTGATGATAGAAATTCACTTGTTCTTGCTGTTCATCTCAGTAAATCAATCTAGGCCAGACAGGCTGCTCACTGTGTAAAAGGAATTACTGGTATATTACGTGACTCAGACCAGCAAAGGGAGGTTCAGTAACCAACCCTAGTGGAATGTTTATATTCCATCCACTGCTTTCCATTTCCATGGGTACCATTTCTAAGCATACTGGCAAACAGTGAACATGAAGCCAGATGTCACATAACCATACTGCTTAGAAACTTTCTTAAAAAGTTACCCTAACTATCCTAGATATATTGTCACATCCTTAGAGAGAGACCTGTGATTGAATAAAATATTTTGAGACCAAAAGAAAATCTGCAGAATAAAACCTAATGAAATGTTTCATATGCTCAAATATCTGCTTTTCTACTGCAGAACCATAAATGTAAGTACCATTTTCATATATCCAGTACATTAAATCAGAGAGCCTACTGCATGTTGGTTCTGTATGCAGGCATGGAAGCACATGATGGAATAACTATCTTTGAATATCTATAATTAAACAAGGAGTAACAGATAGATAAATTCATATAGAGTTTATTATGGTATTAGAATCATAATGTAAGTAAAATATTATAGGGAGGAGAAAACAGTAACAGGAAGCTTTGAAGAAGGGTGGAAAAGAAAGAAGAGACTGAAGTAAGAGAGGTCCTGAGGAGGAGTGGTTAATTTTACTATGCAGAGGCAAAGGCAATGGCATAGTCCCTAGCCCCATTATATAACACTTCTATGGAAAATTTATGTCACAGGCTGGGGAGATGGGCTCAGGTATGAGCGTTCGCTGCTCTTCTAGAGGTCTTAGGTTTGATTCCCAGCACCACATGGTAAATCAGTTCCAAGAGATCTGACATTCTTTTTTGGCTTTCACAGGGACCAGGCAAACATGTAGCCTATGAAGACAAAACTTCATGTATCTAAAAGCTAAAAAGAATTTATTCCAGATCCCTTCTAGGAAGAATAATGGTGTTTGGACAATAGGCCTATTAGAGGTCCTATAGACATAACTGTATAGTTTAGGAAAGAAAGGAGTGAGACTTTAGAAGCAGGTAGGGGAGTCTGGTAGTTGAGAAGACCAGTTTTGGTATTAGACAGAACTAGGTAGTGTTTAGCTATTTGTAAGTTCTGGCAGATATGATTTCTTAACTTGTCTTGGCCTCAAAGGCATCTCAGCTAAAAAAAAAAAAAAAGATTAATCATTCATTATCAACTCATTTGTCATTATTATTACATTAGGCAACACAAAAAGTTTAGAGAAATCTCTGGATCATAGTAAATACTCAATAAATATTCACAGACTGGCTGAATAGATGGGTATTATGATTACTGAGATTATAGAGGAAGAGTAGATCATTTTTCATGTAGAGATTATGAGTTATGGAGATGCTTGATTTGAAGGATCTGCAAATGACTCCTGATAGACCATGTTGTTACACAGATGCAGACAGGATTAGATTTCAGGAAGGAAAGCGATGGAACATGAGACAAAGACTGCAGAGTAACTGGCATATAAATATGATCTAAGCTTATTAGAATGAGCTGAGAAGATGAAATAGGCTAGAAGGCAGAGAAAAAGTCAAGTAAAAGCCAGCTAGGAAATAACCTCCAATGAGGAGATAAGCAGAGAAAGAAATAATACTGCCAAGAGAACATGGACACGAGAACGATATCAGGACACTAAATCAACCTATAATACTTGGAATTATCTCTGTTTGGTTATAAAATGTAAACCTTTTCCTATATTGCTGAGTTTGATCTGTTAAGATTCTATCAAGGAGTTTTATATCTATGTTCATTAAAGGTAGGTTTTAAAAAGTCATGTTAACTGTGTCACTTGCTATTGGAAAGTCATGTAATATGACATCGGGGCAATAGCTCAGTTGGTAAAGTACTTGTTTTATAATCACAGGGACTTGCAATGAACTTCTAGAATCAATGTAAAAGAAGACAGGCATAGTAGTGCACACTTATAATCCTACTGCTGGGAGCAGGGATAGATGGATCCCTAGAGTTCATTGGGAACTTACTGCTTTTCTTAGTAAATCTCAACAACAACAACAATAACAACTAAATAAATCATAGCTGGCATTTGAGGAACTGAGAGGTTGAAGTTTTCTTCTGGTCTCTATTTTCAAGCACCCTCACATACCAAAATGAACACACACACACAGAGAGAGAGAGAGAGAGAGAGAGAGAGAGAGAGAGAGAGAGAGAGACAGAGAGACAGAGAGACAGAGACAGAGAATGATTTGGGAATTAGAAGAGTACTAACCATGGTTTTAGCTGAATGATATAGCAGGCTGCTAATGAACGGAAGGAGAAGCAGAAGAAAATGAAAAGAGATAGGCAATAGTTCCAAAGGAGATGAAAATGAGTTTCACTGTTGTTTTAAGAATAAGGTGCTGTAATACCTAAGATTCATAACAATTATCAGCATGGCAAGATACCTATAAGTGACACTCACCCATTGGTGGTAACCAATGATATAATAGGATGTCTTGATATCAGAATGTTCTGCTACTCTACAGCCTAACAGGTGATGAACCTAGAAATATTTACCAATGTGTACTTTCAATTTATTACACTAAAGAACTCTCAAAAGTTATTCTTACATAATCATATCCACCTCTCTACTCCAATGTCTATAGCCACTGTTCCTCTAACCACATTTACATTTTTTTAAATGTTAAAGTACAATTCCATCGTTTTCCCATCTTCTTTTTTCCCTTAACCTCCTTCCCATGTACCTTCTTTCCTCTCTCTCAAATTCATGATCCTTTTCTGTTATTGTTACATATATACATATTACACACATATGTATATATTATACATGTATATATGTATACATATATATGCAGAATGTATTTATATGTATATATGTGCAATATATATTGTGTTATAAAGAAAAATATACTTTCTATTTTTTACAAATATATATACATATATATGTGTGTATATGTAATAATAACAAAGACACACACACACACACAAATATATAAGTACAACCCACTGAATCCATTCATTATTGCTTTGTATATGATTTCAGGGTTGACTGTCTGGTATGGGATAACCAATTAGGGAGCTCCTCCTTGGGGAAGACTATTTCTTCTACTTTCAGCAGTCTTTGATGCCTATCTTTGTCTAGAGTTGAGCTCCATGGAGGTTTCTCCACATCTCTTACAGAGTGAATTCCAGGGAAATGGGATCAAAACAGGATGCAGGTCTTTGACCCTCACATAAGTTGTCACATATGTAGTAGTTAACTTTACTCTCAAATAATACTCTCCTGTACTAATTATTATTTGAGTATATTTGTATGGCATGCAGGTTTTTGCTAGTAAAAATAAAGGCACTATGAACATTCAAATAGCTATACGACCGGCCTTAAATTTCAGTTACATGGTAACTGAAAGCTGTCAAGTCTTAAGTACTAATGAAACCATATTTAAGAATGAATCCCATTGCTTTTATTCTCAATTCAAAATTTTGTGAAAGCTTTGAAAATAAAGAGAAGCTGATGCAAAAGATTACTTGAGCCCAGGAGTTTGAACTGTCTGGGCAACACAGTAAGATATTATCTTGATACAAACACCTAAATTCTCTAAATCAGGCTAGCAATTTACATTAAGATGTATAGATCCCGTTTGTTCAGAGTCACTCACTGACTTTCAAATACGCTTCCTGAGAGTTTATAATGAAGTTCTAACTTGCTCTTCCCACAATCCATGCAATAGTTCTCTGGAGCCAGATTGCTCAATAAAACAACCAATGAGGGCCCATCACAAGGCATTCTTGACTTTTTGAATCAAATAGGGTCAAAACATCTCTATCTAGGGCTACAATTATTAAAGAGATAGAGACAAGTAACGCGAAAAAGTCAGTGAAGGTTTTCTAAGAGTTCTGAAGAAAGCAAGCTCCAGACCTGTTATCACACACTTAGGAAAGCCAAGATCAGTACATACACACTATCCCTAGCTTGAAGCCCCAGAAAAGGCCCAGGCATTGATACTAAGCAAGCAGCTTTGCAGAAATGAATAGTAATTTTGAAATTGAAAAAAATTGTTATTGTTGTTGCTAGTAAGTCTTATTCACAGAAGCACCACCCACTGAAGGTATATAACAGAAAGCTGGGTAGAAAAAGAAAATGTAGCATTTTAGAAAGATTCAAAGAAACATGTAAAAGGCCCCATAAATGGAACAGCCAGCTTTCAGCTACAGAGTCATGATTACTTGCCATTTGTATGGGCCATGCCCTGGTACTCATTGGAATCAGATCCATTCAATAGTATGAAAACCCCAGAAGTGACTATGGATACAGTGAAAGGTTCTAATTACCCCAGTATGGAGAGTCTAAATGAACCTGATCATGCTTCTTTAATGTGAGTAGTGACATGTAGTTTGCAGAGATACTCCCTTATGTTTTTATCACATATTGTTTCCTGCTATTGGCTTTACAGTATAGTTACCAAGTGAACCACACTTTGAAACGTCTGCCATTTGAAACTGGTCTTTTGAATTGTGATCTATAAAAAGCCTTCTGTGTGCATGCAGCAAGTGCGATTCATCAGTCCTCACTGTCAGGTATGATGCTTCATTGCTTACTAGAGACAAGTGAAGAATAGGGGCAGAGTTTCTAAATATACAAATAACCTCTCAGCCATGGAAAAGAAACTATGACAGTGTGTTTAGTCTACTCCTTCATTCATTAGACATGAAAGTTCCTCTTACACTGACTAAAGGTACAGTAAACAGAATCAGAGGATCCTACCTACGGTTCCTACGGCTGCCTTTACCGCATATCTCAGCCACCATTAGCACATTCTCATGGTACAATGCAAGAACAACATCGGTACTACTCTAATTTCCAATGACCCAAACATACATTAAAGCTATTCATTAAAATTACAGACCAAGTATTACAATAAAATATTTATTGGATGTCATGTCAGCCACAGCAGGACACCTGTCACACTGACACCAAGCTTTACCAGTGTAGAGAGGATGCTGGCTGTTCTTCTTATACTTGGCAGAATTGGTATTACCCAGGGTGATTTTAACACACACACACATCCTTGGGCTTTCTCTCTCAACACTCTCATTTAGTTGATGAGGACTAAATGTCCTTAGAACTTCTATAATTTATCTCAAGACATGGGATTTTAGTTTTCATGGATCATAATGAAAGGGATTAGGTAACACAGAGTAATTTAAGGATGTGATGACTAAACAATACTGGAATTTATTTGGTTAATTCAATCACTAAAGTCTACAAATACATACAACTATGAATCCCTCAACAAAACTATAATAATATAATGGAGCTGTGCTGATGAGGGGCATGGAAGGCGAGGCCCTGGCACACACAGCTACCTTAGCCCCCTCCCCCCAAGCATCTCAAGATCACTATAAAAAGAAGCCTAAGTATCTGTCGGATCAGAGGGTTCCAGGATGAAGTTTAAATGTATTATGAACAGATACATATCTTTGAATATTATTAAGAGAATTCTTGCTCAAATGCACTTGTGAAATCAGCATTTTCTTCCTGCTATGTTTTTCTTTCAAGGTCAGAAAGCTTATAAAATGAACTAAGATACTAAGTCATTTTTAAAGTAAATAATACACATGTATGATTAAAATACTTTAATACTATAACATGGAGTAGTTACATACAACTGTAAAATCAAGATTAACTTGTAAAAAGAAATCAATACTTTCTTTTTGCACCTTCTTTCCTCTTTACACATTTCCATATTTAAAAATAAGGCTGTTTCAATCATATTTTGAGAAAGGACCTCCCTATGTAGTCCAAGATTTAAAATCTCAATTCTCCTACCTCAGTTTCTGGGTTGTGAGGGAAGAGAGGCATATGCTGGCACGCTCTGCTGAGATGACAGCTTTTATCTAAGAATAACTGCAGATATCTCATCATTTCCGAAGACAATATAGACAAGTCCTATATCATCCAGCCTTCCCAAATGTGAACCTCATACAGAACTACTTCACTAAGGAAGCAAACAATTAAGAAAGCAGCATTGCTATACAAACATTGGCTATACTTTGTTGTGTTTATAAAAAGGTAAAGAGAGGGGGGATATGTTGTATGGAGGTGTGGTGAGGTATGGGGAAAGGAGGTGCCTCAGAGGGCCCATAACAAGGCACCTCTTACCCCTGAGGGACCAACCACATGGCGATATAGTATAGAATAGAGTTTATTTAAGGGCATGGGGAGGGTAGTTAAGAGTGTAGTAGTGGCAGTGAAAGGTGGGGGTGGGGGAAGCAGAGGAGAAGTGGGGGAGAGAACGGGGAGCGAGAAGGGGGAAGAGAAGCAGAGAAAGAGAAAGAGAGCAAGAGAGGAGCAAGAGAAAGAGAAGGGGACAAGCAGCCCCTTTTATAGTGGGTCAGGCCTACCTGGATGTTGCCAGGTTAACTGGGGCAAAGCTTAGACAGAATGCTAACATACTTCAGACAACTGGATTCCATCAATCATTGCATGTCTTCCTTTGTCTAATATAAGGCATTGCACTGCATATAAGCATTACATCTCTGTAGTTTCCTTCCTTCTTCTTCCATAGTTTATCTGATCATTTTGCAGAAGTACTGGTCAGCCATATAGTGCCCCTCAATTTGTATGTTTTTCCTTGTCCTCTCATGATTAGTGTTCTGAATATTTGAAAAAAACAACTGAGAAATAGACATTGTAGTGCATGCTTATGGCCCTAGCACTTGGAGCAGTGGTTCTCAACCTGTGGTTCTGAAGAGATGAATGATCTTTTATAGGGGTCACCAAAGACCACTGGAAAACACAGATATTTAGATTACAACTCATAACAATGACAAAAATAATTTCAGATCACCACAATACGAGGAATTCATTAAAGAAGTTGAGAACCACTGACTTGGAGACAGAGGCAAATGGATCCCAAGTTTAAGTCCAAGTTCAAGACCATCCTGGTCTACACATACAGACCTTGACATAAAACAAAGCCCAAACCAGTAATGTAGAGGTCAAGTTTTTCATCAGCTACAGGGTACCAATGTGACTGAGCTGCTAGTGAGAATAAGTTCAGCTGTTGGATTAGCTTAGTGTCTGCTGGTCCCCTACTTCCCATGGACGATGCTGCTGTGAGGTAGTATGTTAACTGTAGCCTATGCTCAAAAGGAGGACAGATACACCATGTCTTCCCTAGGGGTAAGAAGTTAAGGACTTGATTAAGATGTTTCAATGAAAATACATATGTTCTCTTGTATTTATTCATAATACACTTATATGTTGTGTTATATCCAATACTACACTAATACTGTTGTTTAGGTTGATCAAACTTGCTTGCTCTCTGGTGTTATCTGTATTTTCTATTTTATTTCTGTTATCCTGAACAATGCCTGTTTTTCTAAGAAGTTTCTTTTATTAGAGAATGGAATTTAGGAATCAGGGCTTGTATTCTAGGGGAATTCATTGCTACTGGTATCACTGCTTTTAGACCTCCCTCTTTTGCAAATCTAGGAACACACACACACACACACACACACACACACACACACTTGGTTTGGTAAACAGATATGACTTCATATACTATTGATTGAATTGTTTCCCCTTATATGTTTAATTACTTTTCCTCAGTGTAATATTTTAAGATAAAGTCCATTTTTTACCCCAGCTCCATGTAAGAACACATCAAAAAAAAAAATGCATGCCAGTTAGAAAGTTCTATCTTCTAAAATTAAGAAAAGAGTAAATCTCTGCTAAACATTCCAATCTATTTTCCTTTTAAATAGAAGCTCAAGTTGACTAAGACAATATATAAATATGTCTATATATAATTCTTCTATACTAATCTGATACCTGCTTGGTCCAGAATTATCCATTTGCTAGTCTGTTATTTTGAGCTGTAGCACTTTCATGCTGATAGACGGCAGGACATCAGTGTTAGTGGCCATACAACACAGGCATATATATCTCAAAGGAACAACTATTTTCTCTAGATAAGGATTCTTCTTTTGATGCACACAGTGCTTCTGACAAAATTGCCATCCATGGACTTACAGGACGTTTTATCCACCATCACAGAATTTCATATAGTACTGCTTCTCATCATTTCCCTTAGAGAAGTGACGTATGGTGAGTGCTCACACTCAAGTATCTGATCTATGCTTAGTTCCTCTCTCCATCATTGTGAAGCAGCTATCTCCAGAAAAAAGTAAAATGACTTTTTGAAGACTCAGTTACAAAGTCAAATAGGTACTTTGTGGGAATTAAACAAGCTTCTCTAGGATGCTCTACATCTTGTCGATGTATGGACACTGTTTTCTTCCATATCTAGGATCCAATGGTTAGGAAAGAAGGGCAGGCACAGCAATGGCTCCATTCACTATCACTCTACTGATGCATTAGGGAAATTTTTGCCTCTCTCTCCAATAATCTTAAAGGGGAAATTCTTCTGGTAGAAAACAATAATTTCACAGAAATAGAAGTTGACATGAAAACTCATACCTATGAATTAACAGGTGAAGGAGGGAATTACTATACTATCTGGAATGACTGATCATGATTACCAAGGAGGACATGGGTCCTTTCTATACAGGGGAGGAGTTTGCTTAGAGTATAGAGGCTCTATTAGGATATCTCTTAGCACTATTACCCATGATGAAAATTGATAGGAAGCTATAACCCATTTAAAGCGGAACCACAAATGGCCTAGCATCTTTGGGGATGAAGGTTTGGGTAGCCCTATCAAATAAACATTAAGATGGCTGCTTACGGCACCTATGGTAATGGAAGAAAGCATTTATAAATACTAGCCATGGCCAATATTGATTATAAATACTTTTAACATACAGAGATGAAGACTGTGGTAATCTTAAAAATTACCTTCTAATTTTTTTCTGAATATGTCAACATATGTTTATTGGTTAAATATTTTTGCTTCCTTCTTTTTCATAAACCTGTATCATATAGCATTAGATATAGTAAAATATTTACATCCTAACTTCTTAGTTATAAGGAGAAGAGTGAGTAAATATTCCCATTGTACTGTCTTGGGAAGGGGTCTGTATGAGTTCAGTGGTTTGCAGGGTAACCGTATAAGGAGATGGAGAAATGAGTATTTCACTATTATTTAAAGGTTAACTATGGATTAATGATATGTGTGACAACTTTACAAGGCATGGGCTGTGGTGTTTTCCATGTGTCAAAATGATCAGGGTAAAGTCCTCAGTCAATGAAATCAAACACTGACAGTAGTTGTTACTGTCAATCAAGGTAATCTACAGATGTAATTAAAGATGTAAAATCCTAGGCAATTTGATTGGGAATAATTTTAGTTCTTCAAAAGCTGAAAAGCAGAGCCAGAACTTTTCTGAAAAAGAGTGATGTCTTCTGAGGTTTGCTGCTTTGTCATGTTTCCCAGTTCTAGCTGCCCTTCCTGACATCCTACATTATGGGTTCAGACTCACCTGGCCAATACCAACCATGAAAGCAAACTTTGCAACATGTCTCACAATATTTATTTTTTTCTGATTCTGTTTCTCTGGTAAACATGACATCAACAACAGAGCCTCTGTCCATCAGATAGAGCGAGGATTAGATTCAAGGTTAAGCAATTGAGGCTTGAATACAATGTATACCAAAGTAGAAAATGGCAAAGAGCGAAGCAATGCAGAAAATCAATCTTCACTACAGGAGCAATAGGGAAAGCAAATGAGCTCAATATAAAAATTTCTCTGCAGGATTATAAAAAATTAACACTGTTTCATATGCAGAAGTGAGTTCTTCTGAGATAGAATGTACCTAGTGCAAAGCATCATCGGCTGATCAAGATAGTTGTATTCTCAAATACTTTATGCATGCTTAGGAACAAGGTCATTATTTTTGTAGCTTTGTATCTAATAACTCTTCAACTATTCTAGGTATCCACAGAAAGTTTACATAGATGCTTCCATAAAGAAAACCCCTCTTTTAAAAAGCATGATGGATGCATTTACTGTTCTTTTATTTGTATATTATATGTTTATATGAATGTTCAGAATCTAAAAATTACATTTTTAACTATTCCTCGGCAGTTAAAAAAGCAAGCTGAAGATACTGCTAGTTAAAATTAAAATTGTTTATGGCATTAAAAAATTATGCACGTTCACAGGGAACTCTGCGGACTTCTGAAAACAAGAATAAATAAATTGACTTAATAATCACTGTTCTTAACCTTGCTGCCTGTACACATTAGGAGGCACATAAAGGTCTTATGTACCAATGGGACGGTTGTTTGTAACACACGTTTTGGCTTCCATCTATTTTGCTTAGTGTTTACACCATCCTCTTAATGCAAAACATTTAATGAGTAAATATTTCAGTTGTATAAATGACACCGCACAATATATTTATAGATTTATCACAGGAATCTATTCCTACACATATTTTATCAGTTGGCTCACATACAGTAGACCATACCAAAAGATTATCAACCAGAATCTGTAGGCCCCAGACTGATCTGCATTTACTGGTGCCTGTAAAAACAGTCGCAAGAAGTGACACCTGTGAATTGCTGCCATCTTCAAGTCTACTGCTTTTCTCTATCTCTTGAGAAAGTGATAAAGATCCAGGATGCCACCTGTGCTCCATATTGTGACAAGAACTTATACCTTTCAGATTTCAGCAGGTCACAGAGTTATTATTTAAAAAGAAATCAACTGCTCACTTACACCAAGTGCTAGAATGAGGTGTGCAAAGGCTCAAGTAGTGATGAAACTTTCAATTTCCTAATCCCATTAATGCTTGGAAGAGAAGTACTTTAGAAAAGTATTTATGTAGATACTTAGAGCATAGAATCACTGCTATTCCATCCATTCACGTACATTAGGTAAGTTGTAAATGTTTACACAATTTATTACCACTGCTTGTATTTAACTAGCCACAGCTACAGTACTTTTAGGAAACATCTCTGATTTCTATCCCCACACTCTGTATCATATGAGCAAATATAAGTCCCTGGGAAAGGCTATGTAGTTAAAAAATCCACCATCCTGAAATACCTGTGAGTTACCATATAAGGAAATATCCCAGTAACTAACTGAGATACCATGTCCTGTAATGTACTAAGATGACCAATCTGATTAAAAAGCATTTAGAGCCAAGAAGATATGTCACATGAAGATACAAATTCTAAGCATAGGGAATGCCAGATATGGGGGTGGATTGGGCAGGAGGCCTTCTTTTCCTAGTTGAGTGTCTTTTACCTGAAAAGTAACAATAAATCACATAGACACAATAGCTGGGAAGGGCCCTCAGTGGCCTTTCCCTTCAGGATAGTAGCCATCCTTTGAAAGCCAGTGTTTGGAGCAAGGGTGATGAAAGGTGTCCCCACTTGAAGCACAGGAAGGCAGTTCTGCTGAAGAAGGTATACAGGCCCAGGCATGACAAGTACAGGCACCAGACTATGCTGGTCTTACTTCTTCCAGTAAAAATGTGTACTTATACTGAATCTATATATTTCAGTTGTTGGTTACACATAATTTTTTAAATATAAAATTACTAGTAACTACACAGTCAATATCACAAACAGGATTGGAAAGTTTCTGTACTTCTTTATGGTAATCATGCTTATGGTCTATCGAGAGATTGCAAACAGTTATCTTGGAAAATTCAGTTAAAAAGCAATTCCTAAATAGTGCAAATAGGTGCAAGTGTGCAGGAAAATCTTGGTGGGGGGTTGGGGGAAGACTTACATATTCTAAAGCAAAGCTTTGCACCACTTCTTCAGTTCCCAGTGAGGTTTAATTCATTTAGAATTTTGAACAATACCAAAACATGACACATTTTAAAATTTGAGAGTTTAGTTGCTTCAAGTGATGGTTCAAGGCAGTACAATAACCATCACAACCAAAGGTTTCGTTGTCTCTGTAGACCCCAAAGAAACCTTACATTGATGTGCAGTTATGCCATATTTCCCCTCCCCAAATGGATCATCACTGATTTACAACTTTCATCTATGGACTTGCTCCTTCAAGACATTTTGTATAAGTGGAATCATAGTAACCATGCTTTAGGTCTGTTGGGACCCGACTTCTAGCAGAAAGCGGCTATCATCTTTGGAGCCATCTTGAGCCATATATCCTGAAAAGAGACTCATTTTCAACAGCCTGCAACAGCTGAGCACACTCTGATAAACATCTCGTTTTTCTCACATATCTTGTTTTGCTGTTTAGTGCTGCCAGCAGCTAGGCGCACATGGTCTCCTCACGGCTAGCTAGGTGCACGTGATATCCACGCTGCAAAGCACATGACGTAGTGCTTTCAGCTGTGCTTGTCCACGAGGGCAAAGCATGTGGTAAAGGGTATAAATACCCAGGATTTCCTTCCAATAAAGGAGACTTGATCAGACTCCCTATCTTGTCTCCATTCTTCATGTCTCCGTCCCCACTCTCTCTCTTGCTAGGCCCTAACCTGCGGACTGGAGCAGCTGAACGGGCTGTTACAAAGTGGCCCCCGAACATGGGGCAGCTTGGGCGGTTACATAGGTCCATGCATATTCTACTGTGCAACAGGTCCTTGCTCCTTTCTAACACCTGTGCTCCACTGTGTGGACACATGACATTTCATTTTTCATGTATCAGCTGTACATTTATAGTACCTCCTCTTTTCAGTGACCATGAGCAAACAGAGCTATGAGCGTGCACATAGTGCTCCATATGAATATGTTACATAGTGGGATTTCCGGACAATGGGGAGTCAGTGTTTAACTGACCACTGTACAGTTATTAAAAAGGCAAAGAATTTTTGAAAATTGTAATGTGGTTCTAGAAAAATACTGAAGAAAAATAACTTGTTACAATTGAAAACAATTTGAGAGATGGAAAGCAGGCCCCTGAACCACTGCCTCCAGCATCTGGTGACCAGGACTCTACTCATAGGTCCTGTGAGATCAGCTTTTATATCACAGATGAATGTGTTCCACCATGAAAACAGACACAGACTCCAAAGAAACAGAAGTCTGTGCCTACAAATAAGTCCACATATCTATAGTTAACTGATTTTTGAGAAAGGAGATAAGAAAGCATATTGGGGAAAAGACAATTTTATCAATAAATGGCATCACATGTAAAAGGACAAAACTAGGTCCCCATCACTTATTAGCTCAGTCTCAAATAGACTGAAACCTACATGTAAGACCTGCTACAATGAAAACTGCTGGTAGACTGCTAATAGGAACAGAGGGTAAACTCTCAGGACAAAGTTACGGGCACTGCTTTTTTATTTTATTTATTTTTGTGACACATTCATTGTGCACCTGAAATTAAAAAAAAAAAAAGACAGGATAAACTAAAAACCATTTGTGCAGCAAAGGGAAGAAGTGTCAGGTTAAAGGGATACTATATAAAGTGGAAAAAAAGTATTTGTAAAGGATATGTCTCAAAAGTAGTAATATAGAGAATTATAAAGAACTAAAGAAAACAACAGGAAAAAAAAACCTCCAAGTAGCTCGATAGTAAAAATGGGAATTATACTTAAGCAAACATTTCTCAAAGGACATTAAAAATGGCAAATAGGTATATGAAAAAGAAGAAAAGGAAGGAAAGAAGAAAGGAAAAATAGGAAGGGAAGAAGGAAGGGAGAAGAGAGATGCCTGGCAGATGGGTTCCACAGTGTCTATCCCTCACACCTCCTTCCCACTTGAGGTTCTCACAGGCAACTGTTTTCTAAGGCTTCTGTTTTTTACTGAACCTTTCTTTTTCAGAGACTAACACCTGCACTTATAAGTCTAACCCTAACACCCATGACTTCCAACTGAAATCTCTAACCTTGGTGTTTTTAAAAAGATTTACATCCACTTCTTAGTCATGTATTGATTAGAGAGCTTAGCCTGAGAACCCTCTCTGTTACCAATCCAAGTGCTAACTATGGAAGAGACTCTTGTAAACGTTCAGGGACACTCTCACTCACAGTATTATTTTTAAAGCTGCAACTAATTAATAAAAAGAGCAAAACCCAGCACCCAACTTTTATATCAGTGTTCTTCAGAATCAAGTTAGTCATCTCTTCACTGATCTGTTCTCTCTGACATCTTTCCTTATCACC
The DNA here is from genome assembly GCF_004785775.1 of Grammomys surdaster. Lineage (NCBI taxonomy): Eukaryota > Metazoa > Chordata > Mammalia > Rodentia > Muridae > Grammomys > Grammomys surdaster. The sequence goes on along the minus strand of NW_021604688.1, from coordinate 6,010,223 downwards.
CAGGCTCCAAACCTGGGAGCTGATATCCAAAACTTCCTACAATCTAACCTAATGTACTAGTTTATTCTTCAGTTTAACATTCCCTTCATCTTGTAGTTACAGAGACACATTCCTGTCCCCGGTCTTCACACACAAATGTCAATTTCTGCTTCAATTTACGAGCCTCTCCAGCTCTCACTGGAAGAAGAGGGAGAGGAGATCCCTACTCCTGGATTTTCAATGTCCTATTTTATCTTTCATGATTTTGCTCAAATTCTATTTATAGATGTGTATCTTTTATTTTCTACGCTTCTTACATAGCCCTTACACTGAATAAATATTTTTGCCTTTTTTGGAAAAGTGTATATTATTATAAAACTTAATTACAACTAATAAAGTTCTTTTTACCTTTAAGAAACAATTTTATTAAGTATATTTTATTTTAAAAATCCTGCAAATAAAATATCATACATACAAAGTAACGAGCCCTAAAGTCTATACAACTTATTGAACTTGTTTAGAGTAGGAATCAGCATTCGGAACAGAAGTTGTGATGCTTCACATTAAATTTTACACTTCAGCACTGAAGACATTTTGTTCACTTATCCACCACTAAAGCAGACAGATGATGCTGTCCAGAAGAGATCATGGGGCGTCTATCATCATTCGCATCTATCGGTCACTGAGTCCTGACCCTCCTTGGAGTCCTGAAGGTAGTGGCTTCCCTGCGCTTCTGCTATAACCAGCAAATGATATTGATTTATTCACCTGATGAGATCCAACCCAGAATCTCAGTATGCTAGGACAATAGTCTGAGCTACATTCCCAGCCCCTACTTAATTTTTTAAATAGGTATTTAATAAAGTGTTTGGGTGAAGAGAGTAGATAATAAAGTTTGGTTAAAGAAGTGCTTAGCATTCTATGCAGGTGCAAGAATGGTGAGAAAGTTAGGTGACTACTTAATTAGAAAACAGCTACTTTATAAAAGTCTTCTTTGTTTAGTCAATAAACAAACATCCAAGGAATTCAATAATAAAAACAGGCCTGTGTACAGTCAGAGACACTGTGAATTAAGTCAGCTCCATCTTTCCGTGGTAATTGCCTTCCAAGGGCTTGGCTCAGCTGTGCCCTATGATTTGATCTTATTGTCATTAAGGCCTTGCATATTATTTATTTTCATTCTATAGCGTTTATGCAGGAAGGCAGCGATGGAAGCTCCCTTGTCTGTAATTCTTCCCACAGATAATAGAAAATAAATTGCAATTAGATTTTGGTAATTGTATATAATTAACTCAAAATGAGCTGTTAATTATAAAAAAATATGTTTTTTAACTTTCTCATTATCTCATTTATTTTACTTCCAAATTCTTAATGCCTCACTTGAGTCAGTTTGATATTTTAAATACACAGAGTATTTTTAATACTCAGATAATTTAAATTTCCAAGTAAACAAAATAAGCTTACAATTAAATTTTATCTAGGGAGTTCTTTTATTAATGTCAAAGAGCTTGCAAGGTAGAAAGAAGGTCATTTTCATCATGGCTCATGGTTATGCCTTCTTAAAGCAGCAGGCCTTCTTGCTCTGATACTACCACATGGGCTGCTCACAGCAACACAAGCATCTCCATAGACAGCTCTATCATTGTCTGCATAAATGGAGGCGAAAACCATTTCCATAACCGACTGAATCCAGGAGTATTTACTGTCTTCTCCTTTTTAAATTTTATTTTATATTTAAAAATGTAAGAGCTGCTGAGTGAGAATTCTTGGCTTTCCAATGACTATCACACTGTCAAAGCAGTTACCAAAGTTTCTTCTAATTTTTATATTAATACTTTAAATCTATATTTTCATCATCATAGGCATATTAGGAAATAGTTTTCTGGAAGAAGGGTATAATCTTACTTTACTATCTTCCCAATTTAAAATCATAGAGCATATACACCCTATGTTCTGGAAACTCTGCTTAGGACTTTTCCATATCTTCACTGCAGCACTAACTTACCCAGCATCCATATACACATCTGTCCACCAGGAAGGTCAAATTTCAGAAGTCAAACATGGGAATTTGAATAGCTACAAACTTTTAGGAAAGAATTAACGTGGTTGTATTAGTTATCTGTATAGCAACGGCTGCAATATCTGACAGAAACAACTCATGGGAGAAAGGTTTCTTTTTTCTTTTTTCATAGTTTCAGGTTCATAGATGCCAAAATGAATGCAGAAACTTGTCTTTTCTTTTTAAAAATTCATTTTATATTGACACTGTCATTATGCATGACAGCAAACCAGGACTCACAGAGTACTACAGGAACCAGAGGCCAGATATAACCTTCAAAGACCAATCTGTTGGTGACCCACTGCTGACATGTGGGCTCACTTCTTAATGTCTGCCAAATGGTGATGGGAAAAAAGGGTTCAAAACACAAGTCTCTGGGGGGTACATTTCAGATTTAAAACATATCAATTTTTCAAGTATAATTTACAATAATAAATTATTCAAAGTATCTTGTAAAAATAACTCTGGCTTGCCAACTTCAGTTTGGAGGAATTCATTCCTTAAAAAAGTACTAGAATACTGAATATGTAGAGTTGCTTTTGGTAGGATGGCCATTTTATTACACTAATCCTACTGATCCATGAGCATGCTACATTTTTTTTTTTCATCAGAACAGTGGTATTTAGGTTTTCCATAGGCCCCTGGCCTGTCTAGTCTCAGGTTCTTGACTGCCCTAGCACTGTCAGGGAAGGTTACATCTCAGGGAGTAGGCCTTAAATCAATCAGATACTGGTTGGTGACATGCTGTCACGCTGATTTGAGGTTATTGTGTTGTTTCCTCATTCCTTTCCCAGTCAGTATCTGCTGTAATAGTTCCCTGGTAGAATTAATAAAGTCACTCATGTATACTATCACTTCACCTACAAATAAAGATACTTTGACTTCTTCCCTTCCTATTTGTGTAACCAACCAATATCTGATTTGATTTTAAGACCCATTCCATGAGATGGTACCCATTCCTGACACTGTGAGATTAGCCAAGAACCTGAAATTAGATAGGTTAGGGATCAATGGGAGATGGAAATACTGGTTTCCATTCTGGTAAAGGAATGTAGCAATAAAATGATTGCTAATGACATTCTGCTCCTGCATCAGTCACTGTCAGAGAAGTTTCCTCCTGCAGCAGATGGGAACAAAAATAAAGACCCACAGCCAGACAATTTGCAAAGAATGAGAGACCTTGGCCCTATACCAGATGTCACCATCAAATCCCTCTTGTCAGAGGTCAGAGAACTCTGTGGAAGAGAAGGCAGAAAGAATTTAAGAGCCAGAGGGAATTGAGGATGACAAGGGATCAAAAGGCCTGCAAGACACAACAGAGCTGGCACACATATGAACTCACAGAGATTGTGGCAGCATGCTGGGGACCTGCATGGGTCTGCACCTATCAGGGTCCTAGAGCTGAAAGAAGTGGACACGCCCCCATCTCTAATCCAGAAGCTATCTCAAATTGACAGCCACTTTCATACAAAAAATTTGCCTTTCTACTAGGGAGTCTCACTGGGAAAACCAACCTAGCAGTAGATGGCCAACATGAACTCAACAGCAAGTCTCACTGGGAAAACCAACCTAGCAGTAGATGGCCAATATGAACTCAACAGCATCTTTGGAGGTTCTTTGTCTTGCAATATTAAGTAAGGTCATTTTTGTTATGTTATGTTTTGTTTTTTCTTTCTACTTTATGTTTCTTTTCTTTTTCTTTCT